>NC_142777.1:15091690-15435023 GCF_988280905.1 Pimephales promelas
ACAGTTCTCACAGCAGTTCACATTAAAAAGTTGCTTATGGAAAACCATGCTCAATAGTTTTAAATTGACAAAAGGGAGAAAGAGGAATAAAACAAAGGAAAAGCTTATAGGGCGTGTGTGTGTGTGTGTGTGTATGTGTTTAAGAAGGAGAGATCACTCACTTACCATTAGCTGTAGTGCACGTGGTCAAGAGGTTTAGATTATACACATCGTGTGTCATTGGCTCATTATACAAACCAAAGAAGTTCTTCTGTTTGTGCTTCCTAACATGATTCTGCTTTTCACATAAAGAAAATACATACTCATAAACCTGCTAAAATCACCTTACTGTGACTCAGTTCAGCAATGCAAATGAGGCTTTTTAACTTCCCGTGTTTAAGGCCAAATTTTAATGCTTATTGTCAACACGAGCCTTCTCATAAAATGACACTGTACTGATAATGTCATCCAGGGGATTATCACGCTTCCGGGTTTCATGGGCGGGATTTGTCAACTTTGTGCATGTCCACTTCTGAAGCAGTTCAATAATGGCTGAGACGAAGGCTATTTATGTCACTGCTCTGTTCCAGTTTGTAAATCTAACCAACAACGCCAACCCTACGTAAGTTTTCATGGATCCTGACTGAATTGAGTATAAGGAAGAACTGGATTAAAACTTTAAAATAAAACAAGGTAGCATGTTTGTTTGCAGCCGGCACTTTAGTGAATCAGACTAATTTACCAGGGATGCTGTATAAATAAACTTAGTGTAGTCCGTCATCAGTTCGCCAGCGAGATCGGTGATTCAATGGAAGTGGCAGTGCACAAAGATCACTGAATCCGGAAGTCCTACGTATCAGCGTGATGATAATCCCCTATATGTTCTCATTCATCACTGTAACTTTTGTCCCTCTAAATGCATGAATTTTGCGTAAGAACATTGTTTCGGATGTGCTTCATCTCTGTGTGAATGCGCGGATGAATATAGTTATCGTACTGCTCATTAAATATTCACCAGGCTTGAGTGATACATCTAGCTTAGATGGAAAGGATCTCAAGCTGACTTGCTGAAGATCTAAGCCATACCTATTAATAGTCCTGGGACTTCCCTGAAAATACAGTCGTGGTCGGAATGAATGGCACCCCTGGTAAATATGATCAAAGATGGCTGTAAAAATGAATTGCATTGTTTTTCCTTTTGATCTTTCATTCAGAAAATTCTCAAAAATCCAACCTTTCATTGAAGTAAAAGAATTGAAAGTGGGGGGTAAAGACAGAATCTCTCCAGATCCATTAGATTCCCAGATCCATGTTGGCGCTTCCCTTCAGTTCAGTCATCGGGACTGGTATGGCCATGGCAAAAGTTTCCTTTTGTGCTCAGTAACCCATTTTTGTGATGTTTTGGATTGTTGACCTGATGGAAGATCCAACCACGGCCCATTATAAGATTTCTAGCAGATGCTGACAGGTTTTTTTGTTTTTTTTATCTGTTGGGGTTTGGTAGAATCAATTATAGCATGTATCTTAACAAGATGTCCAGGACCTCCAGCATTAAAGATCAAGCTGTTTATTTAACCGTGGGCATGGGATACTTCTTATCCCTGTTATCCCTGGTACTTCTTACCCCTGTTGTACTCTCTGTAATTCTTCATCTATGATCCTTGGAGAGTCTTTGACCACTCAAACTTTTCTCTTTACCGTGCATTATAGACACACGTCCTCTTTCTGGCAGATTTGAAGCATCTTCAGTTGATTGGAAATTATTGCCCTGATGGTGGAAATCTATAGTTATTTTCTAACAGCCAATTTCTATTTTGTGAAGTTCAACAATCTTTTGCTGCACATCAGAACTACTTTTACTCACTCTTAGAAGAAATGGTTCTATTTAGAACCAGAAATTGTTCCATCCCCCACTTCATATATGGAACTCCAAAATGGTTCTATATAGAACCATTTTTTTTTGGTAAAAGGTTCTATTGGCCAAGTATGGAACCCCAGGGTTCTATATAGAACCCAGAGGAACCCTTTTTTAAAGAGTGTATAGAACCTTTTAGGGGTTCTAAATACATAGCGCTGATAGAACCTTTTCTTCTAAGAGTGTGTGATGGATGATTGTGAGCGAATTTGACCTTTGTGTTTCCTCATATTTATACACTGAAATACTGTGAAACAAGAAGTCATAGCTATACAATTGCATGATCCTAGTCACCCTGATGTGCTAAAAAACGTAAATAATAATGCAAATATACTTCAGAGATAGTTTACTCATTAAATCTCCCCCACTTTCAATTATTTTAATTCAATGAAAGGTTAGATTTTTGCATTTTTCTCAAGCTCAAAGACTTGAGACTCGACTTGGACTCAACCTCAAAGACTTGAGACTTGACTTGGACTCGAGCTCAAAGACTTGAGACTTGACGTGGACTCGACCTCATAGACTTGAGACTTGACGTGGACTCGAGCTCAAAGACTTGAGACTTGACGTGGACTCGAGCTCAAAGACTTGAGACTTGACGTGGACTCGAGCTCAAAGACTTGAGACTTGACTTGGACTCGAGCTCAAAGACTTGAAACTTGACTTGGACTTGAGCTCAAAGACTTGACGTGGACTTGAGCTCAAAGACTTGAGAGACTTGACGTGGACTCGAGCTCAAACACTTGAGACTTGACTTGAGCTCAAAGACTTGAGACTTGACGTGGACTCGAGCTCAAAGACTTGAGACTTGACTTGAGCTCAAAGACTTGAGAGACTTGACGTGGACTCGAGCTCAAACACTTGAGACTTGACTTGAGCTCAAAGACTTAAGAGACTTGACGTGGACTCGAGCTCAAACACTTGAGACTTGATGTGGACTCGAGCTCAAAGACTTGAGACTTGACTTGAGCTCAAAGACTTGAGACTTGACGTGGACTCGAGCTCAAAGACTTGAGACTTGACGCGGACTTGAGTTCAAAGACTTGAGACTTGACATGGACTCAATCTCAAAGACTTGAGACTTGACGCGGACTTGAGCTCAAAAACTTGACGTGGACTCGAGCTCAAAGACTTGAGACTTGACGCGGACTTGAGCTCAAAGACTTGAGACTTGACTTGGACTCAAGCTCAAAGACTTGAGACTTGACGTGGACTCGAGCTCAAAGACTTGAGACTTGACTTGGACTCGAGATCAAAGACTTGAGACTTGACGTGGACTCCAGCTCAAAGACTTGAGACTTGACGTGGACTCGAGCTCAAAGACTTGAGACTTGACGTGGACTCGAGCTCAAAGACTTGAGACTTGATGTGGACTCGAGCTCAAAGACTTGAGACTTGACTTGAGCTCAAAGACTTGAGACTTGACGTGGACTCGAGCTCAAAGACTTGAGACTTGACGCGGACTTGAGTTCAAAGACTTGAGACTTGACATGGACTCAATCTCAAAGACTTGAGACTTGACGCGGACTTGAGCTCAAAAACTTGACGTGGACTCGAGCTCAAAGACTTGAGACTTGACGCGGACTTGAGCTTAAAGACTTGAGACTTGACTTGGACTCAAGCTCAAAGACTTGAGACTTGACGTGGACTCGAGCTCAAAGACTTGAGACTTGACTTGGACTCGAGATCAAAGACTTGAGACTTGACGTGGACTCCAGCTCAAAGACTTGAGACTTGACGTGGACTCGAGCTCAAAGACTTGAGACTTGACGTGGACTCGAGCTCAAAAACTTGAGACTTGATGTGGACTCAAGCTCAAAGACTTGAAACTTGACTTGGACTCGAGATCAAAGACTTGAGACTTGACGTGGACTCGAGATCAAAGACTTGAGACTTGACGTGGACTCGAGCTCAAAAACTTGAGACTTGATGTGGACTCAAGCTCAAAGACTTGAGGCTTGACGCGGACTCGAGGTCAAAGACTTGAGATTTGACTTGGACTCAAGCTCAGACTTGAGACTGGACTTGGATTCGAGCTCAAAGACTTGAGACTTGACGTGGACTCGAACTCAAAGACTTGAGACTTGACTTGGACTTCCAAAAAATGACTTGTGAACATCTCTGCTTGTACAACAGCAGCAGCATATCTTACATACTCACAGAACGTCTCTGTACTTGCTCTGCAGCATAGTGGATCCATTACACATTAACATTGCCATATCCCTTACCATCCCAATCTCTCTGAGAGCTGTCTTGACAGAACTTAATTAAATTGTGTCTAAAACCTTTCATCAATTAAATTAAATGTAACGAATGTTTAATTTTTTTGAGTGTAATTTGAATAGATAATGGAGTAAATGTAAATACTTGAATTCTAAACCTACTGTGATGAGGCTGATATTATGTAATGGTAAATGGTACTGTAAATGGACTGCATTTATATAGCGCTTTCATAGACCCAATGGCCACCAAAGCGCTTTACAATTTGCCTCACATTCACCCATTCACACACACATTCATACACCGACGGCGACGGCAGTCATACAAGGCGCCATCCAGCTCGTCGGGAGCAGCCGGGGTTAGGTGTCTTGCTCATGGACACCTCGTTAGTCAGGTGGAACCGGGGATTGAACCACCAACCTTTCGGTTTGTAGACAACCTACATGAACCACTGAGCCAAGAAAGAATTTAACTATTGACAACCTATACTTGTATTTAAACCCATTAAAACTATTCAAAACCATATTTGTTGACTGCTATATATTGGGGGATGCATCACCAGCAAAAATTCATCAGTAAGCAAGTGAGGAGAATCTTGAATGTTTCAGACCATGATCACCATGAATCAATCCATAAATTTCTCATGTATTTACAACATACTTAGAAAATATATAATGTAATTTATTAATTTGGTTAATTCTGGTTTTCACATACAGAAGTTTATCATCACATTAAAAAACATACAGATGTGCGCTTCCATTCTGGACGACCCATCAATGCTTAGCTTATTGTGTTCATTTCACAGGGTCTTTGAACAGAAGCCGAAATCACCTCTGAGTCTCTGAGCCCTTTTGATCAAAAACATTTTAGTAGCTCGTCCAGTAAATGTAGCCATTGAAGTCCGAGTAAGTCTTAAGAACACAGGCTAAAACAATAAAAACATTAAGGCATGAAATGGTTACCTTTCCCTTGTAAATCTCATAAAAATCCCTTATTCGGTGCTCATTGATTTGTCCATGTATTTAAAATATGCTTCCTTCAAAAGACATTCCTGGCATGTAGCGGAAGTTCCTTAAACATTTCCTGTCACATCCTTACAAGAATAATAAAAATGGTCTGTTTCCTTGACCATCACTCAAATTCCAGCAGTAGTTTCCCATAGGTTTGTGCGGATGAAGGGAGGGGCCACAGGTGGATGGGGGCGGAGCATCTGCTTCATAACTCGAAGAGAGGATGAAAAGGAGAGGAGGAAGTGATCAGCTATAATAAAGGAGAGTTCGTGAGCAGCCACAGCAGAGATGTGCTGATGGAGAGGTTATCAGAGAACCTGCGTGAGGATGATGATGATGATGATGATGAGCACAACAGCACCAATCACACCAAGTATGATCATCTTCTACAAAAGAAGACACAAACACAATCCATTACTCCAACAGCAAACATCTAATAGCTTCAACCCATCACTTTTAGATCAATCAACAAAGCCCTCCAGAACCATAACACACAGAGAACATAGAAATAAACACTAAAACCAAACCAAAAAGATGCCCCCCCCCCCCCCAAAAAAAAAAAACACAGCATGCTTGACATCCCAGAGGAAGACTAAAGATCAACTAAAATCCTGGTCACAAGAGCTTCATATAAACAAACACCAACACCATTCCCAGCTCCAAAACCTTCCACACGTTCCTCTGAAATTTACTCACCAGAGACTTTATCTTAGACCTACAGATAAACCCACAATCAAGGCAATAATTGCCAAAATCGCCACAACCACAGACACTATAATGATTGTTTTCTGTGAAGAAAAAAACAACAGATGCACACAACTGTTAGCATCTACTGTAATATTTGCGTAACAATTATTCAGACATAAACTGACACAGATCCACTGACATTCATTTCAGGACTAAACTTGCATTCATGGAATAGACAATTTCTAGAAAACTGGCATTAAAGAAAGAAAGAAAGAAAGAGAGAAAGAGAGAAAGAGAGAGAGAGAGAGAGAGAGAGAGAGAGAGAGAGAGAGAGAGAGAGAGAGAGAGAGAGAGATTAGTTAGAAGAAAGAAAGAAAAGGAAAGAAAGAAAAGGAAAGAAAGAAAGATAAGATAGATTAGTTAGAAGAAAGAAAGATTAGTTAGAAGAAAGAAAGAAAAGGGAAGAAAGAAAGAAAAGGAAAGAAAGAAAGAAGGATTAGTTAGAAAGAAAGAAAGAAAGATAGATAAATAGAAAGAAAGAAAGATTAGTTAGAAGAAAGAAGGACAGGGAAAGAAAGAAAGAATTGATTTTTTTAAAGAAAGAAAGATAAGTTAGAAGAAAGAAAAAAAAGACAGAAAGGAAGCAAGAATGAAAGAAAGGATTAGTTAGAAAAAAGAAAGACAGAAAGAAAGAAAGAAATAAAGAAAGAAGGATTAGTTAGAAAGAAAGAATAAGAAAGAATTGAATTTTTGACTTTGTAAAATTTTGATTTGAATTACTTTTGTGTGGTTTGTTGTACCTTCGTCTTTGACTTTGTCTTAATAGATCTCTTTAATGAACTTGTTTACATCATTTATCACTTTATATCATGTTATGCTGTTCGTTTTCTCTATTACTATACATTTAAAAGGGACAGTTTACCCCAAAATTTTAATTCTATCATCTATAACTCGCCCTGTATGACTTACTTTCTTATTTGGAACACAAAGAAAGATATTTTGAGAAATTCCTGAGTGTTTTTTGTCTATACAATGGAAGCCAATGGGGTCCAATGTTGTTTGGTTCCCAACCTTCTTACAAAAACAGCTTCCTTTTTGTTTAACAGAAGAAAGAAAGTCATACAGGTTTGAAACGACATGATTGTAAAAATCTTAAAGAGCAAAAAAATAAACTTGTACCTGTACAACTGACAATTAAGAGACATATTTTCATTTTTATATACACGCACAGATGAATCATTCACATTAAGGACTGTGAATTGAGCAAATAGTGTCAGTTTAGATTTCATGTTGAACTTAATGAATTTTCTGATCCTGTTCTCCCATCCCCACATCATTTCCTGTATTTTCTATACTATCTGTATCAATAAAAGTGGCCAAAATTGCCATGCTAACACATGGAGCCATGGTAAGCTCTCACTCGCACCACAAGATGCCGTTTGTCTTCATGTTTCAACACAGTTCTTCTCAGCTATATGAATGTGTTTGTAATATGTCAAATATTTAGTTGCCAACAAGCCATTAATATGAAATGTAAACTGACGACGTGGCTTAATGTTTATTTCATTACCTGAAATACACTGAAATCCTGTAATAGAAAGTGTCAGGGCGTATCAGGATTAGTATTAATAACTGAGTTTGTTTGTGTGACTCTGTGTAACGTCATAGGGTTTGGACACAGTACGGAGATTCGTTAGGGAAGGGTGGAACAGAGGGGCGGGACGGGCTGATACTCATCATGAACTCACACGCCGAGCCTCCTGCTGATATTTAGCAGCTTTTTTAGTGTCAGCAACCGCCCGCTCCACAAAGCCAACAGACTGGTCCATGTTGTTCTCAATCCTTTCAATCATACCACCCTACAATGGATTTCGGGTGAAGAAGAGAGAAGGACAAAGAAAAAGAAGAGGAAATAGAGAGGGCAGAGAGAGAGAGAGAGAGGGGTGGGGAGCAAAAAAGGAAGAGAAAAGAAACAGCAGAAAGCAGCGACTGTTATTGTAAGGTCAGCTTGAGCGGCGGCTGGTGAGATCTGTACCTTCCTGGATTTACTCTGATACTTGACTGCTTTCTTAGTTTCAGTCTTTGCAGCTTCAACGTGATCGACTGCTTTACCCACATTCACTTCAATGTTATCAATCATGTTGCCCTGAAACATATGGAGGGAAAAAACAATATAAACACATATATGGTGCGTCTTTCACACATAGATGTGAAGACCGGGGCTAGTTGACACACAGGGAAGTTATGTCCGATCCTAGACTTAAAGGGTTAGTAGTTCACCCAAAAATGGAAATTCTGTCAGTATTTACTCACCCTCATGTTGTTCCAACCCCGTAAGAACTTCGTTCATCTTCGGAAAACGAATTAAGATATTTTTGATGAAATCTGAGAGCTGGATCACTCCTCCATACTAGTCCATAGGCTTCTTGAGGAATTGAAACTTGCCGGCCTCGAAAAGTTATTAAAGACATCGTTAAAATAGTCCAAGTGACTTCAGTGGCTCAATCTTAACTTTATCAAATGACGAGAACACTTTTTTGCCCAAAAACAAACAAAAATAACAACTTTATTTCAACTATTCACTTCCTTCTCTGTGCGCCTCTAGTCAGTTAACGAACGTAGTGTGATAGCGTAGAGCTACGTCACACATAGGCTCACTATTGGCTGACGCTGGTCGTGTGTGAGATGCGTGACGTACAATAACAGAAGCTTACGCTATTAAACTAGTAACCTGACTCGAGGCAGAGAGAGAAGTAAACGAATAGTTGAAATAAAGTCATTATTTTTGTTTGTTTTTGCGCACTAAAAGTGTTTTCGTCGTTTGATAAAGTTAAGATTGAGCCACTGAAGTCACTTGGACTATTTTAACAATGTCTTTAATAACTTTTCGAGGCCGGCAAGTTTCAATCCCTCAAGAAGCCTATGGACTAGTAGGAGTGATCCAGCTCTCAGATTTCAACAAAAATATCTTAATTTGTGTTCCCGAAGATGAACGAAGGACTTACAGGGGTTGGAACAACATGAGGGTGAGTAAATACTGACAGAATTTCCATTTTTGGGTGAACTAACCCTTTAAATAGTCAATGTGTTTTATGAACTGGAACTTATTTCATGTACAATAATGCAGAAATATAATGCAGAAAAAGACTTTGGCTATATAGAAATTGGTTTTCAAAAACAAGCCCACCCTGAATCACTGGAGTAAAAAGTGTTACAACTAGCCCCGGTCTCCCTTATACACTCTGTAGAACAGGGACTTGAATAAAACAGATTAGTTAGAGAAATACCACAATCTTACCTTTCAGTTATCCTCCATAGCAAGCAGTTAAGCAAAATAATGGTGGATTGGTCAAAATAGTATTTTATAAATATATATATAGCATAGACTCGAAAACCTTGTGAACTGCAAAGGTCTACATAAACAGCTGCCTTCTAAAGAACTAATAAGTAATTGATTGAAACCCGCCTCAGCAAATTATCACTCATGCGTGAATTATATGCAACCGTTCAAAAGTTTTTTTTAAAACGGTAATACTTTTATTGAGTAAGGATGCATTAAATTGACAGTAAAGACATTTATAACATAGCAAAATATTTCCATTTCAAATAAAAGTTTTCTATTTCATCTAAAAATCCAGAAAAAAGTGCGTCACGGCAGCAACAACAGTTTTCAACATTGATAATAAAAAGAAAAATTGATCGTGCTTGAGTCTGTTCACGTCCTTGGGATAATACGTTTACATGACAGGGCTATTAAAGTCAGGCGGTACCCAAAAATACAGAGATTTACAAGTAATACACTTAAATATGATATAAATAATTGTATATTTAGCAGTTTACTTGATTATGCCCTCCATTTCTTTCTTAAATGAGAAATGCGATGCTGGATTACATGTTGACTGAATTGATGTATCTTATATACAGTAATTATGAAGTATAGATTTGCTGCCAACTGTTCACCTTTAGTGTTTCTATGGCCCTGTATACACCTGTATTAAGATGCATTTTGGTCGATCAGATCACAAGTAGATGGTGTGAACAAGGTCTAAAACGTTTTGAGCTTATTTTGTCCATAAGATCGAAAGATACAGCCCATAAATGTACCACCCATCGACCAGAAGTGGCTGAAAATGGACAAAAGTAATGGATTAAAACACTAGGTGTAAATGTGAATAGGTCTCCCTTTGTCTACTTGTGATCCGATTGACCAAAACACATCTTGTTACCAGATGTAAACAGGGCTTATGATGCTTAAAATGTTGTCTAGATTTCAGAAAACCAATATCAACAACTTCTTCTAAACAAATCTTGGAGGTGTAATGGGTGAATAAAGTTTGTGACCAAATTAAATAAGGCAAAAATGAATGATAGGAAAACAGGCAGTAAGGGAAATAAAAAGGTACGAACAAAGAGGAGTTAAGAACACTCACATGTGAAAGAAGGGGCTGATGGGAAGTCACTCCGACCTGTTTCATATGGCTTAGCAACCAAGAGACCAAACCAACAGAACGAGTTTGAACAAAGAGGAAGAGAGGAAAGGATGCTACAGACCAGACATAGAGAAGCAGAGAAAGAGAAGGAAATACATGACAATGAGGGGAAAGTTAGAAAACAATGACAGTGAGAACGGATGGAGAAAATATTGGACAAACAGATGCGTGTGATGAAAGTGTGTGTACCTGGCTCTCCACCAGCATGGCGATGTCCACAAACATGTCATGCAGTTCCTTTATGCTGCTCTCCAGACGCACGATGTCTTTGTGACGCGCTTCAATCTCACTCAGCGCTTGTTTAGAGATCCCTGAATCCACGATCTACAACACAAACAGCCGTTTTATCAGGATGTAGTATGAAATATTCATATTCAACAGATTTTGGGATTACTTGGTCTTGAAATATTATGGTCAGGTTATGGTCTAAGACTATGGTCTCAAATTATGAGTGTTTTTCACCATCAATGACCAGTTAAACGGTTACAAAATGTACCTCAGATGTAACCGGTGTTAAGAGACCACTGCTTTAAAGCTAATGTTACACTGTTATTTCTAATGTTAAGTAACCATTGTTACTTTATATGAAAAGTATTGTGTTTGCATTGCATTTGCATTATAAAGTAAATGTGTGG
Organism: Pimephales promelas; assembly: GCF_988280905.1. Lineage (NCBI taxonomy): Eukaryota > Metazoa > Chordata > Actinopteri > Cypriniformes > Leuciscidae > Pimephales > Pimephales promelas. The sequence continues at coordinate 15,102,627 of NC_142777.1, forward strand.
GCTACTTCTGCACTGATGCTATGAGATAAGGATGTATTTATATAGCAACCACAATCACAGGAAACAATGAATCACTCCAATGTTACATTTGTGACAAAATATTGCTAGATGTGCTGATTAGACCGGCCAGAGTCAACATATTTAATTAATAATTAATAATTTTTTTTAAATATGGGAATACCATTTTTTCTAACCAATGAGTTTTTACATTGTTATTGATTTATTGAATAAAGATTCAGTTTCAATCCAATAAAATATTTTAGAGCTAGACATATATATATATACAGTATATATATATATATATATATATATACATATAAATATATACATATATATATATATATATATATATATATATATATATATATATATATATATATACATACATACATACATATATATATATATATATATATATATATATATATATATATATACACACACACATATATATATATATATATATATATATATATAACTATAATTTATAACATATATATAATATGTTGCTATATAATATACTATAACATATATATAAAAACTTGTTATATAATATATAACAACTTTTTTATAATGAATATAAAATAATGAATTCATTATGAATTCATTATTTTTTATAATGAATTTAATAATGAATTCATTATAAAAAAGTTGTTTTAATATTTTATTAATTTATATGACTGATCCAGGTCTAGAAATCATACTTTTAAAGCTAAGCTGCCTCATATATCCATGTTTTCCAAGGCTGCTGGAATCCTTGTTCTTCATAGAACTGTATTATTATGAGGGTGAAATAAAATAAAAATATGTTGATTTGTAGTTATTTTTAGCATGTTTTTCATTAGGATGCTGATTTTTAAAAGGCATCTGTCTGACTCTGAGATGGAGAACGAGAGCATGGCTTGTGTAAGATTAGCAACACATTATTAGCTGTTTGATAATGTAATCATGGCAAAGACTAATTAGTTACAAATTAATAAATTGTCCATGTACTGAACTCTTGTTATTTAACTATGCCAATTTCACATTCTAGGGCACCTTTAAAGTGTGAAATTATTGACTGCAGGGGGACTTGCAATCATTTTAAGTCATCTTAAGTTCCCCTAGAGGGTATTTTGCCCTGTCCCATTATAATTGAGAACCACTGCTTTGGAATATGGATCACTGCACTGTCCATGGGAAAACGATTTGAATTGTTGGTCTTGACTCCAGCTCGGTCCCACACACACACCCAAACAAAGGCACGCATTACCCCTGCAGTGAAAACGGCTGCGTTTCCTCCCTCCAGCATCTCCTCCAGCTCCTCATCAGTTGTGGCTTTACCAGCTAGAGCCAGAAGCAGAACAAAAGCAAGTCAAAGACAGAAACGAGAAATAGCACAGCGTCAGTTTGACACGTTTCAACCGCAAGCCTGAGAGAGAAACGTGTTGTGAGCTGCACACTGTATTGCTGAGGTGATATTTAATAAGGTCTCCAGCACTGGAGCGAGTGTGCGGGCGACACTTACTGATCTCCAATTGTCTCTGAATGCGACCTTTGCTTTTCTCTCTGAAGTCCACCTGAGCTTCATTGTATTTGGTCATCACGTCAACAAACTTCCTGGAAAGAACAGCGTGCTGGCGCGGCAACATGAGAGCAGAGTTAATTGAGCGTGTGTATTTGTGTGTGTTATGTGAGCGGGATGTTGACTCACCTGTGATTTGCGTATTCTCATGTCGGCTGATATTCTTTCTGCTTCTTCTGTCTCGAGATTCCTTTCAATGGCTGTACGGACACATTCACACAGCGCAGGGTTACTATAGTTAACTACAACTAAAACCATAAAAAAATAAGCATGTTCAGTACTTTAAATGAAATAAATGACGTCAAGTAAATAAAATGAAACGGAAAATTCTAAAATAAGAGCGAATCCAGATATTTAATAAAACTAAATTGGTCTCTCAATGATACTGAAATAACATTGACACGGGGTAAACTTTGCATTAAAGGTGGATAAATGGCTCACATTATTCTGGGTCAGATGTGTTTGAAAAGCCAAACCTTTTTAAGTGTGTCCTAATTCTTTGCCCTAATGGGAAAAGCACAAAGCAGGCCATGCAGCACATAAGGGCACTTACTCTTGAGTTTGTTCCGAGCATTGTTGGCCATCTTCTTGATGTCGTTAGTAAGCGCCTCCAAATCATCCTGTGTCTCTGTTCACAGAGAAAAAAAAAACACTGTATAAGAATGGATAGACAAAAGGAGATTAAACGGCACTGGATCGTGTATGTTCTGCCATTGTTAAACACTCCCATAGGAATGTTTTATTGCTCAGAGTTTCCTCTTTCACAGCTTAGGAGACTTAATGGAGTTATATTTCATATCCAGCTCAGCAAGGGTATTTGAAAGAATTTAATGTTTTTTTTAAAAAGAAGTCTCTTATGCTCAGCTAGACTGCATTTATTTGATCAAAAACACAGTAAAACTGTACAATTGAAAATGTGTAAATACAATTTAAAATAACTGTTTGGGGAAATGGTGATACATTTTTCAGGATTCTCTGATGAATAGAAAGTTCAAAAGACCAGCATTTATTTTAAATAGAAATCTTTTGTAACATTATAAATGTCTTTTCTGTCACTTTTGACCAATTCTTTAGATCACGAGCAGAACTTTCCAGTCCCGTCACGATAATTTGCCCCGTTTAGTAAATCTGGCCCTTAAAATTCATCAAAAAGAACCTCACTGACTGTAAACATTTGAATGGCAGTGTATCAATTTTCGCTCAAATGTTTCTTCAAAAACCCATTAAATTAGACAAATTTATTTCTCAATATTCATTTATAAATATTGTATTGTTCATTGTTAATTCATTTGAATTCATAATACAACTAATTATCTAAGATAATGTAATAAACAACTTGAAATGTATTAGTACATACAAACAGGGCTTTAAATGATTCCAGACGATGAATAAGGGTCTTATCAAGCGAAACGATCGCTCATTTAATAAATAAATAATAAAGTTCAAGTTTTATAAGCTCAAATGGTCGCCTTGCTCTGTTCTGTGTGACTCTCCTGTTTGAACTCTTTTATCAAAATGAACGAATCTTTTCCTGAGTCAATTCGTTTATTTAGTTTGTTGAATGAACCAAATGACATGAAAAAAGATTTGTTTATTTTGATAAACGAGTTTGAAAAGGAGAGTCACACAGAACAGAGCAAGGCGACCATTTGAGCTTATAAAACTTAAACTTTTTTTTTATGAGCGATTGTTTCGCTTGATAAGACCCTTATTCATCGTCTGGAATCGTTTAAAGCCCTTTGAACAGTTTGCAGTTTGAACTGAATCTGTCCTTTAGACCTTGAACCGTTTGGTTCCCATTGAAGTCCATTATATGGAGAAAAATCCTGGAATGTTTTCATCAAAAACCTTAATTTTTTTTTCGACTGAAGAAAGAAAGACATGGACATCTTGGATGATATGGGGGTGAGAAATTTATCAGCAAAAGTTTTTTTTTTTAAGTGAACTACTCCTTTAAGACCGCTTAAATAGTTTGGAGTATCTAAAGTTTGTATGTTACATTTGTAAAGAGCTGTGACTGAAAGTGTACTGACTTCCTCAATTACGGAGTGGTTTGGCAGCTCCATTGTTCAGCAGAGAAGTCAGATCAGTAGTATAGTGTGGTCTGCCTCAAAATATTATAGGTTAAGATCTTCCCACTATTGATGACCTATATATGTTTGCAGAGAAAGGGACTAACCATTCTGAGAGTTTTAGGACGTACTACTTTGTCATAATTATGCCTTTAACGGACTCTCTGTCGCTTAGTTATGTGCATCCGGTGACCGTTCAAACTGACCTGTCAATCATCTCGTCACAGATAAAATCCTCCACATTCAATTTCATTTAATTTCTTAGCAATTCTGAGAGAAATACAGAGGCATGTTGATCTGCCAGTCGTGGGTCTTTTATGCAGAGACTCTCCTTGTGTTTGCAATTTGCATAATGACGCATTTATAAGTTAATGACCAAACGTATCTTTACAAAAGTTCCCAATGCTGTCTTTGGATAACATATACATTTCTTTTCATCTGGTTCTGATTATGACTGATTATTAATCACTCAAACCCTTTTATCTAATGGTGCATTCATGTGCATTTTCCACTTGTGAACTGGTTACCAGTATGCTGCGTTCAAGTGCTTTGGTTGAAGAAATGTGGTAAGAATGGAGATCCAGACCTGTTATTTAGCTAAAACTATTTTAGATTGCTTAAAGGCCTGTACACACCGGGACAAATATCAGTACGCGTTATTCGCCAACGTTTTTCAACGCGTTTTTTGTGTTCACACCGAAGCGATTTTCGATGACGATGAGCCGAGTGAACCTGCAAATTCATTCCCTGACATTAGATGGCGCCCATTTGCCATGCAATACCACTCCATTCAGTCCTCTTTTATCAAGATGTTTGTAGTCGTAGTCGCGTTTGTCATAGTTTTTTATGTTCTAGCACCAACGAGACCAGCAGCTCTACATTCATCTTGCCTCACATCTTCCTCGTCTTATTTCTTCCTGTCTGTGTAGACGGCGACGCTACTTGGCGTAGATCTTCTTCACAGTTGCATATGTGTGCTCGGCAAGACCGTTTTGTGTTTGAGCGCCCCCAAGTTGTGTTTTACTGTAACTTCAGAAGCTCCAAACACGTGAGCAAAAGCAGCAATTTCATTGGTCGGATAGTTTTTGGCGCATCGCGTCAAACTAAAAAAATGAACCTGAGGCGTTTTTTGTTTTTTTTAAATGATGCTTTTACGTGTGGCGTTTTTGGTGTGAACACTCATATTGGCGCCCTTTGTTTAGTCACGAGGCGTTAAAAGTCGCCGAAAAAGGCGCGTGAAATTCGTCCCGGTGTGAACAGGCCATAAGTCATCTGCTACAGCAAGAAAATTATTTATCAAAACGGTAAATAATATGTGGTATATTTTCTAGATCATGAATAGAACATATTTTTACCATTCACGACAGTAAAATTTGCTCTCCGCCATTTTGAAAAAGTCATAGGTTATCTCGGAAACTCGTTCAACAACATATGCTACTAGTTGCCCAGTGGAAAATACCACATGAGGGGGTGTTCATGTGCATTTTCCACATCGTATTTTGGTATTTACCATAATTACCATGGCACATGAACGCACCATAAACCTCTCTACTTAACCATCGGACTCACACATCTGCCATATTTGTAGTTCAACGCTTTTTATTTGTGGTTGTAGTTCTAATCGAATCCTCGTTCAAAGCGCAATGGTTTGTAGGTAATATAGCCGTTAGATCCACAAATCAGCACTTCAGATTCTTACCTGGAAAAGTAGACCATCTATGTGTATGATTTGGGACACACTAATTCGAATACTATTTAGTACAAAAGTCTGCAAATTGGAATGCACCATGAGTCACCTGTTACTCAGCGGTTACTACCAGTCAGTGGAAAACACAGTGTTGAACTGGGTCATGATGAGTGCGTGCATGAACGTGTCTTACTCTGGTCTGATGTTGGTGCAGAAAGAATAACTGAGAAAAGTTTCTTCACTTCGGTCACATTCTCATCAATCTTATCAATGCTGTTCCTTATGTCTTCGATCTGAAACAAAGAAACAAGGTCACTTTAAACGCACAAACCACAATGACACACTTTCAAGTAAAGCACATCAGAAGTATTTCCACAAACATGGGTGTAAAATATACAGAAGAACGTGCCTGGCCGAAGAACTCATCCATAAAAGCAGCATTGTCCACAGCGATCTCAACATCCTCGTCATCATGATCGCATGTCTGAAACAAATATCACGGAAAGACGTAAGGAAATGTCAGTTGTGTTTTTAATGATCATGCAATCTTTTTACACACCAGTCACCCTTATGCCCTTATGATTGGTAAGTAACTCACTGTCATTAATTCACTGTCTAGAAACTAAATTACAAATTAGTACAAATTTGGAAAGATATTGAAACTCTATTGATTGCACATCTAGAGGAGTAATCCCTGAAAATAAATGGTAATTTCCTGGCTTGGGAATACTGAGCCAATCAAAAAAACTGATAATGTGAAATATTAACATAATGCCTGCAGGAATGCATAATATGCAAAGCAGTGTTTCCCCTAGAAATTTTTCCAGCAGCGCTACTGTCACGTGCCGGATGGGTGGGTGGGTATCATATCTATACATGTTTTACACGTTCCTGGTATTAACAGTTTTTTTTTACGCAATTTGGTGATGACGTCACATTGGGGAGAAGCGGAGGAAAGTGCGCCTCAGCCTAGTATTAGAACTAAGGTGACTAACTGGGATGAGGAAGAGTTGGCAAGAAGAGGCAAATGCATGATGGCCCGCAGCCGTATAATTTTGAACCTGCTAGACGTTAGAGGGCAAATGAAGAATTGCGAAAAACTGATGGCCGTCAAAGCCAATTAAATGCATTGTTCATTGAACGCGTTCAGGCCAAGCGGTAACATTCTAATCTGAAAGATGAAGCCTACCCGGAAGTGCGAAAAACTGCAATCCATCTCAAATCCGCTGGAGGCCGGTCCCAAAAGGGAGCAAATGAAGAGTTCAGATGCAAAAGCCTCTAAGTGCCATTTGAAATTTTCTTCTAGAATGATGATTTTTATCAAACTTGTATATTTAAGTTCAGTGATTTCACTTAAATGGCAATGATAATTACCTATTAATTGTTATTTAAGTGAAATCACTGAACTTAAATATACAAGCTTGATAAAAATCATCATTAAAGAAGAAAATTTCAAATGGCATTTAGAGGCTTTTGCATCTGAACTCTTCAAATATCCATAGACGTCATGTTAAAGGAGAACTCCGGCGCAAAATGAACCTTTGGTCTAATTACACATTGTTACCTAGTCAACCGTTATCTGAGTTTTGTTTTCATGATTGCTGAATGTAAATAGTTTTATCTCTAAAAACAGTTTAGCCTATAACAATGTAATAAATTATTATTATTAACGCTAGTATAACGCTAGTATACAGGGCATAGAGTAATGACAAATAAAAAACGCTAGTTTATACCACTAACAAGGCTCAAAATAGCCCGACACTAACACGGTAGCATAATAAGGGTCCCTACATTCAAACCGAAGCATTGAGAACTTTGTCAGTGTTCATACAGTTTAATAAGAAGATATTTTATACACACAGTCAACTTCGCGAATACAGGAAGAAGCCATCTTTGAAAAATAGTCTCTACCAGTCGATCTACGAACGCCGATCCATGTGTGCTGGTGAGATGTGAATAAGGTGAAAAGGTGAGCGCGAACAGTAGGCTACGTGTACATACTGAAGAGAAGAAAACGGTTCGTGTTTGTGTTTCTTCCGAAAAACAACGGACCATATGAGATTCTGCACAGTTCAGCGCACTTGGATCGGCGTTCGTAGATCGACTGGTAGAGACTATTTTTCAAAGATGGCGTCTTCCTGTATTCGCGAAGTTGACTGTGTGTATAAAATATCTTCTTATTAAACTGTGTGGACACTGACAAAGTTCTCAATGCTTCGGTTTGAATGTAGGGACCCTTATTATGCTACCGTGTTACTGTGGGGCTATTTTGAGCCTTGTTAGTGGTATAAACTAGCGATTTTTATTTGTCATTACGCTATGCCCTGTATACTAGCGTTATAGGCTAAACTGTTTTTAGAGATAAAACTATTTACATTCGGCAATCATGAAAACAAATCTCAGATAACGGTTGACTAGGTAGCAATGTGTAATTAGACCAAAGGTTCATTTTGCGCCGGAGTTCTCCTTTAAAATATCCGTTTCCACAGCATAAATTCATGTTTTTGCAGTTTGGTCCCAAGGACTTTTATTGTAATCTTCAATATGTTCCGCGTGTCTGACAACTGTGAGGGGGGTGAATTTTTTTCTAACTCGTTAGTTTAAATCATATTTAGATATAAAACGTATGACAAATAAGGGCGGTTAACTTTGATTGACAGCTGATAACGGGCTGTGCCGAGTGGAATTTGACGCCTCTGCCATGATCTGACACAACACATCATCCCACCACTGTATCCTTTCTGAACATTTGTATTTTGTATTTCCCAAGATTTTCAAGTATGGCGCCGCCCATACACCCCATAAACAGCCTCAAACCAGTTCTTCAGAGAGTTTATGGCTGACGTCACAGACGCTTTGTCCATATTTTTTACAGTCTATGGTTCAGGCACAACACTGCCTACCGGTAACACGCAGTAGGTGAACAACAGTGAAGGCTACTGGTGAGTCTCCGTGTTAAGTCTGCCCGAAAATGTGTTTCGAGATCGCCCCAAAATGTCCGGGATTCGGATTTTGCGTTCTACAGTCGCCATTCATAATTTTTACTGTGGCGAGCAGGACGAGTGAGGGCCGTGTGGAGAACGACGTGAGGCCGGTTGCGTGAGTACTGATGAGCGACACCTGTGAGACCAATCTCGTTACCGGTCTCGTATCTCTCACGGAGGAGCGGGAATTTTCTTAGCAATAGCCGCTTTCCGACCAAGTGGTTACAGTAACTTAGTTATATGAACTGTCCACTTCTAAACAGTTCTAAGAACTACTCTCCCCCAAACTCGGATTTGCTGCTTGCGTTCTAGCCAAGTGGCCATAGGAACTGGTAGGAGGGGTAACGCAAGCACGGCGATGGGCTTGCGGCCACATACAACAACAACAAACCAGCATAGAGGAGGCTATTGCAATGTTCCTGTTCTGCCTTGCCGGGACCTTAATAACGGAGAACGAACAGCGGCGTTTAAAGATTATGCTTGAGTTCTGTACGGAGAAACACAGAAGACGAAGGCTCCAGCATCATATGATATTAAGTAATATGACGGAAGAAGATAAAGAGCAGAGCGCAGGAGGCAAACAAAACGACGGGTAAGTTTAGCTAGCATTAGCAATTAGCTGGTTGAATGCGTTATGTTTGTCTTAATCCTCGTTGTAATGTTTTGCAAAAACACACCGCGCGCTACAAGTTCCGTGTTAACAGTGGGCATCACTTATAAGTTGAACCAATCTACGTAGACCTAGGGAAAGGGAACTAAAAAAGTCCTCGCTCTAGACTAGGTACTGAAAGAGTTATAGGAACTACGGTCTGAGGAACTAAAAAATCCCCAATTTAGTCCGGTCGGAACACGAGAAAAAAAGGGTTATAGGAACGATAGGTTCTAGGAACTGCAAAAGTCCCTCCGGTCGGAAAGCGGCTAATGTTAAAACGCAGATCAACCGATCACTTTTTTAGCGTTCACGTAAACACTACATTCAGATTCACCAATCGGAATGAATTCAGTTAGATTGAAACAAAAGCTGTGCATGTAAACAATGAATGTCGACCGCAGAAAGCAAAAGTTGAATCCCGTACATCGACGGCCGGGACATATCTGGCGAAAAGAGGATGGTAACCCCTAAAGTTACTACTCAGCTTTCTCCACAGGCCAAGAGCCTGCTAGCTTAGCTTCCAAAAAAAGATGGCTGACACTATGTGCAATCCCAATCCTCCATAATGCATCCGTCTGCGTATTCAGCTTCGTCCATATTTTCAGAAAATTTCGGCCTGTGAAATCCAACGCACTGGCACTGATCTGTGATTGGTCTGTTAGCGCATTAGGTCCAACCCCCTATGGGCGGGTTTGAAAGGGTGGGAACTAGTGCTTGTAGTCTTTACAGAAATCCCCCCCTCTTACACTTCCTCCTACTATGACGTAAAATGACGATTTTTGCGTCATCGTAGAAGGAAGTGAAAAAGGTAAATAGCAGATTTCTCTCATCTCAGGGGAAAACGAGAGTGTGTTGCACGACCATTCAATAGCATAACTGGGTTTCTAATAATGGAAAGCTTAATGCAAATGGGTGGAGCGTCCCTTTAATAACAAATTCTTTCTCTGAAGCGATTATGCTGGGATATGCAGGTCGTGCAGGCGATAAGTAACTTAAAACCGTTTCATGGAAATCTATTTAAATGTGTTTTTAAAGGGAAAGTGCATCTCATTCCTTAGCCTTACCCTGGAGTTGGTTCACCCTCAATAATCGAAATAATGAACTTTTAAAATAGCTGGAATATAACATCCCACATTAATAGACCAAGTCACGATTACAGTTTTATTTTTTCCCATATTTTTTTACTTATTACTTAAACAGAATATGGCTTAAAACATCTTATTACTTAAAACACAGACAGAACATGACTTTAAACGTCATGTCGTTGTTTATAGCATATGATCCTGATTAAAACAAATCAAAGCGCAACACAAAACATGTCTTACATGCACATTACAAAAACCATAACAAAAAAAAACAATTATAAATTAGTTAACAATCATCTATCTGTGTAACCATTATACTGCTGAATATGTCATCAGTGAATTACATATCAGCCACCGATATAATGTTCACCTCTTGTTCCAAGTCAAGTCTTGGTTTTATAGTCTAGCTCTCTTTAGATTTGGGTTCTGTTTAGTTAATGGGTTTTGTTATTAAACTGCACTTTACGATCATGGCGGTTAAATTGATCATGTCACATGAACATCTGGTGTTACAGGCCTCTGCTGACAAGCCACAGTGTAAACTGCTCTGAAACAGTTGCTTTAGCAAACTGCCAAATCTACACTTTAATTGCATGTATAGTCTTCCTAAATGGACAATACGGCTCTCTATAAAAATCCTTACCAAAGTAAGTAGGGTCAATTGTGATTTTGTGCAATGTTACAGCTGACCTGCACAGCACTTTATAAGGACAGAGAGGTGTGTCTTGTGATGTTTTATGAGGGGCATGTGGAAACGAGTACTGTTTTCTATTTCAATAATTGCTTTACTGTCATATGATGCAATTAAACAAGTTAACACCGTCATAGAACAGCGCTTCGTGCATGATAACATAACTCAAATGTCAAGACACACGAGGGTTAAAGTCTGAGTGAAATCACACCTTCTTTATGACTACTCAAGGATTTCTCTACAGTCATCAAACTTGCGGCTCTGTCACTTCACCACAGAGAGGCCAAACACACACACACACACACACACACACACACACACACACACACACACACACACATCTTTGTATCTCTGTGATATGCTACATGAAGCTCAAACACTACAACTCATTCAGCATTTCTAAGAGATCAAATGACATTTAACTTTTTACAAAAATCATAAAGTATCCATAGTTTGTACCAAGATATATATTTGCTTCAGTAAAACTGTCGTTAATATGCATACTTTGTCATTTGATGTCATTTTTTAAAAACAGACATACACTACTGGTCAAACGGTTGGGTAAAATACACTTATAATGTGAATTATATAATGTAAACAATATATATGTATAAAATATAAAGTGTTTTCTATTTCAAATAAATGCTGTTATTTTGATGTTTCTGTTCATCAGAGAGTCCTGAAGAAATCCATCACAGTTTTCACAAAAATAGAAGCAGCACAACAGTTTTCAACATTGATAATTATACGTTCTGAAGAATCATGTGACCAAGACTGGATTAATGATGGTGAAAATTCAGCTTTGATCACAGGAAAAAAAAAATCATTTAAAATATATTAAAATAGAAAACAGTTATTTAAATGTGTAATAATATTTCACAGTATTACTGTTATTTCAGTATTACTGCAGTAAAAGCTATATTTTTCTGAAGACGACACATATGGCTCTATGCACGGCGGTATTTACGGTAAAGGTGTAAGGATGCTCGATAACTTCCGCTGAACTTCCGTCCAATGCAATACTGAGAATTTATATTGAATTTTATACTCCATGATTATACTCAAGAAACGTTAGTCACAAAAACAGACAAAACAGAGACCCCTCGTTGTGTTTATGCTTCTTTTTAAAATTATATTAACATAACTATATATAAAATTACATCTAAACGTATGAAAGTTTCGTTTCAAAGATAGGAGGACAGTAAATTTTGAAGACTGCCATAATCCCGTTTTCCTCTGTTCTCCTCCGCTTTAATCTCCCCAACCGGAAACTGACGAGCATCCTTGCGTCAAATGCGGAACTTATGCGTGCATATAGTGTATTGGTACCGTCTTGGTTATCAGAAGACACTAAATATTTTTTTCATTTATTTGTATCATTCGATAAAGGATATTTAATTGTTCCTGCTTATTTTCCTTATTTTAACATTTAAAAACATAATTTAACGCTCACTTAAAAGGTAATCTTTAAAAATGCTAATAATTTAAAAACACTTATATAATTTTTAAAAAATCCAAATGAATAAATTTGTTGTACATTATAAGTGTCAGGGTATAGGTGAGGTATTTAACAAACTAAACTCAAAAACACAAGAATCGGCAGAAGATTAAACTCGGGGCTTAAATACACAGATAGAGTAACGTTGAACTAACTAATAGAGCCTGACCGATAAAGGATTTTGAAGGCCGATACCGATACAAATATTTTTGGATTTTAAAATCCGATATTCCGATATATCGGCCGATATTTTTTTTTTTAATTAAATATTGTTGGATTTCACACACGTGTAAAAGAAAAGCTAACTTTTCTGCACAAGATATGTTTGATACTTTTTCTCTATGTCTAAATGTTCACTCCTCGCAAGTATAACTTACATTTTACAATGCAGGGACTGTAACTAGAGATATGCTAGTTATAAATACAGTAATAATTACTTTATTTAGGCAGAAAAAGTTCACTGTGGTTTCCAAGCTCATTAATGTTAACGTTAGCGGTCTTCCACTGATGATAGTGGCATTAGCCAACTTTGTGGTTAGCTAGTCTATGATGAGCCATAATTTAGCAATAGATAACATCATACTGCAAATTGTAAAACATACATTTTCAATATAACAGGCCAAGGAGAGATGATTAAAGAGTGCTTCGTCCAATTTTATTTTATTTTTTAAAATATTCATTTATTGGCCATTTATAACTGCCGTTACCGATATTATGGAAAATGCCTAATATCGGCCGATAATATCGGCCGGCCGATATACCGGTCTGGCTCTACTAATTAACAATCAAGGAAACTAACAGAAACATAGTCACGAAAAAAATAAAACGAGACAGAACACAGTGAAACCAAAACTCAAACTGAACACATTACAATAATGTTGTGTTTATAATGCTATAATGTTATACTGAATATTATAATGTTGTAATGAGTAAATTCACCAAAAAAAATTAAAAATCTAGTTTTCAGTGTTAGAATCTTAATATTAATATTTGCCATAACAGTGTTGGAGAAAATTACTTTTAAAGGTAATGCATTATCATATTGTGTTACTCCCTTTAAAAGTAACCAGGGCTTGACATTCAGCCACTGTGACTAGTGGTGATTTTCCATAGTTGCTAGCCACTCAGCATTTTCACTAGCAACAATTTTGACATCAATACCATGGAAAAAACAAAACAAAACTGCCATATATATATTTTTAATATTATCTAATAATTTTGCAGCTGGTGTATTAGGCTGCTGTCACTGTAATACCTGACGCACCGATCAATTATACTGTTAAACATGCCTTTTCTTTCTCGATAAACGCTTGCGAACTTCCCAGATCAATAACTCGTGAGCTAAATGTAGTTAAAACACAAATGACACCTTACAACTTTCCTTAAAACAAGCTTTTTGAATTGAATGCTGATGACAAGAACAGAATGACTTACGAAGTTTTAATCCTTAATCATAAGAGCAATATTTTTTTCTTTAGAAAACATCACTGATACTTGTATTAATGATGGTGTGGTGGAAAACATGTTTACATTAGTACATTTTTATGAGAGACCATCAGCCAACACTCTAAAAATAATAATTCAGTGGCTTAGTAAATAATTAACTTTATTAACTTAATAAAATCTCGGAATATCATTTACTTGATGGTTTGAGTCAAACTTACCAAAATGATTGACTACAAATCCAAGTTAAATGTGTCTAAAATTTACAGTTATATTTAAGTATTTGACTAACCAATTATTTATTTATATTACACTAGTGAATTGCAGGACAGCGGACTAAATTTCTCTCAGACAGGACAACAGCGCTGATCTGCTGGAAATGGGATTGATTACACCTGAATTACTTTTTACATTAGTTTTGTTATTTATAACGTTACATGTGGTTGTGTGGAGTATTTTACAAAGGTTAAGAAATTAAAAGTTACTATTACTCATCTTATAAAAGCCGTCAATATTACTTAGAAATATTGTTGTTGTTTTTTAATGTTCTCCTCAATTATTTCAACTTAATTTTATTTGTTAATGTACCAAATGCAGTTACTCAGATCTACTTAATTTGTTTTACCTACATTTACTCAGAAAATATAGTATACAATAGCCTATGTAACTGATTTCATTGCGGTAAAATTCTATTAATATTTTTAAGTGTAAAAATGTTTCTCCCAAAAAATTAAGTGAATCATAGTAAGTTTTTAGAGTGAAGGGCTAAAAAAAAGGCATTATTATGAAAACAAGCACTTACTGAGGTTGTACTACAGAATTTCAGAGACAAAATATTCCTGTTAAAAAATGTAATATTATCTATCCTGCTGACAAAGACTTCTGCTCTCTTCTCAAGTTTACTTGTACTACAAACAATGTGTTGCCAATCCAACGGGTTTTTCTGAAGGTCAAAGACACACTCACACACACACACACATGCAGTGTGCTGGTAAAGCTTTCAACTGAGGTAGAGAGATAAGCATACAAGACACTTCCTAAAGAGGGAATGAGAGAGAGAGAGAGAGAGAGACCCTGAGAGAAGTCTGTAATATTAGTGTTTTTCACTCATCGTCCTGCTAACACTTACAGAAGGTGGACTAGCATAAAAAACAAATGTCAGAGTAGCACAATGTTCACTTCCCACTCAGCTGTTTAATGTCCCACAGTTCCTTTTGTGCTCCAAGAACACCAGTGTGTGTGTGTGTGTGTGTGTGTGTGTGTGTCAGCCTTTAATACTCTTATATGCACACAAAGAAGAAAATAGTTCAGCCACACCAAGTTAAACATTACAGAGAAACACAGATAGAAAAAACCAATTGGTTTAGAGGTTAGAATGATATTTTTCTCAGCAGGATTTCCTTTAGCACAGAGGGTCACACACAGATGAGTCCCAAGAAACTGTTTGCTAAGATAAGCTTCATTAATACTACAGCTCAGATGCAGGGTTAATGCATTAAACAGACCCCTTACCCTAAGAATTAAAGTTAAAGGGTTAGTTCACCCAAAAATGAAAATTCTGTCATCATTTACTCACCCTCATGTCGTTTCAAACCCAAAACACTTCAATCTGAGAGCTTTCTGTCCCTCCATTGACAGCTACGCAACTACTGCTTTGTTGCTTCAAAAAGTTCATAATAACAAATCCATGTGAATTGAGAGGTTTAGTCCAAATTTTCAGAAAAACCTTTTGCTGATAATTTACTCACCCCCATGTCATCCAAGATGTCCATGTCATTCTTTCTTCAGTCGAAAAGAAATTATGGTCTTTGATGAAAACATTCCAGTATTTTCTCCATATAATGGACTTCAGTGAGAACCAAACGGTTCAAGGTCCAAAAGACAGTTTCAGTGCAGCTACAAAGGGCTTTAAACGAAACCAGATGATGAATAAGGGTCTTATCTAGCGAACTGATCGCTCATTTAAAACAATAAATAAAATAGTTTTATAAGCACAAATCGTCGTTCGTGACTCTCCTGTTCGAACTCGTTTATCAAAATGAACAAATCTTTTTCTGAGTCATTTGGTTCATTCAACCAACGAAATGACTCGAAAAAAGATTTGTTCGTGTTCATGAAAGATTTCAAACAGGAGAGTCACAACCTTGCATCATAGAACAGAGCAAGGCAAGCATTTATTTGGCTTTTATTCACATTCAAACAAACTCAAGCTTGAATCTGATTGAAGAATGAACCTCATTGGTTCTTGCTGAAGCTCAAAACTAAGTGCTGCGTAACACGAGAATGAACCTCATTGGTTCTTGATGAAGCTCAAACGTGATGCGTAACACGAGAATAAACCTCATTGGTTATCACACGTCAACCGACCATGCGCTTCAGCTTCCGTTTACCACAACTAATGTGTGAGGTCATGAATGTTTATATGTGAATAAAAACCTAAATTAAATCTGTTCATCATGATCATGATCATGATCATCTCTTCAGAAAATTTGGAATAAACCACTCACTTCATATGGATTATTTTTAACAATCTCTTTATGAACTTTTTGAAGCGTCAAGTGGTAGTTGCGTAGCTTTCAATGGAGGGGTGAAAAGCTCCCAGATTTCATTAAAGATTTCCAGAAGATCATTAAAAAGATCTTAATTTGTGTTTCGAAGATGAACGAAAGTCTTACGGAAACAAGGAGTGGGTGAGTAATTAATGACAGAATTTTTGATTTTGGGTGAACTATCCCTTCTAATATTACAGTATTATCTAAGTTAAATATTATTGCTAATTAGTCATATTTGCATATTTATTGCAGGCCGGTTGTATGTTTTATAATAATATACAAAGCCTATTATTTGTATTACAAAAATAATTTATGTATAAAATTAAATGGTGGCCATTTTTATTTTTTGTATTAGCTCATTTTGGAATTTTTGGAATTTTTCTAGTTTTACTTTTAATTTCACTTAACGAAAAAGTTATTTAATTTTCTTTTTTTTAATAAAAGTTATTTAATTTTCTTCAGTAATTATAACACTGATCAGAATACCGACTTAGGCATGGGAACTTTTGACTAGGACTAGTAAGTTAACCCTGCCATAACCCCCTAGCAACCACCCAAAAAAACACCTTAGATACAGCATAGCAACATACTTAAACACTCTAGCAACCATAAAGCAAAACACTGGCAACCACTCATGTCAGCATTTTGTCCGAGTTTTGCAAGAGAATTTTACCTTACAGAAAAGAAACCAGTAACAGCGGAGTACAAAAAAGCTGAGCGAGTGAGATTGTCTGTATGCAAACCAGCACGGAAACAAAACTATGACTAATGTAAATAAGGTTCGGCCATAAGCACACACGCACACAAGTTCCTCTAGCCAGCCAGGCTGCTTCAGGTACCAGAGTCAACAAAACAAATATTTGACTGAGGCAGAGTTGCCACAGAAACAAATCCTCACCTCTGACCCTGCCCATATAAGATCTGACATCACAACAATCTCAGTCCTCAATAACCCCTTCTGATATCCCATATTCATGGATCAGAATTTAGAAGCATACTTCAATTAGCCTACAAAAACAAACATAATACCTCCATGATAATGCTGGGTCAAAAAAAATTATACATTTCCATTAAAACATGGTAGTACCATGGGACATGTCTTAAAATATAGTACTGCATGATTCTAGATAAATTGAGAATCACAATTTCTTTGTTTAAAATGGAGATCATGATTCACCCACAATTCTGAATAGACTGAACTAAACAAAACAGTCTATTTAAACATTTTTTAAAGTAATTAAAAGGTGATTTACTCTAATTAATTCTGACTTTATATCATGCAATTCTGACTTTATAACACGCCATTGCGACTATATCTCGCAATTGCGACTATATCTAGCAATTCTTACTTTATATCTCGCAATTCTGACTTTATAACACACAAAATTGCGACTTTATATCACGCAATTCTGACTTTATATCTCGCAATTCGTTATATCACGCAATTCTGACTTTATATCTCACAATTCGTTATATCACGCAATTCTGACTTTATATCTCACAATTGCAACTTTATATCTAGCAATTCTGACTTTATAACACGCAATTGCGACTTTATATCTCGCAATTGCAAATTTATATTTAGAAATTATGACTTTATAACAAGTAATTGCGACTTTATATCACGCAATTCTGACTTTATATCTCACAATTGCAAATTTATATATAGCAATTCTGACTTTATATCTCGCAATTCTGACTTTATAACAAGTAATTGCGACTTTATATCACACAATTCTGACTATATCTCGCAATTGCAACTTTATATCACGCAATTCTGACTTTATATCTCGCAATTGCAACTTTATATCATGCAATTCTGATTTTATATCTCACAATTGCAACTTTATATCTAGAAATTCTTACTTTATATCTCGCTATTCTGACTTTATAACACGCCATTGCGACTTTATATCTCGCAATTCTGAATTCATATCTCGCAATTGTGACTTCATATCTCGCAATTGTGACTTTATATCTTGCAATTCTGAGAAATAAAGTCAGAATTGCGAGATGTAAACTCGCAATTGTGAGAAAAAAAGTCTGAAATGTGAGATAAAAAGTCGCAATTACCTTTTTTATTTTTCATTCTGTGACAGAATCAAGCTTCCATAGGTTCATGAAAATCACAAAAAATCTTGATGATCTTGCAAAATGCCATGATGAGAATGTAAGGTAATGGATTGTAAATATGCACTTATAAAAACGTATACGAATTACCTCCTTTATATTAATATAACTTTTGTTTTATTTCTATGTTTATATTAGTAGGATTCTGGGTTTTTAGGGGAGTCTCAAGAGAAGCCAGGTTATATGTTTCCATTGATATGAAAAATGAGGTACATTTAGCAATATAGCAGGTGAATTATATAATGTGTATTATGATGTTACAATGAACTTTATGCCCTTCTCTACTGACATTCAAAGTTGTTCTAAGTTTTTTTAAGGATGTTGATTTTTAGAATAATCTGTGATTCTGAATGCCAGTATCCACACCGGCACATTGACTGACAGCTGCACACATTCTCCTCAAAACATTGGATTAATCCATGCTGTGCCATGCCAAGGCACAACCCACGTAAAGTTGATAATTAAATAAAAAGCTGCAATTGCAGATTTCAAACAGAGATGGCGACAAAAAGGAAGAACTACCGACTGCAGCTTTAATTTAGTTAGACTAGTATTTACTGTGGCATGGAAATTGGAATCAATCAAGAATTGTGAAATCCTGAAAAAAATCCTTGTCATTGAGCCCTGTGTCATTACATCTAGATCGACACACCTAGATTTATAAACTAGTTTATTTACATTTTTGTATGTTTTGGTGATTGGCGCAACACTTGTTTATCACATTGCTGGTACATACTGTACTGTGATATCTTGATGCTTATTGCCACTTATTACACATTCTTAGTTCTGAGTAGCTGCAGATCACGATAGGCTCTCAAGCCACAAACTGTTAAAGGGTTAGTTCACCCAAAAATGAAAATTAAGTCATTAATTACTCACCCACCCCCATGCTGTTCCAGCCCCGTAAGACCTTCGTTCATCTTCGGAACACAAATAAAGATATTTTTGATTGAATCTTAGAGCTGGATCAGTCCTACATAGACTGCATAAGGGACTGGCTCTTGACGGCCCATAAAGTCATTAAAGAAAAGGTTTAAATATTCCATGTGCCTACAGCGGCTCAATTATAAGTTTATCAAGCGACGAGACTACTTTTTGTGCGAAAAAACCATAAATAACGACTTTATTCGACTATTCCATTACTTCCTTATGGGCGCATGCGCGAGAACTGAGACGAGGACGTTCTCCTTCGACTACTTTTTGTTACCGGCTGCTCACCGCTTAGGAGTATTACCGCCCCCTACCGTATAAGATGATGTGCTGATATAGCTGGAAGCGCAAAACTTTCTGTTTACAAGCAGAGGAAGATGCGCGCTGTACATACGCTTTTCAATTAGCGTATTTTCCGCACTACAAGGTGCACTTAAAAGCCTTTAATCTTCTCAAAAAACGACAGTGTTCCTTATAATCCGGAGCGCCTTGGATCATCATTTTATACGGTAGGTGGCGGTAAAACTCCTGAGCGGAGCAGCCGGTAACAAAAAGTAGTCGAAGGAGAAGAACGTCCTCGTCGCAGCTCTCGCGCATGCGCCTATAAGGAAGTAATAGAATAGTCGAATTAAGTCGTTATTTATGTTTTTTTCGCACAAAAAGTAGTCTCGTCGCTTGATAAACTTATAATTGAGCCGCTGTAGGCACATGGAATATTTAAACCTTTTCTTTAATGACTTTATGGGCCGTCAAGAGCCAGTCCCTTAGGCAGTCTATGTAGGAATGATCCAGCCCTCAGATTCAATCAAAAATATCTTTATTTGTGTTCCGAAGATGAACGAAGGTCTTACGGGGTTGGAACAGCATGGGAGTGAGTAATTAATGACTTAATTTCCATTTTTGGGTGAACTAACCCTTTAAAGCCTGTATCTGCCAAAGCAAAAAATAATAAAAAAATACATAAAACATGGTAGTATTGGGATAAATGTTTGAAAAACATGGTACAAGGAGGCCTTCTACCACAAAAAAAAAAATGGTAGAAGGCCTACAATGATACGTTTACTTAAACACAATGGATGTCTAAAAACCATAGTATTAAAACCACTTTTTGGTTAGTGTGGCTAAAGAATGTAAAGCAAATTCGGTCTATTTTTATTTTTCAATAAGTATTTGAAGATCAGCATCATCTCTCTCAACCCATCCCCCATCTTCCCAGAAGCCCATGACCCCCTCCATGAGTCAGGTGACCACATCAGCTGTCCAACACTGCCCTCCTCTCTTCACTCTTACTATATGACTTTTGCTGCCTTTGGCGAGCACTTGTTGGATAATTCATTCACACACTTTATTATTACAGACGCCATAACTTCTGTATTATTCTTTGGTTACTCAAAAGTTACTAATGGTCCTTATTGATACTGTGATCATCTTCTAAAAGTACTGGATCTGACATGGAGGTTTAATTACGTAATGACATTCCTATACACTTGTAGAATAGTTGAATACAAGCTCACTACTATCGGGTCAACTTCACACACACGAAGAAATATAAGCACACTCTTACCGCCTTTAGTTGATCCAGTCGGTCCTTCATCTTTCAATATGTTGTTTAACACTATCTAAACAATAAAATAAATAAATAATAAATAGGTCACAGTCAAATTAGACAGAGGAGTGAGCTGTAACAGTGCTTAGCGGATCGTGAAGTCTGAGTTTCCTCCAGAACTCCGAGTATTCCTGCTCCTCTCCTGTTATTCCACCAAAGGTCCATGCAATATGGCTGCTCTTATCCAAACCAGTAGTTTTTTTCCCCTCTAAATCTATCCGCTCAGAGGATTAAAACAACAGTTGTGTTCAGTCTGCTTAATCTGTCTTCCTCCCTCTCCCTCTCTTTTCTCGTTATAATCGGTCTGAGAGAGCTGTCGTCTCACGCATGCTCTCTCTGTGTCTCACCTACATCACTGGCCGCGGTCACGCCCTGCATGCGCGCTCCTGTTGACACCTGTGTGTACTAAAAAATAAGTACCATCTTTAAGTTCTAATAAATATTACATTTGTTGATAACTATTCATTTGATGCTAAAAACTAAGATCAAGTATGTGTTTCGATTTTCGTGCAGTTTTACTAAATGAAATTTGTGTGCCCAAGTAGCCTACATTATTTCCTTTTAAAATAATTTGGTAAATTCATGATATAATTTATTCTATTTAGTTTGAAATCATTTTAGTTGGCTACATTGTTTTATGTTTTGTTATCTTAAACCCTAATGTCATATGGTACAACTGTCCGGACAAATGAACAGACTAAGAAAACTATTTGAAATGTGTCTTAATAATAAAAATAAATAAATACATACTATGGCATCATTTTAGGTTTAAAAAATTTCATGTAAACACATTTTATAGATATCAGTATTTTTAGCTATTGAGATAATTGAAAAACTTGTCCGGGAGTTTATTCTCAAATGTCAGGGTGGCACAATGGCAAACATGGGACTTTTATTATGTATTGACAAGATAATAACAGTAAACATGATAATGCGTCATCCAGAGGAGCTCAACTGATCCTTGTGGCAGTGAAAAGGTTTAGATCTCTCTCATTGGTATTGGTAAAACCTGCTAATTTAAAGTATGGGACGGTTAGTACACTTTGCATGTCAGGTGGTTCAACCGCAATTTATACATACAACTATTTGGTTGTACGGCCTGACATAAAAACAGTCAAAAATGAATTTAAACATGCTGAAGTGTTATTTAACAACTGAAACTGGTTTAAACACATTTTAAAAAAATGCTTTACATCAGTTTTGAAGCTTTATTTGTCAGTGACTCAAATATAGACACCAGATATACCGATATTGACTAATCTGATTCAGTTCTACTGAATCCGTTGCATCACATTGCTTTTTTGAGTATTAAAGGGCACAGATTCCACGTTTTGTGATGATAACTGACAGATAGGTTCGATAATATCTGAAATGCGTAAATCTAAAGAAAAGGATTATTTTTATCAACTAATCTAATTGTTTTTTTTTTTTTTACTGTGATTTAGATATTAACTGTGCTTCTGACATAGCATAAGCCTATTTATTAGATTCTAATACTTACTGTAAGGAAACTTTTTTCACATCAAGACTTTTTGTCTTTACTGTGCAGTGTATCATGGGATATATATCTGGAGTCAGAGATCAATGAGAATAGCCCACTTCACCACACATGAAGCACGAGAGCTGACATTTATTAACCCTCTGTCCTCTGTCAACAACACTGAGAGGACTAGGAAGTGCAATCATACATCAGCATTGGTGTCTTGTTTATTGTTAAACTTCACACAAACAAAGTCAATGTAGGCTACAGTCAGAACTGCAATAATATATATATAGCCACATAGAAAAACATAGGCCAACAACCAGGGGGTAGGCTAAACATTATGTAAATATATTAAAGGACTCATTTAGAATTAGAAACAGTTTAAATTGTTTTCTTATAATGTGAAAGAAAAAATAGTCTTGATATATATATATTTTTTCCAATAAACAAAAACAAAGGTTGTGTTTTTACATCAAACCGGGCGATCACAATCCTTCGCGTGACGTCGCTGACCATAATTTATTATTCTCGTCATCAGTGAAGTGGATCAAATGCGACGGACGTCTGTAGTTTATACCCAAACGCGACGGAATGTGAGTATGAATCATAGACAGTAAAAAAAATTTTTTCACTAAATCCTTCTTTCTGATAGTTTGTGAACCCTAGACTCCAAAGATTGACATGAGTAGCATTAATTAGTATTTTCTGCTCTCTGGTGGCTAAATCGTAGTATTACGTAGGTCGAAGGAATTGCGTTACGTCATCAACGGGAAACGTTACTCATTATTTTACTACACTATTGTCCCTTGTCATCAAAAACAAAACTACAAACTTCTTATACCGTTTGAAGGAGTATCTCATATTACTTAATTTTAAAGTAGCAACTGACGGCTATTGTGATAGAAACTGGTTACCAGTTCATGTTAACAATTTGCCTGGTGAGTCAACAGATAGCTATAAATTACCTTCTGCCAGCCACGCAATAAATAAAAATCATTATAATAAATGTACTACATAAAGTTGCTTACATAGCAGCAACACTTGGTTTTATAACCGAAAGGCTCTAGAATCTTCAGTGATGAATACATTTATCATAGAATATACACAATTTTATATTTAAAAGCATTTTATTTAATAAAAAAGTGCTTAAATTGACTTTTGGCTCTCATCTGAGTTTAAATGCAACCATTTAAACTATCATAATTTTAACTTTAGAGGGAATTCAAATCTTGCATTTAATATAAAATAATTTGCCTGATGAATCTGGAATTTTCACTTAATATTTAGCGTTTTAAGATTCAACATTTAATGAAAAATAATAATAATAATAATTCTTCATGCTGGTTTTGAAAAGTGCCACAGTAACTTTTCATGAAGACATTTCATGTTTATTGGCATAGTGTTCATTTTAATACAAGTAACTATACCAATAGCACATAAAAATGACAAACTTCTCCCCATAATTACTTACAATAGGAATGGATATCAAAGTGATACGGCTTGGTGTAAAACCACATCAGACCTTAAACTAGATTAATGCTGTTTTATTTGACAAATGATCTTGGACTCAGAAACAATTCACAATCCACTGCATAACTCGCAGTATTTAAACATCAGTGACCAGAAACATGCCATTTTAGACCTTTCAAGCATTATGATGCACCATTGCCTCCGCAAACCCAAAGAAACATCCAGAGCCAGATATCCTGAAACATGCTTAACATGTAAAAAAGGATTCACCGTTGACGAGTAGGCCACTACAGTTTAATCATTTGCTTTAACCGTTATTTTGTTCATAAGAAAAGACCAAGCAAGGATTATTATATCGAGAATGTTTTTATTCCAAGAGTTCCTCTAAGTGCTTAGAGCTTTACATAGAGAAGTAAGCACTGGGACACTCGACCTGCTCACACCGTTGAGACAGCGAGTGTGTCAGTGTAGGCATGTCTGCGTGTGTCTGTCTGGTGGTAACAGTTAGCATGTCTACAATGAAATGAACCACACAATTTACTGAAATTCAAAACACAAAACAAACCAAAAATTGAAAAATAAAAATATTCTGCGCTGGGGGTTACAGTAAAAGGGGCAGGGAGACGAACCATCACTGGAAAAATCCCAGTGACTTTGCCACAAGGAGGTCAGAGGGGTTAACAGGTTAAAGGTCGTCATCTTCATCTGGGAGAGCTGTTTCTGATGCCACCTAGAAGAGACAAACATTACAGATTAAACACTTTTCTTTTGGAAAGCACAAGTAACGGAGGGGTCACCCGAGTGTACACTTACTTTCAAGTCATGCTCATACTGTGCAGCAAGTGATGGGTCCATAGCAATTTCAGGTGGTGCGAGGGCTGGCATCTCAACAAACTCCAGATTAGGATCTCCGATCAGTTTCCGTGCGAGCCACAGGAAGGGCTTCTCAAAGTTATAATTACTCTTGGCAGAGATGTCATAGTACTGAGAAAAAGGAAGAATCTCATTAATAACAGCCTGACACGCAGTCTTTCCTACAGCACATCCGAGCGAAACTCTTTGGGCTAGGGATTAGGTTCAATTAATTGGATTTTGACGCATTGCACTCAAGAGGTGGCAGATGAATGTGAGCTTGCAGAGAGCTGGGTTTAAGCGACTAAGTGATCGGAGAAGTCCTACATGCGTCACCGGAGACACATTACAAACTCTAAATTGCATTAATAAAACGAGCAAGGATAAATGGTTTACAATAACACACATTTAGATCACAGGTGGGGCGAATTATTTCATGTCGACTTTGAGTTCAAAAGTGTCGCTGTACCTGTAGATTCTTCTTGCGATGGAAAACGATACTCTTTGCTTTGACCTTCCTGTCCTTGATGTCCACTTTGTTACCACACAGCACTATGGGAATGTTCTCGCACACACGCACCAAGTCACGATGCCAGTTGGGCACGTTTTTATAGGTCACTCGGGAAGTTACATCAAACATGATGATTGCACACTGAGCTATAGAGAGAGAGACAGATGCACATGTTAAACCACTGCTGTGCAGTAAGTGGCCGAAAAGCGTTTACATGGTAAACGTCAACATACCCTGGATGTAATATCCATCTCTCAGGCCTCCGAACTTCTCTTGTCCGGCTGTGTCCCATACGTTATATTTGATGGCTCCTCTGTTTGTGTGGAAGACCAGGGGATGTACCTCAACTCCAAGTGTGGCTAAGAGAACACACAAAAAAACTATTAAGAGCTGCTCTTCGCTGTGACGGACACACCAAAGCCACACATTCCTCCAGAATAGTTGCGTTGAGATGCCACAATAATGAAATGAGCAAAACCCCAAAAGACTTACCAACATATTTCTTTTCAAACTCTCCAGTCAAATGTCTCTTCACAAAGGTGGTTTTCCCCGTACCTCCATCTCCCACCAGAACCAGCTGTGGATGGGAAAGAGTTTGCATGAGTGAGCAACACTTGCATTACAATAGCTGACACGACAAAACAGTACGGCTTGGAGAATTTCTTTTATTTCAGAATCACTAATACAAATTAAATTAGTTTATTTTTGTCCTTGCTTATAGAAAAGGTTGGCAGAAGTTCGCCACTTTTGTTCCAACAGAGAGTGAAATGTGTACTTATCTATGAGTGTTAAGTGAAGTGGACGTAAGTGAAGAACGAATGCACGGAGAACCCCTTGCGCTACTCATAAGCTGAGAGAGATAAGACAGAACTGCACGTTTCATCTTTAAAAGACTAAATACCCAAACGATCTTCCAATTCATTCATCTATTAAACCTTTGACAAAATCACATTGCAACCTTCAAATTGGTGTTGGCACTGCCGCTGACCCAGAGAGTTGTCATGAAAGTGCTTCACAAACAGTATTTCAACCTCAAAATATAATTATTTCTGTGATGCAATAGTTCTAATTATCATAAAAAGTACTACAGAGATAAGTTTAAAGTTCAAATATAAATGGCAGCGATCAAAATAAGGTAAACCAGCTTTTGATAACTTGCCACCCAAAATAATAACATTGTTTCGCCACTAGGTGGTAACAAGCGACTTAAATGTATTTGTTATTGAATCATTTATTCATGAGAATGTAGTACTGTACTATGCTTCTGAAATATAACTCAGCAAATTGATGAATTGTTTTTTTGTAAATATAACCACACAACCAGATTAACTGGATCAGGGGCCTGTTCTTTAAACATGCACACCCCCGTTATCTAGATTTTACGGTTGATTTGTCATAATCCAGGATTGATTCCTGTTCTTACAAGAGTACCTGATTGAACAAGGGACAGAAATCATGTCAAATAACTTAAGTTCATTTGAAGATAATATTATGTGTAGTCTACCAAACTGTAGACAAAGCTAGTTTTACCAATTTATTCAAGAGGGAATTACCAAATTATAATGTTATACAAGTCTTACACACAATGTTGTTTTAGTCTGAGGCATCAGGCATGCATGAATTTGAAAAGCGACAGCTATTTTATGTGAGTGGCTTGTCCATAAACTGTTGAATGCTATTTTCAAAATATAAGTTAAAAAAATAAGATATCAGTGGTCACATTTGTGATAAACAACAGATTCATTTGCATTAAGATATAAAGGTGTAAAAGTATTGAATGCATATTTTATTGGTTTATAAACCTAATGTAATTAAGTGTTGCATGGTTGTAAAAAACATAACAAAAAAACACATAACTCCAATTTCCCATGTGTTTTTAGGGTTCTTTGTTACAACTAATATTAAGTAACTATGTTACTTGTATCTAAGCATGCATCTATGCATACTTTATAGTTGTTACTATAGTACCTGCATGTAACAATGAAACCGTAAAAAAAGTAAAACACTATTTTGTACTTCCTAGTCACTACACTATGTACTTCACGTCGTAACAGTAAATTTATAATTACATGCAACTAACCCTCAACTAAACCCTACCCCTATAATAAGTACATGTTGTTATATTACTAATATGTTGTTAATATTACTCGGCACTTAAACAAACAATGATACCTTAAAATAAAGTGTGTCCAAATAAAGTGTTACCCAATAAAGTTTGTTACAATGGATTACAACATGGAACACGGCGTAGGAACTGGGATTAACTGTGTTAACCAATTATAATAAACACAAAAATTCGCCTTACATTTTCCTATGAATTTGAAAACACTTGTTTTTAAAATATTTACGATCATTTTAACCGTTTTCCTGATTAATACATCATCATTGTGTGTCTCTCGAGGCGGTTCTCACGCTTATCTCTGCACTCGCTACCAGGAACAAGTCTTCTAATTTGCTTAAGTTACAAACAGTTAAGTAACTAATTGTGAAAACAAGCGAACGCTTAAAACCCTTAATTTGTTCTAACTTGTAGTTTTAGAGTTATCATTACCTTAAACTGAACTTGTGGCTCGTTCTCTGCCATGGCTGTTT
Organism: Pimephales promelas; assembly: GCF_988280905.1. Taxonomy (NCBI): domain Eukaryota; kingdom Metazoa; phylum Chordata; class Actinopteri; order Cypriniformes; family Leuciscidae; genus Pimephales; species Pimephales promelas. The sequence continues at coordinate 15,130,429 of NC_142777.1, forward strand.
GTGTGTGTTGGTCTTTGTGCTGCAGTCACTCTGCGGGAGAGATGGCGGGACGGTTAGTCACATCATACAAAAGGCCGCAACAATCACAAATAAACAACAGTTACACAAAATTAACGAAAATAACAATTTTATCACGCACAGTATATCCAAAAATCGTACAAAACTCAAAACAAACAACTGCGTTCATAAATGAACAACTACCGCGTCTGAATAAAAGGATGCGCGCGAACACACGAGGCCGCTGCAACTGGAGCCTGAACTTCAGTCGCAGCTCGAAGGCCTCAATCAGGCCCGTCAATTTGGAAATGAATAAATAGCGCATTAAAGATTGTGAAAATTAACAACAATCGGTTAAATTCACAAGAGAACGGAACGAAGCAAGTGTTGTTCACACGACTTCAGCAGCTTGCCAGCATCGCGCGCTGCCAACAACTCACGATGGCGCTACGACACAGATGAGCCATGATGAAACAATCATAACTCCACATCGGCGGCGAATAAACGCGATCTGGTCGACTTTAGATCACCTTAGCACACGTATAAAGACTTTCGGGTGTGTTTTGTTTTCGGCGAAAAACAAAAACGTCTCATTGAAATGAGTTAGTGATGAGAAGAGCAGCGTCGTTCCGCACTCACCGGTGGTGAAGTGATCGAGGAAGAGAGCAAATGGCTGCGCCCGCGCGGGATTCAGCGTGGCTCACATAAACGCTTCCGCCCCTACCACGTGACCCTCTGCTGCCGCGCGACAACTGCGCCTCCTAGCGAAACTCTTTTTTATTACAGAACTTATACAAAATTACCAACACAGGGAAGTAAAGCAAGCTGTACAAACAAACAGACAAACAATGGTACCTTACAGAAAATAAACATCCTGGGTATGCATACATCAAGTTATTTAATATAAAAAGTTATAAAAAGAAAAGCATAATTTTAAGGCCAAGTAGGCCTAATGTCTTTGAATAAATCATCAAAATACATCAAAAATTGATTTAAGACATTTTTGCTTATGGATGAAGAATTTTGCATGTAATATAAAGAAGTTAACAACATACTCAAGGGGAAGCAACTTTGGCTCCTAGTGAAACTCAAGTTGGGATAGTTTTTTTCTCCCCCGTTGAGACTTGGAAGTTTAAAAAAAAAATTGACGTTTTTGGTTTGCTATTGGTCGATCTGGTGTGAGTGACAGGTTGTCCCCGCCCTCGCGCCCGTATACATGTCAACAGAAGAGAAGATGCTCAAGCCTACTTCTTGAGTACTTATTTTGAAGTAACTACTTCACAACCGCCATGTTCTATGTAGTATAAATGCATGTAGTAGCCTATAATAGGGACATATGCCTGCTACATTCGTCATTATCATGTGACCTACCAGCATCACTTACATCCTGGTTACATCGCTTCACAAATCCTCTCCCATGGCCTCATGGGACAGTAAAGTGTCCATTTATGCACACTTCAGAACCTCCTCTTTTATGAGTAGGGCTACTGTGAATTCTGACATACTGTTTTGTTACATAGGCCTTTATGATTAAAGATTACGAGGACATCAAAATAATGCTTGATACATCATATATAATAAATACTGCAATATTCCATACATTTGATGAGACATTAAAACAGATCATATACACAAATGGTGGCTGATTTAATGAAATACCTCAGTTACAGAGTAAACAAACATTAGGCTACACACACAGAGTGTGCTTATTATATAACACAGAGAGCATTGTTTTTTTTGTTGTTGTTTTAACAGTGTGGGACACAGATACAAAAACGGTGAACTGTAGCATTGGATTCGGTCTTTTGGTTATTGATATTGAAATAAACTTGAGAAATAAGGTAGGCTATATACAATAAGATATTTTACGAAATATTCAATGTGTGACATGAACAATAATATAGGTGAAAGACCAGAATAAATATACTATGTGAAATATATGTTAAAATTACATAGTATATGTGTGTGTGCCTGTGTGTGTACAGTTTATACAACAATGTAAGTTGGATATTATACAGTTACTATTACTATTAAAGTAAAATAGCTGACAATAATAATATTTGTAATTGGAATGTGGCAAATAGTTCAATTATTAGCACTATGTCAAGAAATACACCATATTATATTTTATTTATACAATTTCAATCAATTTATCAAATAATAAACAAATGTTATGTGAATGTCCTATAAACATGCTTAACATGTGAACCTGACAAAAACCTAGAATACACTGATCGAATTGCTCCGTAATCTGACACAGTGCCCAATAAGACACTCAACATCATGTTTAGTTTTTTTGGGGTTTTTTTTGTAATTAAAAAAATCACAGGCTGATTTGAACTACATATTGTGCCCTGAACCCTCTTCAGCATCTCCCTAAATACCCAGACCGAGGCAGAAACCTCTTTTCAAATGTAAACATGAGTTCACAATGGGAATTTGCATTAATCACCGATTCACCGTCCCAGAATTACTGGAGGTCAAAGGAAAGAGATGTAGATTATGATGACGCTGAGGTGAGACTTCTCGAATGCTGATGCTAATTTCACAAGAGAGAGTTCAAATGTTCATATCCTGAAACGTCCTTCGTCTTCTCTAGGGGTGCTCTTCCTCAACCAGACTGCTCTGCAAGTGAAAAAGTTGTAATACACTAATCGATTTGGGATTTTATACTACATTATACTATAGATAATATAGTATAGTAATATATAAGTAACAATAATACACTTTATACATAAAATATAAGTAGCTGACAGCAATAATATGTATAATGCAAATGTGGTAAATTACATTATTAGCATTAAGATAACAAAAGAAATACACCATTTATAGTTTGTTCTTTTATTTACATCATTAAATCCCTTTGTCAGAGAATAAGCAAATATGTGAATTTCCTGTAAACATTCGCAAACAACCGCTGCGTAATATCTACCCCTGAGAAAAACCTATTATGTGTGAATGCACTTCTTTAAAATGAACAGATAGATGAACGTTCATTGTTCATCATGTTTTGTGCGTTTAGACAGCAACTATATGAAGACTTATAGTGGTTCTATAGAAAGTGTAATTTTTAGTTTCAGTATGATGCGGGTCGCTAATGAACTGATGTCGTCTCCTGATAGTGTTTCTGTCAGCAGGATGTTATCTGTTCATCTGTACATGTAATCCGCCTGAATGTTAGCAGCAATCTCAGCCTCCCATCGGTCTCCATTATTCAGCAGCTTCTCTTTATTATACAGCAGTTCTTCATGAGTCTCAGTCGCATACTCAAAATTAGGGCCCTGCCACATAAAGAAAGGTAAAATGTTTGTATTAGTGTATCATATGAACTGTCTTGGACTTAATAACCCTTAGTGATCAATTATCTGTATCTCAGTGTAACATCGTGTCTACACCTGACGAGATGAAGCAACCGAAGTCAATTTATCCTTCACGTCTGAAGTAGCACGAGTGTTTGGAGTGTGTCAGGAATAAAACCGAGCATCAGTTTACCATGTAATATATGTGTGTACCTCTACGATTGCGTCCACAGGACAGGCTTCCTGACAGAATCCACAGTAGATGCATTTGGTCATGTCAATGTCATAGCGAGTTGTTCTTCGGCTGCCGTCTGCACGGGTCTCTGCCTCTATCGTGATGGCCTACAGGAGACAAAAGCACTGCTAACACACAGCCGGTACTGGTTATCACAGATGAGGAACATGCATGCATGTGTGTGTGTGTACCTGAGCAGGACAGACAGCCTCACACAGTTTGCAGGCAATGCAGCGCTCCTCTCCGCTGGGATACCTGCGCAGCGCATGCTCGCCACGGAAGCGGGGAGAGAGAGGGCCTTTCTCAAATGGGTAATTGATAGTAGCTGGTTCTCTAAACAAATAACTCATGGTCATGCCCAATCCTGCCATACAGACACAGAATACAATAATCATTTTATTATTATTATTATTATCATTATTATGTGTTTGAACAACACAACTTTATATACTGCAAAATTTCAGCATGCAAGTCCACATGCAAAAAAGTACCATGTTTAAGGAAGAAAAAAAATTAAAGTGCCCCTATTATGCAAATTTAAAGGTTCCTAATTTTGTTTTGCGGGTCTCCTACAATAGGTTTACAATAAACACTTTCATGAGTAGCATCAGTTTTTTTTTCACAGTGTCTAAAACGGTCACAGTGTCTAAAGGATTCAGTCTCTCCAAACCCATCCTTTCCAAGAGTCTACTCTGCTTTGATTGGTCAGATGGTCCAGTCTGTTGATTTTGGTCTGCTCTGATTGGTCAGATGGTCCAGTCTGTTGTTATGGGTCTACTCTGCTCTGATTGGTCAGATGGTCCAGTCTGTTGTTATGGGTCTACTCTGCTCTGATTGGTCAGATGGTCCAGTCTGTTGATTTTGGTCTGCTCTGACTGGTCAGATGTTCCAGTCTGTTGTGATTGGTCTACTCTGCTCTGATTGGTCAGATGGCCCAGTCTGTTGATTTTGGTCTGCTCTGATTGGTCAGATGTTCCAGTCTGTTGTGATTGGTCTACTCTGCTCTGATTGGTCAGATGGCCCAGTCTATTTTGATTGGTCTACTCTGCTCTGATTGGTCAGATGGCCCAGTCTGTTGTGATTGGTCTACTCTGCTCTGATTGGTCAGATGGTCCAGTCTGCTGTGATTGATCTACTCTGCTCTGATTGGTCAGATGGTCCAGTCTGTTGTTATGGGTCTACTCTGCTCTGATTGGTCAGATGGTCCAGTCTGTTGATTTTGGTCTGCTCTGATTGGTCAGATGTTCCAGTCTGTTGTGATTGGTCTACTCTGCTCTGATTGGTCAGATGGTCCAGTCTGCTGTGATTGATCTACTCTGCTCTGATTGGTCAGATGGTCCAGTCTGTTGTTATGGGTCTACTCTGCTCTGATTGGTCAGATGGTTCAGTCTTTTGTGATTGGTCTACTCTGCTCTGATTGGTCAGATGGTCCAATCTGTTGATTTTGGTCTGCTCTGATTGGTCAGATGGTCCAGTCTGTTGTGATTGGTCTACTCTGCTCTGATTGGTCAGATGGCCCAGTCTGCTGTGATTGATCTACTCTGCTCTGATTGGTCAGATGGTCCAGTCTGTTGTGATTGGTCTAATGCTTACAGTGCATGTTGGAAACAAAATACCTATTACCATATTTGAATGATTAGTTCTGGATCTTCCTCAGCACTTGAATACACATTGATAGAAACAGTAACGATGTCGTCGGTTTTTCTGTATCAATTAGAGCGCAAGTCCTCATCATTTCCATGCAAAGTTGATTTGCTTTCGCAGCACAGAAAACAGCATCTTCTTGAAAATGTCAACAAAATAAACCAAACTCTTACAGTCCTCAGCTAAAACTACAGTGTTTGAGGGTCAATGTAGACGTTGGTTCCAGGCAGCCAATGAAGACCATAGTCTGGCATTATGCAAATGTGTTACATTGTTACATGGGTGTGTACAAGTTAGGGAGACTGGAATTACTAATGGCTCATTACAGCAGTTCGGGTTCTATCTTTTAAGAGACAATAACTCCTAATATCGTGGACTTTTATCGTTGAAATTTGGCAGGCATTTTACATTCACAAACAGCTGTATTACATGAAAGGTAATATCTGAATATCTGGAGGTGGCATAATAGGGGTACTTTTTAAACAAGCATTATAGACACAGACCCCTGAAAAGTTCGGTCCACAGCAGTGTTTGAGCAGCACGGTCTGTGATGGACTTCATGTCGGTAGGCAACTCTTCAGCATTCACATATTCTACAAAGAGACAGAGAGAGGCATTGTAGGACACTGTGTGTTTAGTGCATGAAAATGTATACGTGTGTATGATCTCACTATAGCCTCCCCTGTAGACGGTCAGGCTGAAGGGACGGACAGGTCCAAGCCTGACTGCGAAAGTGCCTTAATGAAATTAAACATAGTTTTGCTTCAGTATGAGAATCAAACTATTCCACTATATGGCAGAATCTCACAGTTTAAGGTCAAATGATCATTTTCTGACTGCTACATCATATCAAATAAACTCACTTGTGCGGCATGAGGAATATATAATGCGCAACGTCATCTTCATCCTAATCAGCCAAAGAGACAAAACAAAACATTTCTATCCATGATTTAGGCAATTTTGACAGTCGAAGGTAATATAGGTTTCTACCCCTTATATTGAGATTGAAACATACGGGCTGTATGCCAAATGAACAGATTTGCCAATAAGCCTGCTGGTAATCTCCTTTCTCAATCTGTCAGACCTTTGAAAATAACTTCTTTCATACAAGTAAATTATTTTTTAACAAATGCCTTATGTAAACACATCCACTTGTGTATATAGCTAGGTTTAAATTGGGCTTAAATTTGCATTTAATGTATCATGATGATATTTAGACAGCAAGCAGTCTAAATAAGAAGCAAGCAGTTTTATATTTGTTATATGTTTTTTTTTTAGCTATTGTTTTTATGGAGGCTATTTATTTACCATTCTTTTAGTTTACACATTAGGCTACAAACCCAAAGACTGTCCGTGATCGTTACATGAAACTATGTAAATCCATTTATTACCTAAATTATTCGGAAATATAGGCCTATATTTATAGCAGTTGGGTGTTTAACTCACCGAGATGCTTCCGTCAGTCGGTCGATCGGTGATGAGAGGATCTTCTTGCACTTTCAGTCAAGAAGAGCCGGTTGGTCACGTGGTGTTCCTTTACCTGCAGCGTGACAGATTGAGCGTGTCATGGTCGTGCCCAGTGTTGTGCAAGTTACTACTTGTAATACATTATAATGTAATGCATCTCCATCTTCATCTCCATCTGCATCTTGGAGTGCGGCCTGTAAGCATTTGGTTGGTTGTGAATCTCGGAAAACAACTCTGGAATCTGATTAAATCCGGTTGGAGAATGAATATTCAGATGCACATACATATTATTTGTTTTATTCTTCACATTTTCTTGTTCTTTTTCTAGTTGGGTAAATGTCTAATAGCTGACAAAATAAATCAAAAGCAAGTTAATACAATAATTCATAATATCTAGGGCTGCAACTAACGATAATCTATTAATCTGTTTCAAGTTTCAAGTTTATTGTATTTATAAAGCACATTTAAAACAACCTAGGTCGACCAAAGTGCTGTACAAAATATATCTATTAAAATCCGTATAAAATAAGAAAACAAAAACAAAAACATAAATCAAACACATAAAAACAACTTTCACAGAACATTGAACGCACAGGAGTACAAATAGGTTTTTAAAAGACTTCTGAACACCGACACTGTGGGCGCTGTTTTAATATGTAAGGGCAATTTGTTCCATAGCCTGGGGCCAGCTACCGCAAAGGCTCTGTCACCCCTACATTGCAGCTTCGACCTGGGTACTCTTAACATTTGATTAGACTGTGATCTAAGCAGTCTAATTGGTCTGTGTTCAGTCACCAGCTCTGTGAGGTATTGAGGAGCCAGATTATTTAGTGCTTTATAAACAAACAACAAAACTTTAAAATCAATACGATACTGAACTGGTAGCCAGTGCAGTAAACGTAATGTGGGCGAAATGTGGTCCCGTTTACGAGTGCCTGTGAGCAAGCGGGCGGCTGCGTTTTGTATCAGTTGTAGTCGATGGATAGATGACGCAGGTAGTCCTAGATAAAGCGAGTTACAGTAGTCGAGTCGAGATGAGATAAAGGCATGAATTACAATCTCAAAACTGTTCCTACTTAGGAAAGGTTTAACTTTAGCTAATCTCCGGAGGTGGTAAAAACTGCCACGTACAACTGTATTTATTTGTTTATTTAAATTTAGGCCACTATCCAATATAAAACCCAAGTTCTTTGTCGAGGATGTGCGATATTTACTGAGCGAACCCAAGTCAACATTGCTCAGGTCACTTTTCTCTGATGGCCCGAACAGAACTATTTCAGTTTTATCCTCGTTCAAGTGGAGAAAGTTTTTGTTGAGCCATAGTTTCAAATCTTTAAGGCAATCCGTCAGTTGATTTAACGCAGATTTGTCGCGTTTAAATGGTATATATAACTGCGTATCATCGGCATAGCAATGATAGGATACTCCGAAACGTCTAAATATGGAGCCTATAGGCAGTATATATAGAGAGAACAGCAGCGGTGCTAGCGTTGAACCCTGAGGGACACCACATGTAACCTGTGCTTCAGTGGAAGAGTGATTCCCTATATTTACGTAGAATTTTCTGTTGGACAGGAATGACCGGAACCAGTCAAGTACGGTGCCTCTTAAACCAATGCATTGCTCCAGACGAGACAGAAGAACCTCATGATCAACAAAGTCAAACGCAGAACTAAGATCTAGCATTATTAAAGCTACGATGTTACCAGCGTCAGTGGACATTAAAATATCATTATAAACTTTCAGAAGAGCAGTCTCTGTACTATGTAAAGTTTTAAAACCAGACTGAAAAATATCTGATATACCATTTGTAGTCAGATAATCTTGAAGCTGTATAAATACAATTTTTTCTAGAATCTTTGATATAAACGGCAAGTTTGAAATTGGTCGAAAGTTTGAATAGATTGAAGGATCCGGCGAGGCCTTTTTTGGGATTGGTGACACTGAGGCTAATTTTAGAATCTCTGGAATTGTCCCTGTCAAGAGACAATTATTTATTATTATTACAAGGTCAGGTCCAATAGTGTCAAAGATTTGTTTTAAAAACCATGAAGGCAGGACATCCTGAGCTGAAAAAGTAGATTTTAATTTCAAAGTGACCTCCCTACATGTCTGTAAGGAGATCAATTCAAAATCACTCCACTGCGTAGTAAATAGTATGCAGTCTGGAATAGGATCTGAATTTATAAATGGTTGAGCCCGTGCCTTTTTCACTTTATTTAAAAAATAATTAAGAAAGTTTTCACATAGTGAAGATGAAACGTCTAGGAATATCTGTGTTGGAGGATTTAAAACAGAATCTATTGTTGAAAATAAAACTTTAGAACAGTAAGAATTTTGTGCTATGATGTCCGATAGATATTTTTCCTTTGCATTCTTGGCAGCTTTTTGGAAAGTGTGTAAGGAGGTCTTCAGCATTTCAAATGATACCTGTAGACCATCTTTCTTCCACTTTCGTTCACATCTACGACTTTGCTGCCTGAGTTCCCGAATCTCTTTGTTTAACCATGGTTGGGATTTACCCTTCCGATTAACGAGTTTTCGTGGTGCAATAGCATCTACAATATTACCACATCTATTATAAAACAGTTGCAACTGATCATCAGCACTCGATTGGGAAAATAGCAAATCCGAGGTGAGAGGTTGATGTTCTTTCAGATACATATTAGAAAATGCCTTGCAAGATTGTGCAGTCAGAGTACGAGACCAGCATACCTGAGCTGGTTTGGTAGGTAAAGAAGGGAGAATAGTGTGAAATAGTACCGGTTTATGGTCAGAAAAAGAAATATCACTCGTAACAACATCAGCAACCGATAAACCATACGTCAGTATCAGATCTAATGTATGACCATGACAGTGAGTCGGGCCATCTACCCATTGTGCAAAGTTAAGTGAAGATATAAGATTTAAAAATTCATTTGCTAATACATTGGCTGCACAGCAGACATGGATATTGAAATCACCCAAAATTAAAATACTATCATACTTAGTAAGAATTTCCCCCAGAAATTCAGCAAACTCTTCAATAAAATTATTGTTCGGTGCTGGTGGTCTATAGATTAAAATGATCAAAACAGAATTCAAGTTAATCAACTGGGCCTCAAAGCTAGTAGGACTGGTAGTGGTCAGTAGTCTGCATTGCAAATTATTTTTAAAGACCGTCACAAGCCCACCTCCTCGCCCCGTAAGACGAGGAGTGTTAAAAAAATCAAAATTGGGAGGCACAAGCTCAGAAAAAGGGCTTAGGTCACCTGGTTTTACCCATGACTCAGTCACAAAGAAGAGTTCCAGATCATTTGAAGTGATGAAATCGTTGAGAATAAAAGTTTTGTTGACCAGGGAGCGAGCATTAGCTAGCGCCATCTTGAGTTTAGGAGATAAACTCAAGTTTAATAAGATAATCTATTAATCTGTTGATCATTCCTTCACATAATCTGATAAAAAAGGAGGAGGATTTTATTCTACATTTTCCTTATAGAAAACAAATTGTATTCCACTTCTAGCTCCAAGCACTGAAAGTTTTTAAAGCAAATAGAATATGTATGTACTGTACTATGTGTTGTACATGTGGTGCTGCATGAAGAAAATTGTCATCATCTACTCAATCATCCTAATCATGTTAAGTTATTTTTATTTATTTATTTAGTTTTTTTATTGTGCAAGTTCTATATAAAGTTTCCTATTTTTACTATTTTCATTACCTTATGAAGACTGATCTGCATTTTGATGTTTGACCATTGTCATTCACTAACAGATATTTTGGGTCTATTGACCTTTTCATCTTCACACTAATAATTACTAATAATTAAATATCCCTGCTTGTCTTTTTAATCCACTAGCTGTTGTGTGAGTCAAGGTCTGTCCTGTGAACTTACACATATACTTTTATTGTATTATAGTATACTGACAATTATTCTGGCTGCAAGTATTTGGCATACTGTTTTCCACTAGGGTAGAGAGTTACTCCAACCCCTGCTTAATATTCATGACATCAGCAATCAAAAGTTATGCTAAAGGGTACCCATTACTTTATGGGTAAGTTCTTATATATTATAGTCACAAATCACAACTTAAAAACGTCAAGAAATCATTTGACCTCAACCTATACAATTTCCAATCAAGTACTATTTGAACCAGAGTAAATCTCCCACTTATACTGAAGACCATAAGTCGCCGGTTCTGTAAGTGTTAAATAAGGGCTGCTGTTGAATTACACAGGAAGATGGGCCTCCAGGACTCCCCTATACAAAATTGTATGCCAGAAGAGTTGTGTTTGTGGCAAAAACATTTGTAAATATATATTTTTATTAGTAAATCTCATTTAATTTATTTTGTGAGTTTTATATATTTTTGTGAAACTCTTTACATTTATTTGTGGATCTTAATATTTATTTGTGAATTTAATATATATTTGTGAATCTCTTCACATTTATTTGTGGATAATAATCTATTTATTTGGAATAAAGCAACAATTCTACCTCCATAATCTATCTGTTGACGCTATGTATTCAGCAAGCCTATCCACAAGGATCCATTCCAGTACATTAGATAAAGTGCAATAGGTCTAGTAATCTATAATTTACCAGTCTTATTTTTAACTACAGGTACTAGCTAGATAGATAACATTGATCCAGGAAGTATACTTCATTAACCCAGAAAAGCATAGAGCAAGTAAAACTGAAATACTTTGACTAGCGTATTTGCTGTTATTCTGTCTTGCCCACAGGCTTTGTTCATTTTAAGTTTGTCAATAGCATAACATACTTCCTCCGGCATGATCACACCATCACTGTGAGGTATCTCTCCTATGTTAAACACATCGCTCTTCACATCACACAGTTAAATGTTCTCCTAGTGTCTCCTCCATAGCTCTGCAATGTTTTCAGGTTCAATGCCATCAATACAAAAAGGCAGTGGCATTTTGCTGTTGTTAACCACTTTCAGAACTCTTTCGATTGTAACTTTCTCGCCACAGAGTTCACCCTTATAGTCTGCTCGTTTCTTTTTATAAAACGCAAAGCATATTTAAATCTATAGTATTACACTGTCCCTTGTGCTCACCGACTGGGCCATGCTTTGCCTGCTAAGACCCATCTTCTAAATGCATCGCTTGCCTCATGAACTTAGTCATTCCACCCTGGTCAATATGTCGTTTCACCACTTTACTTCTTAGTGGTTCACTTCCATCAACTAAACAGTTCACAAATGTATTCTATATTACATATAAGTCACTTAAATTCTTAGCTGCTATCCACACACATAATCAGTCAGTAACTCGTAATATTGCAGGTCATCTTCTGTGAGCCTTGTCCGGTCCAGTATCTCACCTGATTTACTAGCTGCCACTATAGACCCTTAATATTTATGAACATAGAGACAAGAATATGGTCTGCTGTGGCCAAACAATAGGATCTCAGCCTCCTTTATACAATCATGTGCTTCAGCTGTAGATATACAATGGTCCAACAAGGATGTAGTATGATACCCCAAGACAAATATAATTGTATATTCACTTTCCCTTATGTAAGACCCTAAGCAAGCTTATTCAAGTACTCATTTTCATTTTTTGTGACATCCATACATTATTATGCACCACTTTGATGCAGCAGTCCACATCTAACCTGATCACAGTGCCAGAAAATGGCCACTCCTCCTGGGATCCTACCACGCAAAGTTCTGGTGTTTAGGTCTGTCATGGATTCCCCTGTCCCATGGAAATCATTAGTGTTGAGTTCATCCAGATCTTGAATAGCTAAAAAAGTCTCTTGCAAACACACCACATCAGCATTCTCAAAGAGCTTGACAATAACAATGCGTTGGGCTCTCGCTCCAGCGTCCTGTCCAAGCTGCAGGCCGAGGGAGTTAAAAAACGCAACTCTCAGTTTATCATTGTTGCATGGGACCCCTTGGTTCAGACGCACTCATCTCTGTGTCAAGTGGTGCTTTAATACCTGCCCCTACCGCAGCCGCGATTCTCACAGAAGCGGCTTACATCCCTTCTGGCCACAGCTGCGGCGCATACATCTCTGCTACTTCCTTGCATTCAGCTGTAACTTTGAAAGAGCTGTAGCGAGTAGAGCCAATCTTCTGACAAGTCACATCTCTGGAAAGTTGTCCTTTTAAATAACTAGCCTCTGAGTCTCTGGATCTAAGTAAGGGGCAAGCTTTGTCACAAACACACTCACCAGCTCAGTTGTCACTGCATGCATGTTCTCCACTTCACCAGTTTCTTCATGCTGGTGTTGTTCTGCACTGCAGCTGTAGATCGTTTTCCAAAACGCGGCTCCATAAGGGGACATCGCCACCTCAATCCCCTCCGCCAGCTCTCTCCTCAATGACGGGCAACGGTCCGGTGCAGGCTCCCTGTGACAAGGGCCATGATTGTGGCTGCATTCCCCTTGCTGGCACTGGGTTGCTCAATCACACTCAGTCGTTTGCTAATGTCTGTTGTTATTCCATGAAGGTCGACTGCTTACTTTCATGTTCAATTTTACTAACCAGTATTGTATTTATTTGACCTTTTTTTTTGTTAATGTTATTGGTTACAGTCATTAGGCTTCTGATTGGTCAATACAGCTTTTTAAAAAACCTCTTCAAATAACAAACGGGCATTATCATTGTTAAACACAGCTGCGATTTATCTAAGCAAAAATATTAGAGAAATAGCACAACAAATAGAAATATATAAAAACAAATGATTTTGATTAAATGAAACTTAAAGTCACCATGAAATCAAAATGGATGATAGGCTAGGCTACTTGTTTTTATGGAATATTATATATTTTCTTATCCCTGCATGTCTTTACATTTTTTATTTAGGCACATGTGGCCTACTAATGCCTTTCTCTTGCAGTGACATCTCTTCTCTTCTCTTTTCTAATGATGTGTTTACTGGCGTGAGGGCGGGGCAACCTTTCACTCACATCAGATCCACTAATAGCAAACCATAACCATCCAATCAATTCCCCACAGACAAAATCAAGCCCCGCCCTACATTTGCTCTTGTTCTAGATGCTGTTTCACTCAGATATATGTCTCAACGGGAAAGAAAAGATGAGACAGTCTTAAGGCACTCTTCTTTTTCTTTTTCAGATGCTTTAAAGATTGAAATAAATTAAATTTTTAATGTATATTTAACAACTTGAGGCAACCTTAACAAATCCACATTTGTGTAAATAATAGTTACCCATTATCAAAACATCTTTGTTTTGTGGTTAATAGAGCTTTTAGCTGCGCTAAATCACAAAATACCTGTTCACCATATTACTGTGCAGATCATTATAACTGGTTAAAGGAGTAGTTTAAAAAAAAACACGCACCTTCGTGACTCTCCTGTTCAAACCATAGACAGTATAAGAAGGTTCAAACTCGTTCATCAAAATGAACTAATCTTCTTTCGAGTCATCTGGTTCATTCAATGAACGAAATGAACGAGTTGACTCAGGAAAAGATTTGTTCCTTTTGATGAACGAGTTCGAACAGGAAAGTCACGAACGCGCATCACAGAACAGAGCAAGGCGACCATTTGAGCTTATAAAACTCAAACTTTGTTATTTATTTATTAAATGAGCGATCGTTTCACTTGATAAGACCCTTATTCATCGTCTGGAATCGTTTAAAGCCCTTTGAACAGTTTGCACTAAAACTCTCATTTGGACCTTGAACCGTTTGGTTCCCATTGAAGCCCATTATATGGAGAAAAACCCTTAATTTCTTTTTGACTGAAGAAAGAAAGACATGGACATCTTGGATGACATGGGGGTGAGTAAATTATCAGCAAAAGTTTTTTTTAAAGTGAACTATTCCTTTAACATTATAACTCTTTCTCAACAAATTTTCACTGGTGAAATCCATTTATTTTAATAGGTATCTCCATAATTTAGGGTTTTTCACATGAATTTGCAACGTTGACCAAAAAAAAAAAAAAAAAAACCTGCTAGATTTGAAAGTGATTTCTGTGTGAGCTGTGCTTCATACATCGCTACACTACTGTAATAAACAATGTAATTTGCCGTGACATTTCTCCAAAATGTAGACCACTAATGTGATGTGACTGCACCTTGGCCCAGTTTGCCACCTGGTGAGTTGTGAAATTGTTATCTATAAAAGGTTTGAGGAAGAACTTTAAGTTTTGTATGAAACATTTCTTCTATTCATTTATATATGTTTTATCTTTCTCCCTTTATCTGCTTTCACCATAGTCCTGTAAAGTCACAAATACATATTGAAAAGTATTCAATGTAGACTCTCAGTAAATATTAGGTTAAAATAGTTGTACATAAAGTATGGCATCATCACATCGCAGCGCACTAGTGAAACCGCACTCTCACTTCCTTATGATGGTTAGCATAAGAATGATCAACAATGATCCAAAGCCTTTTCCTTCAGCCAAAGTGACTCAAACACACACACACACACACGCGCATGCACAACCACACACTAGCTGACTTTACAGCGGAAGTCTTAGTCTCAGTTGTCTTCCCTCCCATCAGAGGACAACTGCACCTTTCAGAAGCGTGAAGGTAACGTTTGCTCTATTGTCTATTTCGGCACATCTTTGTCTTTTGTTCTGTTGTATTTGTCAAAAACTCTCTGCCTAACGTGTATTCGCAAACATGGTTTCATTTCAGATCCTTACATACTACAAGTTCTTTCTACAAAACTTTGCCATGTATGTTGTGTCGTGCAGCTCAACTTGCTTTTGAAATGGCGCTTGTTTGTTTACCTAAAATGAGATTGACATAGAAATCCATTCGTTGTCAAATGTGACAATTTTTCTGGATGTATCTCTCTCTCAGACACACACACACACACACAGATGTCTGTTAAAGGGGACCACAGCGAAGATGAGGAGGGGAATCATGGGCCGGAGGTCACGGTCTTGGAGACTAACCGCTTTGGCTTCATTCTAGGAAATGGAGAAACTGACAGGTCTGTGTTGATGTCCACGTCCATCACTGCTTAGAGCTTGGGTGGAGGCTCATTTAAGTGTTTATCGCTCCCCAAAAAACCCTAGTTGAGCATGTGTGTGTTATACAATGTGTGATCTGTGGTCAAGGCATTTTATTTATCCTGTGTTGTATTGATAATTCAGTCATAACTCACACTCTTATAAGCAGCCGTTACCTTTTGCACCTCTAACTCTAGTCTTCTCCTTCTCAACATCCTGTCATGTTGCTATAGAGATATCTGGCCTGTCAGAGAGTGTGGTTTCCTGTTTTCTGTGTGTTTGCCTCTTATGACAGTTGTGCTTTGCACCGGTATGGAGACGGCTTAAGTGAGAGTGAGTTAGGAAGCAGGGTAGAGGCGTGTGTTTCTCTGCTTCACTTGAAAAAGTTTTTCACACTGACTGCACTGTCCCAGTCTCATTGCACTGTAGTTAAGACTGAAATGCTGCAGTGTAGTGGTGTAGTATTGCTGATTGTGTGTGTGTCGTTGACAGTGACGGTCCATGTCCAGAGTTGGTGAGACATCGAGAGTCCAAATGGCTCAGTCTCATGACTCAATGGGAGCAAGTCATGGAGAAAAAGAGCAACAAGGTGTGTCTATCTCGCTGTCGTATAGACTGGTCCATTGGAAAAAAAGTTTACGCTTTGAATTAGACATGGTGAAAAAACAATAGATCAAACTAGTATTGAAACTAAATTTATTCTGCTATTTCTGATCGTATTGATTCCTTGATTTTTTGATTTTTCAGTTATGAAAATGTGTGAAACCTCATATGTCATTGTCAGTGATACAGGATGTTGAATGTCAAATACTGCAGGCTGCAAATGAGTACCAAAATCCTCATATGTAAGATTTAGGATCATCTTATTAAAATGGATTATTTATTGTCAAAATTGTCATTACATACCATCATGTTGTTCTTAACCACAAAAGATGATATTTTAAAAGAATGTTGGTAATCAAACAGTTTACGGCACCCATTGACTTCTATAGTTCCCTATATGGAAGTCAGTTGGTTTGATTATCAACATTCTTCAAAATATCATCTTTTGTGTTCAACATAAAAAGAAACTCATACAGGTTTGGAAAAACTTGAGGTGTGAATGGGTAATGACGTGACTATCCCTATTTGGGTAAGTTAATTGTTAAAGAAATGTTTAAGCAGATCTTTTTTTTCTGAATATGCTAAAATATCCAAGAATTTTGGATTCATTTGCAGTCAAAACAGCATTTAAAGGAGTAGTTCACTTTAAAAAAAACTTTTGCTGATAATTTACTCACCCCCATGTCATCCAAGATGTCCATGTCATTCTTTCTTCAGTCGAAAAGAAATTAAGGTTTTTGATGAAAACATTCCAGCATTTTCTCCATATAATGGACTTCAGTGGGAACCAAATAGTTCAAGGTCCAAATGAGAGTTTCAGTGCAATCTGCAAACTGTTCAAAGGGCTTTAAACGATTCCAGACGATGAATAAGGGTCTTGTCAAGCGAAACGATCGCTCATTTAATAAATAAATAACAAAGTTTAAGTTTTATAAGCTCAAATGGTCGCCTTGCTCTGTACTGTGATGCACGTTCGTGACTCTCCTGTTCGAACGCGTTCATCAAAATGAACAAATCTTTTCCAGAGTCAACTCGTTCATTTCGATTGTTGAATGAACCAAATGACACACAAAAAAAAAGATTTGTTCATTTTGATGAAAGAGTTCGAACAGGAGAGTCACAAACACGCATCACAGAACAGAGCAAGGCGAGCATTTGAGCTTATAAAACTTAAACTTTGTTACTTATTTATTAAATGAGCGATCGTTTCGCTTGATAAGACCCTTATTCATCGTCTGGAAGGTTTAAAGCCCTTTGAACGGTTTGCACTGAAACTCTCATTTGGATCTTGAACCGTTTGGCTGAAGTCCATTATATGGAGAAAAATGCTGGAATGTTTTCATCAAAAACCTTAATTTCTTTTCGACTGAAGAAAGAAAGACATGGACATCTTGGATGACATGGGGGTGAGTAAATTATCAGCAAAAGTTTTTTCAAAAGTGAACTACTTCTTTAGTTGTCAGCATAAGTTTTACCATATCCAGACACATCGCTCAGCTCTCTTCCTTTGTATCAGGTCAAAGGTCAATGTCAGAAGGGCATCCCAGCATCCGTCAGGGCAAAGGGCTGGCCACTTCTCTGCGGTGCTAAGGATAGAAAAGACAAAAACCATGAACTCTACCAAGTAAGTGATTGGTTGTATTTGTATCATGTTTTTATATTCTTACACATTGCCTGGCCAAACAAAACAAAATTGCTGTTTGATTTTAAATGCGCAAATGCTTAAGAGTCTCTGATTGGATCATTTTTACCGTGATTATTTTGTTTCTAACATGGTTGGGTGGAGCATGAAGAATCATTGTCACATGAATTGGCTCCTCTGAATCCAGACCTTAAATTCACTGAAAGTCTTTGGGATGTGCTGGAGGAGACTTTACAGAGTGCTGGACTCTTGCATTGTCAATACAAGATCTGGACCAAAAATTGATGCACCTCTTGATGGAAATAACATCACTACATTTATTTCCATCACAAAGTGCATCCATTTTTTGGTCAAGATCTTGTATTGACAATGCAAGAGTCAAGAAGAACTTATGGTTAGAAGAACTGTTGCCAAACATATAAAATGTTAGAAACATAATAATCACTGCAATATTGACTCTTAAGCATTTGCCTATTTAAATCCAAAAAGCGACTTTTTTTTTGGCCAGGCAGTGTATAAGCCCTGTTTGTTCTGTGTTAGCGTCTAGTCGAAGCTCCAGATCATCAGGGATGGACAGATGTCATCAAAAGAGACACAGACAGACAATTTCCCTTCCATGAGATGTTCCAGTCCAAAGACGGCCATGGGTAAATGTCCTTTCCCCTCCCGTGCTGAATGCAATGTGCTCTGTAGCATTATAAATCACGACCTTGTTCATTCTGTGTCTGCTTCTGTGTGTTCTCTCTATGAATAGTCAGAAGGACTTGCTGGAGGTCCTGAAAGCGTACACTCAGTACCGTCCCGACGAGGGCTACTGTCAGGCACAGGGTCCGGTGGCCGCGGTCCTTCTGATGAACATGCCTGCTGAGGTACCACTCCTGTCATGACTATACAGTACACGGCACAGAGCTATAACAGAACAAACAACAAAATAATATGCAAAAGGCCAGGCATTGTAATGTATTCCTGTGATCAAAGCTGAATTTTCAGCATCATTACTCCAGTTGAGTGTCACATGATCTTTCAGAAATCATTCTAAAATGATTTGATACTCAACGAACATTTCGGTAACACTTTACGATACGGGTGCACTAATATGCATGAATTCATACTTAACTAATGCACAGATAATCATGAGTTAATGTATAATTAATGAAGAACTAAACCATTAATTAATGATTACTGCATCAGCAACTAATAAACAGTCTATATGATTAATAGATTAAGTAATACATGAATTGCTATTAATTCAATGTGTCATTGTGTATTAATTCCTTAATAACATATTTTATGAACTAATAGTGTAAATTAATGTGTTTTACCACAATTAGTCAAAGCTATGCACTTCAACTTCTTTAAGTAATCATTAGCTAATTTGCAAAGGTATCATTATGTTATGACTTTACTTGTTGGGGCACATCATTATTAACTGTTCATTTAGTAATTTGCACATGAATTTGCACTAACAATGAAGTAATTAATCATGTATTAATTCATATTAGTGTACCTGTCATATTATCTGTAAGTTGAAATACAAGGCTTTGGCTCATTCTGGTAATTAACATATTAAATAATATAAGTTAAAAAATGAGTTATTATGGAATTAATCCACAATTACATATTTAATTAATAACAATTCATGTATGTAACTAATATATTAACCCTACAGACTCTTAATTAGTTCCTAATGTGGTAATCATTAATGAATAGCTTAGATAATCATTAGTATACACATTAATTCAGTATTATCTGTGCATTAGTTAAGAATTAATGAATTAATGCTTATTAGTGCACCCGTATTGTAAAGTGTTACCAACATTTCATATTATTATCAATGTTGAAAACAGTTGTGCTGATTCATATTTTTTTAAATGGTTGCATGGTTTCAAATAAGAGATGATCTATAAATAAGTTTGCAAATGAACCCTACCTGTCATTGTGTTATTGCATAATTAAACACATATGCAATATTACAAACAATCGTGTACTACCAATTATTGCCACATTACCTCATTTTGTGATTAGGGTCCAGCTATAATTTCAGAAATTGTATTCATATGCTACTGCAGGAATAGTTAGCATTGAATGCTAGCGTGACATTGCGTAACTCACTGTCTTAATGTTTAAGGAGGCGTTCTGGTGTCTGGTGCAGATTAGTGAGCTCTACCTCCCTGGATACTACAGCCCTCTGCTGGTAGGGCATCTTTACAGTAACCATGAAAATAACGGTTAAATGCGCATGAAAATTGATAGATAAACTTTTATTATGCTTTCTCTTCAGGAAGGTGTTTTATTCGACGCTGCTGTTCTCTCAAGTGTGTTAAAAAAGCTGTGTCCAGCGGCACACAAACACCTGCAGAATCAGGGGGTGGAGCCTCTCATGTTTGCCACTGATTGGCTGATGTGTCTGTACAGCCGTCACCTGCCTTTCAACACTTTGCTCAGAGTCTGGGATCTCTTTTTCTGTTATGGTTTGTTTTCAACTATATATTTCCAAGATTTAAAGGTGCACTAAGTAACTAGTTTGACTATTAAACTGTACGATTTATAATAGTCCGTCACGACTGTTGATTGTCGCACCGTGTCCGAACTACACGCGACGCGATAAAATTCCACAGCAAGTGTGTCTGTCCACACTAGACGTGGCGCGACTGTGAGACGCCACATGTCAATCAAAAATCACAGCCATTTAGAACAGCATGTGGGCGGAGTCTCTCTGTGAAAGCGCACCGCTGGCCCGCACTCGCATTGGAAATGGGTAAGGACGTAATCAAATCAAGAAATAACATTATTAAAAATCAAAACATTAACAAAATATACTCATTGGCTAATTTTGTTATGAAGTACAGTTGTATGTTTGCATAGAATTCATTTGAACGCTATATTATAAGCTTTCAAAATCTGAGGTAAATTATCTGTTATCGCTTGTGGCACAGTGACCTTTGAACTTCGACAATCAGTTCCTCGTCGTCCATGTTTGATGATTAAATATTCATGACACGGAGAACTTCCATCCAATGAGATCTCTGTGTGGGCGGATATGTAAGCCGTGACGTCGCAGAAATAGGAACCGTTTCTAAATTAGAAACTTCGCGTGTCGCCGTGGCGTCTGGTTAGGACAAAAACTCAGATTTTTTTATCCGAATCCGACACGTTTGTATCTGCAGCTGTGGTAACTAGAGAAGAACTGGCAACCCGGATGCCGCAACACTACTGACTCTGTGATTGGTAGATCAGTGGAGAGGGTGGCGCATCAGAACAAAACACAACATGACAACATCAACATCAGTCGAGGGCTGCGACTTAACTTTTTAAACGACAATATCCTGGCTGGAGTACTGTTGTCAGTGACATAAGTATTTGAAATGAACATGATTTCTTAATGTCTAGTGACACATCAGGGAAAATGTGTGATTAATTGAAATTTCTTGCATACAGCTCCTTTAAAAGATAATTGCAACTTTTTATCTCACAATTATGACTTTTTTTCTTGCGTTTGCGATTTTATATCTCACAATTCTGAGAAAAAAAAAATCAGGATTATGAGATAAGTCACAATTAACTCTTTTATTTTCATTCAGTGGCAACAAGTTTCCATAGATTAGAGCATTAGGCACGTGAGCTAAACAATTATAGGTGAGCATATAGTTTCTGTACTGTGGAGGTCTCCATCCGCTCCTCCAGCTCTGTTACACAGCAGAAAAAAGGTTTTATAGGCCACAAATTCTGCTGGAGTTCATCATTTGTCAAAAGTAACACCCTATATTTTGCGGTAAAATACTTAGTGCACCTTTAGTGCATCTCTTGGCATGTTAACCTGTTGTTGAAGTCTATGAAGTGACCACAGCGGGTGTGTGTGTGGCAGGTGTGCGGGTTTTGTTTCAGGTTGCAGTCGTGCTGGTGCGGCGATGTCTGGGAGAGGGGAGACAGCGAAAAGAGTGTGAAGGACAGATGGAAACTCTAGAGAGACTGCGAGGTGTTAAAGAGCGTGTCCAAAATGAGCAGACTGACGCCTTTATCCATGAGGTAATATTGTATTTCAACTAATCTAAATAAAGTCTAAATCTTTTTTTGGCTGTGAAATTTTGCTAATGTGACATTCTGTTAGTGTGAACAGGCCTTAAAGGAGTAGTTCACTTTTGAAAAAACTTTTGCTGATAATTTACTCACCCCCATGTCATCCAAGATGTCCATGTCATTCTTTCTTCAATCTAAAAGAAATTAAGGTTTTTGATGAAAACTTTCCAGCATTTTTCTCCATATAATGGACTTCAGTGGGAACCAAACGGTTCAAGGTCCAAAAGACAGTTTCAGTACAAACTGCAAACTGTTCAAAGGGCTTCCAGGCGATGAATAATGGCGCTTTCCCACTGCATAGTACGGTACGGTTCGGCTCAGTACGGTTCGACTCGGCGCGGAACAGTTCGGCTCGCTTCGCGTTTCCACTGCGTGGTAGGACTCGATTCGGTACGGATCGGTTCGGTTCGCTTAGCTCGGTTGCTTTTCCACTGCAGTAGTACAAAGTGTGCAAAGTGTGTGGGACTGATCGTTATTTGTGCGCGCCTCTACTGCCATGACATCATCTTCAAAGCGCCACATTTTCAAACCCACAACACAGGAACAATGGAGACTATTGAGGGGATGGTGTTCCTGATTCTCGGTATGTGGTTGTTTGTTTTTAACTGCTAGATGGAAAAATGTGTTTAAAATGAGGCTGATGGCAGCAAAACAAAATACTGCTAAAAAAGTGTCTCGTGTCGCGAATCCAATGACGCTAGTAGTGACGCTGGTAGTGACGATTCTGTCTGACCAATCAGTGATCTGCAGTGTTTCACGTCACATTTTAGTACCGGTACGGTACGCTTGGAACCTCAACAGACCAGGTACCATTTAAAGCGACCCGAAGCGAACCGTACTGTACCGTACCATGCAGTGGAAAAGCACCACAAGTGAGCCGTACCGAACCGTACCGTAGCGTACCATGCAGTGGAAAAGCGCCATAAGGGTCTTATCAAGCGAAACGATCGCTCATTTAAATTTTTTTTTTTAATGTTTTATAAGCTCAAATACTCGCCTTGCTCTGTTCTGTGATGCACGTTTGTGACTCTCCTGTTCGAACTCGTTCATCAAAATGAACGAATCTTTTTCCGAGTCAATTCGTTCGTTTCGTTTGTTGAATGAACCAAATGACTTGGAAAAAGATTCTTTCATTTTGTTCATTTCACAAACGTGGTTCACAGAACAGAGCAAGGCGAGCATTTTTGTTTATAAAACTTAAACTTTGTTATTTATTTATTTATTAAATGAGCGATCGTTTCACTTGATAAGACGCTTATTTATCGTCTGGTGTCGTTTAAAGCCCTTTGAACAGTTTGCAGTTTGCACTGAAACTGTCTTTTGGACCTTGAACCGTTTGGTTCCCAATGAAGTCTATTATATGGAGAAAAATCCTGGAATGTTTTCATCAAAAACCTTAATTTCTTTTCGACTGAAGAAAGAATCACATGGACATCTTGGATGACATGGGGGTGAGTAAATTATCAGCAAAAGTTTTTTTAAAAGTGAACTACTGCTTTAAGTTCTGATAGATTTCTTTACTCAAAAACACTGTTACACCCTTAGGTATGTTCAGTGTCCCTGTCCCTGTCGGACCTGCAAAAACAAACTGACAAAGAGCTGGAGAAATGGAAGAAAGACAGACCAAACTCGACCTTTGACCCACGAGGGCGCTGTTACGGATACCGGATGGCATGGGAAAGAGTCCAGGATAAACAAAAGGAACACGAAAAGAAGGAGCGACAGAAGGGGAGCCTGATCATTCCTCTAATGCGCTCACATTCTTCTCTTTCTCCTTCGGTTCTGCGCAAGAAATGGAGGAAGAGGAGCAGTAAGACTGACACAGAGGAGTGGGATGGAGGGGGAAGAAAATTCTCACGTAGTCTGGTGGAGGAGAGCGACGAAGAGGAGATGAGGAGGAAGAGTGTGTGTGGTGTCGTTGGGGAGCAAAGGGACAAACGGGACAGGCTAGCAGATGAGCTCTGCACACACAAACACAAAGACCGCAACACACATCCAAACATCTCAGTGGTGGTGTCCTCCAGTATTGACTCTGATGTTTTTGAGAAAGAGCATGAAGAAGCATCTTTAAACCAACAGAAAGATAATTCAGCAACAACACAAGGTGACGAGAAAGAACGGTGTGTGGTTGAGGAGACACACCATCATGAACAGATCACAAACCAAGATGAACCGAGTAAAGAAACGCAAGGACATCAGGATGAACAGAATATAGAAAAAGACAGAGGTCAAGATGAACAGACTGCGGAAGAGAAGACTTTAGAGCCAGAAGAAAGTTCACCTGTTGAAACACCACAGGAAGAAGATATACAGACTGTTTTCAGTAAACAGGAAGAGGAAACACAGCCAGATAGCAACATCCAGGAAGTAGAAATACAAACAGAACACTGTGAACGACAAGAAGAAACAGAAAATAGGTTGCCAATTGTCATAAAACCTGAAGACAACTTGCAAAATGAGGAAAGTATCCCAGAGAAAGAGGTGCAGATACATGTTGTACAGGACAAAACATCTAGCGATCAACATGAAAATTCAGAAAGGCAGAAAGAAAATGATTTGTACATGCACACACCTACAGAGCAAGAGGAAGAGCCTGGTGAAAAACATGAAGGTTTTCAGCAAGAAGAGTTTAATGTTCTCCCTGAGGAGGAGATAAAGGAAGCCAAAGAGATAACAGAGCCTTCAAAGATGTGTGAGGAGAAAGATGACAAGAGATTGGGGGAAGAAAGACAAGATTTAAGCTTAGAAGAGAGAGACCATAACCCATTGCAAACATCTGAAGCATCCTTCTTACAAACTGAAGAAGAGCATCCGGAGAGATCAGCAGATCCCGTACAGCAATCCCAATCAAGCGAGCCGGAGCACAATGACATGGATGCTACCGTTACATCCGAAGAGTTAGTGCACTGTCCAGTGGATTCCACTGTGAGGGATACAGAAGGATCTGGCAACCCAGAGCAGATTGAATCGGATCCTGCTGATGGCACAAACACCCTTGAACCAAATGCAACAGTAGCATCTAGACACTCTGAACTCAGTGACAATGATGCTGCCGCTGTTGCCACATCTAGTAACAGTGAAATCGATCCCGAAAATAGTGAACAAATTAAATCACCAGGATCTGAAAATACAATATGTTGTGAAGTCAATACAACTGAAGAATCGAGCAACCCCACACACAATCCAGAGGATGATACTATCCTCTCAGAAAGAAGCAATGGAATGCACGTTTCTCCAGAATCTGGCAACCCTGAAAGCAACACGATAAATTTTACCTCTGAATGTGGCAAAGAAAGCAATGGTGTGGAAATTATTGTTGAATCTGGCAATCCGGAGAGCAATCTCGTGGATTCTGCTATTAGCAGCCTTGAAAGCAACGTGACAGATGTTATTATTGAATCTGAAAAGACAGAATGCAATGAGGTGGAAATTGCTGTTGAATCTGGCAACCCAGAGAGCAACACAGTAGATTCGGCTGTTGGCAACCCAGAATGCAGTGACGTGCATGTTACAAGTGGATCTGGCAACCCTGATAATAATATAATAGAATCAGATGCTGGATCTGGCAACCCAAATAGTAATATAAAAGAATATGATGGATCTGGCAACCAAGAATGCAGCGATGTGCATGTTACAACTGGATCTGGCAACCCAGATGGTAATATCCCAGAATGCAGTGATGTGCATGTTACAACTGGATCTGTCAACCCAGATAGTAATATAATAGAATCAGATGTTGGATCTGGCAACCCAGATGGTAATATAATGGAATCAGATATTGGATCTGGCAACCCAGAATGCAGTGATGTGCATGTTGCAACTGGATCTGTCAACCCAGATGGTAATATAATAGAATCAGATGTTGGATCTGGCAACCCAGAATGCAGTGATGTGCATGTTGCAACTGGATCTGTCAACCCAGATGGTAATATAATAGAATCAGATGTTGGATCTGGCAACCCAGAATGCAGTGATGTGCATGTTACAACTAGATCTGGCAACCCAGAAAGTGATAAAGATGATTCAGCTGTTGTATCAGGCAACCCGGGTTACAAAGAGGCAACTGAATCTGACAACCCAGAGACCAACAGAGATCACGTGACTGCTGTATCTGGCAACCCTGAGTGTAATACAGAGGATTGTACTGCTGGATCTGGCAATCCTACTGACAGTGAATGTACAATACCAGGAAACAGCCAGGGTTCAGAGTCTACCTTTTTAATTCAATCTTCAAAATCCCCAAATCCAAACGTCCCGCCAGCTCATCTCTGTGTGCGAAGGACTTCCAGCTCACGGGTTTCCTATCCCACAATCCTCTCTGAGGACACCTTCAGAGAGCCACAGCAGCAAGAACACACGCCTTCAGAAAATACGACACACACACTTACACCAGACACACACGCTCAGCCTAGCTCACCGACAAAGTCAGACAATCCAAAACGTCTGGGTCTGTTCCGTCGCCTCCGTGGGGAGACCAGCAAAACCACCATCCCCAAAATCCTCATCCAGGACTTTAGCGAGAAAGAGGAGAAACTGACGGCGAAAGAGAGGAGGAGGCGGAAGAGAGAGAAAGAGCGCAAAGAAAGGGAAGAGAAAGACAGAAAGAAACGAGAGAAAGAGCTGGAAAAGGACAAAGGAAAAGAGAGGAAAAAGCCTCAGACACGAGGGAAGAGTTTCCAGGTGCTCAGCAGGAAGTGTGCCAATGACGTCGTGTCCACGGGGAACAGTGACTCTCAGACATCTCGCTCCAGGAGGAACTCGGACCCTTTTTCTGACAATTACTTCTAAATAATCAGAGACTTGACCACATATTCGCATTTCACAGTGCGAGTGAGATGTTTTAATGTGAGCCGTTCAATGATTTGATGTGGCTTGTTTTATTCACTGCTTCATCTCTTGGTTTAAACTCATTATTATTTTGATAGAAAATAAAAATCAGGAGAAGTGTGTGTGTGTAAATGTCTTTAGCAGTCTTTGTGAGGTTGCATGTTTCCACATCGCTATGATGTTTCTGCCTGATTTTCGTCTTCACTGTCACTTGCGAGCACTTCCTGGCTCTGTATCGTCTGATTGGTCCGCTGAGACAGCGTGGGCAGGACTGAACCGAAGAAAAGTGAACAAAACTGAAAGAAAAGAAGGCAGGGATAAATAATCAGTGAGATGTGGGCATTAGGTTTTATGTTTTTACTATGTTTTAAGATTATAGTACCTTTTTGTTGGGAGGTCCTTCTGCAAGTGCTTCTTCCTGCTCCTCTTCGCTGGATGGGTGTTTTCTGTTATTGGAGGGGTGCGGGGGGGATGTGGGTGCATGTGACGGTCCAGGAAGTTCACTGGTCTCCATGGCGATGAGAAATGAGTCCATGTCGTCATTCATGAAGTCGTCTGGTGGTTGCTCTGTATCAGGGCTGAGGGGAAAACAACAATAAAAGTACTAAATAGAAATGAATCTTACGTTTATAGGATTGATTATATTCCATATTTCAGGATCTGACGTACTGTTTTGGGTTGGATTTGCCGTGGTTCTTTGGATGCGAGTCCTCTGACAGTGTAGCGAGGACAAAATTAGCCTCCAGAACACTGTCTGTTACACTCAGGATTACTGGACTTAAACACAATCACATTGTTAGATTAAACATTTATAATGTTACAAAAGATTTCCATTGCAAATAAATGCTATTGTTTTGAAGTTTCTTTTCATTAAATAATGTTAAAAATATCAATGATTCCACAACAATGTTGATGATAATGTTTCTTGAGCATCAAATCATCAGAATGATTTCTGAAGGATCATGTGACACTGAAGACTGCAGTAATGATGCTGAAAATTCAGCTTTGATGATCACAGGTATACATTACATATATTCACAAATATTAAAATATTATATTAAAATTTAAAAATATTAAAATTAAACAGTTATATTACTTTTCAATGGTAGTGTACATAACATTTTTGAAAATAAATCCTTATTTTGAAAATTCAGTGGACAAAAGGTGAATTTGGGCTAGTTCATGAACAAATATAAACTAACCTGCCTGGCTCATCAAAATAAATAGAGATTGGAAGACCAGACGACTCAGCAAATACAAGCAAACCCTGTTGGAAAGCCAGAGAGACAAAAATGGCAAATTCAATGACAAAACCAAGGTTAAATACATTAAGGAGAAGCAAAAAAGACAAAAGCAAACATTACATTTGACACCAATCAAGTTTTTACTATAACAGATGTACCTTTTCTTCTTGTGCATAATTAATCAGGGCAATTAAAAACTAATTAAAAAAATTCAATTAAGTCAAAAGTAGGTGGATGTAGGTCACGGGCAGTTTCAAGGTAAAACGCTAAACCATCAAAATGATGATGACAATTTAACAAAGGTTTTCTAAAATTATAAATCTCACATTTCAAACTTCAAACAATTTTTAAGAAAAGGGAAAACATGATATATGATTATGATAAGAAATAACAATACATTGTATTTATAAGCGCCTTTTATGGCACTCAAGATTACCTTACAAACTTTCGTTTGGATTTAAATAGGCAAATGCTTAAAGGTGCCCTAGCTAGAATGTTTTTTTAAATTATTTTTTAATGATTCCTGGGTTGCCCTTATAGTGTTAGTATGTTTTTTAGATCAAAAATAGTCATAATTTAGAAATAAAAGGCATTTTTCCTAGCCTGATTTTAGCCTCTGATATGAACGCTCTGTTTGAAGGGGCGTGTCTGCTGTGTGTAACCGGCCTCTGCTGTGATTGGCTGACATCCTTGCATATGAATTAGCTATGTATTACATGTGAAACTCTCTCGAATAATTTTACTGCAGCTATTATATGTTTTTACTATTACAGGTATCGAGATTAACGAATCGTGATAGGTTTTTGAAGTATTTAGATCTATTCTCATCACATAAAATGTTGCTGTGATGAGCATTGAGCAAGCAGAGGACAGTCTGTCGATCGCGAGGATGAGGATATTATCATTGTAAAGCAGTTTCTGCACTCTCTCTAATGCTTTCCCCAATGCAGACACGATCATGTTAATACAGTAAGAGCTTCGTTGTGCAGTGTAACGTGCGTCATTAAATTCATAACGAGTTTGGCAAGTGTCCAGATAAACTCGCGCTGCGTGGAAAGATTGTTCTTTGATAGCTTTCTGTATAATTTATTCACAATTTAAATAAGTTTTTTTTTTTCATCCTACTAAAAGAAACATGTGAAGTTGATATTTGATCACTGGCTTGACTCAGTGATGCATAAACAGTATTGAACGATTTTGAGAGAATGATTACCTGTCTGAGCATGAACAACAATTACCCATCAGAAAGTATTGCTAGGTAGCTCGATAGGCCAGCTCTTGGCCCAAGTTGAGGAAACAGTCGTCTGTGAAATGTTTGAAAATTTCCAGAGAAAATAAAATTAACCCATTGTTTCTTCAGAGGCTCGGATGAAGGAACTAAAAAACACTTTTGTATTCATGTGTACATCCGAACACTGAGCGACTGCCATGCTTTGACTGCGCAGCTCCGTCTCGTCTGTCATTGAACATGGGCTGAAATACTGTATGCTCATGTTTGGAGTCATACATATTAATGATCCCGACTGTTGCGTCACAGTCGGTGTTATGTGGAGATTCGCCTGTTTTTCAGGGGTGTTTTTCAAAAACGAGATTTAAGTAAAAAGAAGAAAAAAATGGTGAACTCTTGTTATTTAACTATGCCAAAATAAATTAAATTTCACATTGTAGGGCACCTTTAATAGTCACTGATTGGATCATTATTGCATTGATTAATATGTTTACAGAAATATGTCACACTGTGCTAGACGTGTTTTCTTTGAGACCTATCTTTAGGTTTGTTTATGTAAATGTTTGTGTGAGTTCACACACTCACCCTGAGCTCTTTGAGGCAGAAGGTGATGCTGGTCTGAGTGCTGATGGCAAAATGATCGAACTCCACCGAGCTCAAACACAGTTCAGTCATCATTGCCCGTGATGAGTCTGAGAGAGAAAAAAAAACTTTGACTTGACTTGTTTTCTGCATAGCAGCAGAATGAAGACTGAAACGGCTGATACCTGCGTCATCCTCCACGTGGTTCCTGAGCCACACTCGGTCACTGCTCACTGACAGATTCACCTCCTCCTGAGATGGAGGGAAATGCAGAACTGTGTCCACCATCAACCTACAGTAAACAACACAACTTCATTAAACACACACTGAAAGGTACTGCAAATGGGTTGATATTAATATTGAGGCCTTAAGATTAATGTAAACCTGGGTTGAGCTTGTAGCACGTTTGCACAGCTTTCTTTATCAAACACGGCCTGCAAACTCTCACAGTCCTGAAAGGACAAATTATGTGTTTTCAAGAGCCCTGTAACAAACACACAGTTTAGTTGATCACACTGTAAAACATGCCATTTCCATGCAAGATTGGTAACAAGTTTGAATAAAATAAAATGTGTGTGTATTATACCATAATGAAGGTTAATCAAGTCAAATGTATTTGGATAGCGCTTTTGTACAATACACATTCGCTCAACGTGGCTTTACAGAAAATCATGAAGTTAATGAGTGTAGTATTTTAATATCTTTATGCCTTAAAGTCGAAATTAGCAGATTAGAGATTTGGTGATAATATAATTTACATTTTGCAATGATATAAGCAGTTGAGACTTGCTATAAAAAATATACTGTTTTAAGTGTGTCTGTACTGTATGTATGTGGATAAGTTGGAAATTCATATAATTACGAAATTATATGGAAATTCATATATAAATTATATAGAAATTCATATATAATTACAAAATTATATGGAAATTCATATAATTACGCAATTATATGGAAATTCATATTAAATTATATAGAAATTCATATATAATTATATAATTACATGTGTCTGTACTGTATGTATGTGGATGTAAGTTGGAAATTCAATTAATTTAAATAATCAACTTTATATTTAGAGCTATGTGATGATATAGATTACATTTAATCCTACTAAGAAAAAGCATGTAACAATGTTTTTTTTCAGGGGAACGTTTTTACCGTGTTTACAGTGCAGAGTTATGGTCAACCGACTCTTTTCACTGTTCAACTGAATACGGCACTTTTCTACGGAGCGATCCAGAGACGACAGGGACTTGAACACAGCCTGAACACTCTGAAGAACACAAGAAGAAGACAAGTAGACTTCAAGAAGATTTTACATTCTGAAGCTCAAACGTGATGCGTAACACGACAATGAACCTCATTGGTTCTCTGGGAGGAACATGATAACCACAACTGATGTGTGAGTTGATGAATGTTTATATGTGAATAAAAGACTAAATTCAATCTGTTCATCATATAAAGCAATCAAGTCTCAGCAGAAAATTTGGAAGAAACCTCTCAATTTGTATGGATTAGTTTTACATTCTCTTTATGAACTCTTTGAAGTGTCAAATTGGTAGTTGTGTAACTGTCAATGGAGGGACAGAACTCACTCAGATTTCGTTAAAAAGATCTTCATTTGTTTTTCAAAGATGAACGAAAGTCTTGTGGGTTTGCAAAGACATGAGGGTGATCCTTTAAAATAACTCTTGAGGAAACATCTCTGATGACGCGTTTACTGGTGCGAGGGCGGGACAAACTGTCACTTACATCAGATCGACCAATAGCAAACCGCAACCATCCAATCAATTCTCCATGGACAAAATAGGGTGACTTGTGTTGTACTGCACAGCATTTTCACCCCTTGTCCCGCACATCACATATTGAGGAAAAGTCCCGCATTTTCATCAGTCTATTGGTTTTTAATTATCATATTAAGAAACCGTGCATGCGTTCTTTTGCCTTTTTAAGAAAGCTGTTTATTTGTTTTTGCAGCGTAGTTTTTCACCTATATTTAACAGCGCTTCGTCTAAGTAGCGTACAAATACAACAGACGTTTTTTTTATATCTTATCCACTGGTTGAAAAGAAAGGAGTAAACACGGCCACTAGTAGGTTCTGACGGCTGTCAATCAAAATGTGGATCGGTGATTCGTTCAATTGGTGTTCCCTGTCAGAAAACAAATGGATAATTCGGTCAATTAATTTTTTTTAATTTAACAGAATTTATGGGTTGTTTAACCTGTTGCTTGCTGTGGTTGTAAAAATATTAAAGTTTTTGGTTTTTAATATATACTTAATATATAAGAAAGACTATCTATCTAATTTCATGTTGTTTCATATTTATTTGTTCATTGTTTACAGCTGAAAGGCAGAATAAAAATGTTTTTATTAAGTTAAATAGACATTACATATCAGTTTCAGGGTCGGTAACATGTCCCACATTGTCCCACGCAAACTTATAATCGTCCCACATGTGGTTTGTTTGATGGTGGTCACCCTAGGACAAAATCAAGCTCATTCAGATATAGGCTACATAACAATAGGGAAGAAAACACTATAGCAATCTGTTTCATGCCGACTTTAATAGATAGACACATTATAGTGTATATACGTGATGATCCATTGACAAGTATTTAGTTCCCAAAATATTGAGGAACTGCAGAGATGGAGTTAACAGAACAGGAATGTCACCTTGATGGGTATTTTGCAGCGAAAGCTCTGGTCTGAAGGAGCCTGATATTTCTGGAAGAAGAGAGGAGACAGCAGGAAGCAGGCAAAGGCTGACCGGGAAGAGTTAACCGACCGAAGGGACAGCTAAAAACACAGAACACACACAAGTCACATTATTTTAACAGCTCACATTAGTCTATCATAAACATAAACACATAATCATAAAGACTGGGAACAAACACATAACGTTACCCCATCCTCCACAGGCTCCAAATACAGCTCCTCTCCGATTCTTGACAGCGAATGTATGGCTTTTGCTAAAACTACACGCACAAAAAAGGGTGTGCATGACTAAACTTCTGTTCAGAAAGCCTTTTATATAAAAGCAGGGGAAGTTCACATAGGAAGTTTAATTATAATATTTTGAAATACACGTTATTAACGTTACCTTTCACGTTTCCTCCGGTTGCAACACAATCCATTATATTTGCTTGTCCACAATATTATTTTTAAACAACATACACTTGTTTACATTAATTTTCCTCCGGCTCAAGTTGGTGTAACGTTATGTGTAGAATCACGGAACCGGCCACATGACCGACGCCAGTGGCTCATATAACGCAAGAAATTGCACGTGAAGATACGTTTAAGAGTTGTTATCTGTTATCGTATAACACAAAGTACACAATTTAGACAACTGTAAACTTTTTAGAAGCTGATAATTCAAGAATTTGTTTACTTCGAACACGACATGTGTGGCGCGTATTTTTTGGCTCTGGCCAATCAGAGGGAGGTATCAGACTGACACAGGTGTTTGCGTCATAACAAAGCGCCCAACATAATAGAAGGTTCTGTTCCCTATGGTTCCAACATAAAATTACGCAAGGAAACTGCTTAAACTTTAAAAACAGGTTCTGCAGGATCCTCTTAAAGTTAAATGACAATGAAATTATATTAATCATAATACTTTATAATTAGTTTAAATAAGAATAGAAATAAACAGCTGTTTGATATTGTCATTACAATTTTTGTAAGAACAGCATCGCAGCAAGATTCTATATTATCCTATATTAGCGTAACATATTTTTGTTTGAGCATATTTTCTTTTTTTGTCCTCAGCAAAATTTAGTTTGACCCCTTTGTTAATGTGTCGTTGAAGTAGGCCTATTCAAATTAACATTGCATTATTCTACTTCATTAATTTCTTATTGACTAGTTTTGATTTACATTGTAACCATATAATTTATTGTATTTTACTTTCTAGTAATATAAATCTTAATAATTATATAAATCTACAGCAATCTAGCTAAATACCATTATTACAATTAGTGTTAATACCAGTTCTCTAATTTTGCATTAACTGCGCATTATGTTGGCTGCTTAAAAGAAAAAAGGTGACCAATTAAATGAAATCGCTCCACGTCATATTAAGACATAAAAATTTTCTCACGGGTTTAAGACACAATGTCTCCATCATTCAGCGGCTGGTCAGAGGGAGTGACAAAAATACAAAATGTTTCGTCCTGACACACTCGTCTTACCTGTCCATCTGGGTGTTGGACACACCTCTTTCCTCTCTTTCCGTCTTGAACTATTATTCATAACACTCCTTTCTTTTGCAAGATTTCATAAATCAAGAAAAGATTTAGAGAGGAGAGATGAAAAACATGAGGAGCTGAATGACGGACAGAAATAAATACTGGAATGGACTAACATGAGGATATACATGAAGGATCTGTGGAATTATCCAGCATGGGTGAAAGTTGAGCGTCTAGAGTGAGTCTGCTTTATTGTGTAGCCTACATCTTGGCTCTATCTGTGAGTTGACTACTCATGTGTGCAAATGTGGTATAGAGCCCAATGGAGGAGTTGAACCCTGTTTCAGACACTCATGCCTTACTGGAATCTATGCTTCAGAAATTACAGCTAAACACAACAACCAACAGTAGCTCACATGCTGATATGCAAACATGTAGTATGTACGAAACAGGGGAGGATTCATCTAAAACAAAAGTTTATCCGTTTGGATTTTCTTCCAAAAGTAATGAGCGAGATGGAAGCACCTCAGTTTGGAATAAGAGGGAGAATCCATGGACTCAACAATCTTCTCATTTTGAGGGTGCATTGACTCCTAAGCAACCTATCAAAAGGATCAGTAAACACAACTCGGGATTCTCTACTAAACCAAAACGGCCACCATTAATTTGGGGCGAACACACACGCTTTACGTCAGAGAGGACCGATGATGTCACTTCCTGGGTCGGAGACAATCAGATGCCCAGGCCAGAGAAGATGCAACAATTTTCTCTGGAAGGGAACCCCAGCTCAAATGTGCCACCGTCATACAAAACAGAATCCTTCCAAAACCCCCCTGACCTTCTGGCTCCCACACTGACACCATCATCTTCAGTGGTGGAAAAACCAGAGGTCAAGGGTCAAAGTGGCACATGGAGCTGGGTTGCTTCGAATGAGAAAATTGAAGGCACCAGACATCACGAGCAATCAGGAAAAACGACAAAGACAAGTAGGAAGAAGTGGGGGGGAGCTAAAAGGTGGGCTCAGAATGTGAAAGAGAGATGGAGAGAGAGACACCGAAGCACAATGACCAGACAAAGAGATGATGGAGAAAGACTAGCGCAGGATGAAGTACAAGTGAGTATTTGTGTCTGGTTGGTTTAATTCAATCAAAGCCAGTTTTGTACTAGTTCTTTGTCTATTAGTGGAGCTTGCAATGTTAGGCTACTACACTGAACCAAAGTTATTAAACTAGGCTAATTTAGAATTCATGACTGTTGTTGGGATACTTTCATTTTCAGTTAAAAAAATAATTTACTTAGCGTGAGCGTCCAACTGGTAGTATGCCCAGCACAGTCTGTTTGGATACTGAAATGTTCTGAAAATTATGAAATTATGTCAAGTATAGCAACCACCTAGCAACTGCATAACAACAACATGACATCATGACTTTTGCGTAAACATACACGGCACTTTCGAGTCAAGTGGCGTGTTATCTCTACGCATTTTGAGCTATCCCCGTGTATCCGCGTGCATGCGTGTATGTCTACACCATTAATGCCTGCGTGATTCCGCGTGTCTGTACACGCTCCATCAAATGTCCGAGCGAAACGAAGCAAAATGTAGATCTACATCTGGGGAGCGATCTTTTTTTTTTCCTTGGATGGTAAGGGAACAGTCATAAATGCCATTAACCCCAGTGACGGTTAGGTTTAGGGACGGGGTTGAGGTAAGTCATATATTTATATATACAGTAATAACGTTAGTAATAAGTAATAAGTCAACGGCATTCATAAACAGGCTGAAAAGCGATTATGCGTGTTGATGGCACGCCAAAAATGGAAATACAAATTGGCGTGTCATACACACGCTACTTCATGAGATCAGTCTGATAACAATGTGCTAAAAAACACTCAGAATGCCTTAGCAACATAAACTGTGTCAATCGCCAGTTGGCTGGTAATGCAATGTTGTGAAAACAAACCTGAACGTGACAGTTGACGGGCCAGTGCTGCATCGCCAAAAAAATGTAAGCCTTGGCAATTTAAATATTCAAGCGTTAGAAGATGCAAAAGGAAACTCAATTCGTTACTTGCACGCTGTGTGGGAAGTTTTGTGCGTGCACACATCTGAAGCGCACACAGAAAGCTGTCTCAGACAGTGCAGAAATAGGCCTACTGAATTGAGCATTTTTCATGCCTTCTTGCTCTTGAATGCACAAATTCCCCCCAAAAATTCAAAAATATCCGTCTCGGAGAGTATCCTAGTAAACATAGTCGGTTATATCTTAAGTGAACGTAAATAGATGGAAGAGTAGATGTGTACCTGTTTCAGTGAATCGCATCTTAATGGTGCTCTAAGCGATGTCACGTTTTTTAGGCCCAAACATTTTTTGTCACATACAGCAAACATCTCCTCCCTATCCGCTAGCTGCCTGTCCCCTAAACACACTGTAAAAAAAAAACGCGGTCAATACAGACAACCCAGGCTCCACAAATGGCAACAAAAACAAACTGTGGCAACCCGCTCCATGAAACATAACAAACTTTTCCAGCCAATAACTGACAAGAGGGCCCTGGGGGTGGGGTTTGGGGGGTCAGTGTGCAGATGAGGAGGAGGGAGGGTCTATCTAGCCTCAGTTTTGTTTGAAAATACTTTAAGCGTCAACAAAAAGTCACGTCACCCGTAGGGTTGGGTATCGTTTGAATTTGAACGATTCTGATTCCGATTCCGATTCCTTGTTTTGATTCCGGTTCCTAACGATTCTCGATTCCGATTCTTTTAAGAGGCAGGGTCAAAAAAAATTAGCTAATCTTGTTAACCAACGGCCTTTCTGAAGGAAATACTCCTGTAAAAATACTCCTTTTGTCACAAATTTTGCATTTTGCCGAGATTTCGTTATTTTTAGAAAAGTGAAGCCACACTTTGGATCGCCGACGTAAGCTACTCATGTTCGACTCGCGTGGTTATACCAACATTTCCGGTAGACGCTTCTTCGTTGGTGTTGTTCAGCGGTTTCTTCTTCCACTCGGCGGACTGTGAATATCAAAACTAGGAATCGAAATTTTAACTTTTGAACGATTCCGGGAAAAACGAAAAGTTAGTCTCGGTTCCAATCGATACTCGATTCTCGATACCCAACCCTAGTCACCCGACAACGCTTAAAGCACCTTTAATATTAGCCTTATATTTCTGCTGCTGTCTGTTTTATTATGTTAAGCAAACAACAAAGGACCAAGAAAAAAATCATTCCCTGCTCTTGATTGAATAACTTTTGTAACTTTAAACATGATTAATTTGTTTAATTTATGCAATGAATACTATCCACTGTTATTTTACATTTGATTACTTCATTCAGTGTCTCTACTGTTACTGTACTCTACAACTACTTTTATTTGTCTTTAAAGGGATAGTTCACCCAAAAATGAAAATTCTGTCGGTATTTACTCACCCTCATGTTGTTCCAAACCTCTAGA
Source organism: Pimephales promelas (assembly GCF_988280905.1). Classification (NCBI taxonomy): domain Eukaryota; kingdom Metazoa; phylum Chordata; class Actinopteri; order Cypriniformes; family Leuciscidae; genus Pimephales; species Pimephales promelas. The sequence goes on from NC_142777.1 coordinate 15,167,869, forward strand.
AGGAAGATATTTGGAAGAATGTTTTAATCAAACAGATCTTATTCCCCATTGACTACCATAGTAGGAAAAAATACATACTATGGTAGTCAATGGGGAATGAGATCTGTTTGATTAAAACATTCTTCCAAATATCTTCCTTTGTGTTCAGCAGAACAAATAAACACATAGAGGGTTGGAACAACATGAGGGTGAGTAAATACTGACAGAATTTTCATTTTTGGGTGAACTAACCCTTTAATAACGATTCAGTCGAGTAGTTTTAGCTGTTGTATCGAAATTGCAGTAGAGAATTGTGAATTTTACGCTGGTATCTAACATTTTGTTCTGCCTGACTGCCTGTTTTTTTTCTTAAGTCACCGGCCGTTGGCAGGTGTGGCAAAAAGTCAGTTTTAGGCCCTTCTTTGCAACCACCTAGCAACTGAATTATAATGGGCTAAAAACCCAACGCATTCTCATCCCAAGGCGTCATATACTGACGCACATGGCACCCTTTAGCGTCAATATTACACGGAAAGAGTATGGGTAGGTTTAGTTCTGGGGTAGGGTTAGGGTTAGACCACTAGGAGGCGCCTTCTGGCCCAAATATAACTCCCTCTCTCATATTGACGCTAAAGGGTGCCATGTGCGTTGGACGCATTGTCAAAAGTGTCAGTATATGACGCCTTGAGATGAGAACAGACTGAAAAACCACACGGGACGCAAAATCTGGAATTATTTTAAAACACTAGCCCTTTCTGCTTATATTCAGGGTAATTTCTCGTCGTTATCGGGTCCCATCTATGTGAACAACACACCTACGGCATCCACTGAGGCTACAGATATCCACCATGAACCGATCAACAGAGCACTGGATGAAGATGGCCCTGCTTCACTAAGCTACATGAGGTAAACACTTTAGAAATATGCAGCAGACATAGTTATCATTCCACGTGTCTGATCCATGAATCACTTTCTTTTTCTTGTAAAACTTCTGTCTCATCGAGAAAGAGTGTGTGAACCAGTTATATAGGGCTAAAATAATGAAAACACAAGAAAATATGAGAGCAATTCAGAGCAATGGTGCAACTCCTATCTTAATCTTTCACCCTTCTTCTCAATAAAAAGTCTTTTCTCATTTTAGCACTACTTCGAATTTAATGGAGGAGATCTTCAGCGGGACAGAGTGGGCTCAGTTTTTCTCAATTAACAGCACCATGCAGGACCAATCAAATGAGCCACAAATCAATATCAACCAATCACGTGAAGAACAGCAGAACAGTAAATGGACTCGCAATTACCCAACCGATACTAAACCTGTTTACAACCAAACCGAGACGTCCCAGATGAGTGTTCCTTCATCATATGTTACTGATCTCACCAAAAATACATTACAAACTTCTGACCCGTTTACAAACGTGTTACAAAACGGCAATCTGAAACTCAATGAATCTCACCACTGTAAGCAATCAAACGAACAACCACAGTTTTCCCAGCTTGAGCCGAACAAATCAAAGGAAACTGACCATAGCAATCCACAACTGATGTCTAGTCAAGTACCTGAACCCAACCAAGGTGGGACGGAGGATTTCATACCTCTCTTGGACTTTTCACTCATTAAGGTGAAAGTATAAGCATTAAGAAACAATATTGATTTATTAGTAATTAGCAACATGTTAGAATATTAATTCTTTCTTATGTCTTTTCCTCGTTTTCTCTCAGCCAATGGCCAGATCGTCCATAAAATCCTATGGATCTATGAGCCGTAAACGAGAGCATTGGACAAAGAGGAAAGATCCATTTGAACACACAACACAAGACATGGAGGACGAGGACCAGAGCAGCTCTTTAATGGCCACAGAGACTTCAGACTCACCCACGTCTTCACTCAACTCGCTGATGGACTCCATCTCAGTGTCTTCTGTATCTTTGGAGACTGCGGTCAAAAAGGTATGATTTACTACATGACAGAAGAAAATATGCATTCAATAAGCCAGTTTTAAAGTGCCCTATTTGGTCAGATGGCCCAGTCTGTTGTGATTGGTCTACTCTGCTCTGATTGGTTAGATTGTCCAGTCTGTTGTGATTGGTATACTCTGCCCTGATTGGTCAGATGACCCAGTCTGCTGTGATTGGTCTACTCTGTTCTGATTGGTTAGATTGTCCAGACTGCTGTGATTGGTCTACTCTGCCCTGATTGGTCAGATGACCCAGTCTGCTGTGATTGGTCTACTCTGACTGCTGTGATTGGTCTACTCTGCCCTGATTGCTCAGATGGTCCAGTCTGTTGTGATTGGTCAACTCTGCTCTGATTGGTTAGATTGTACAGACTGCTGTGATTGGTCTACTCTGCTCTGATTGGTCAGATGACCCAGTCTGTTGTGATTGGTCTACTCTGCCCTGATTGGTCAGATGACCCAGTCTGCTGTGATTGGTCTACTTTGCTCTGATTGGTCAGATGGTCCAGTCTGTTGTGATTGGCCTACTCTGACTGCTGTGATTGGTCTACTCTGCTCTGATTGGTCAGATGGTCCAGTCTGTTGTGATTGGTCAACTCTGCCCTGATTTGTCAGATGACCCAACAAAAACATAACAGGGGAACTTGAATCGATATACCTGATTTTTTAATGAAATTAGTATCAGTTTTGTGGTGTAATTTTGATTAAACATGGAAGAATTGTTTAACCGCTGATTAAAGTTTAGGGTGTGAACATAGTTTGTTATTATCGAAGCACATGTGTCAAGATGGTTGTAATTTTAGATGAGTTAATTGTTGGGTGGTGCTGATTTTCAGCGGGTCTTGTGACACAGGCTACTACGATGTAGGTATCTACAATTTTTTGACAGATTCTCTAAGTCACACTTTGATTAATGTGTAACATCAGCAACCTACACTGCTATGAGGACGATCCTCATTACTTTCAATAAGCATGTACATTACCATTCAATGGTTTGGGAGCAATAATGTTTAAAAAGAATTGAGTACATTTATTCAGCAAGGAAGATTGATGCTGTTTTTATTTATTTATTTATTTTATTACTCAGTATGGTGTACAAGCAAGAGTTTATCTTGTTAACCAGATTCACCATTTAAATAAACATGAATATACTGTCATATTTCTGTTTCACAGAAGAAAGTCATACAGGTTTACAGAGAGATATATTGATTATAACAGAAGCTTCATTTACAAGTCAACTATCCCTTTAAGTTGAGTTATAGAACATGAACCAGCCTGCAACAGCTGGTCTTTTCAAAAAGCGATTCAATTTATGTATCCATTATAAATACATTATTTAATTTCAAGCGTAATCATATTGTCCACAATAACATCATGTCATTCTTTCTATTCGTCTCCCAGAGGAGGATGGAAGGTACTCAACGACGCGTTCGATTCTCTGAGGAGGTCACCATCTTAACACCCACCTACTTTCCAGAGAATGATGATGACGATGATGAAGATGATGATAATGATTGCCCAGAGGAGCCTTCTCCCCGGCCTTCATTTCCTAAGTGGAATATGTCTTTAAAAAGCAAAAGTGCGAAGTACAAATTGTAACTCCCTTTGCATCTGACTCCAGTTCACATAAACTGTAAGACTGGCGAGACAGCACAAATAACAGACAATTATGATTAATACATTTATTACGAAAAAAAAAAAAATCATTTTAATGTGATATGCCAATGCTATATAATATTGATATGCCATTCAATTCAATTTTAAAATAAAAGTGAAATGTAATAAAAATAACAATAGAATATTTCACAAATTAATATGTAAAGATGTTGAGTGATTTATTTTTTAAGATTAACATTACTTACAATCTCCAAGTCAACAGATTGATAATCCAGCTGATTTAGACTAATATTTCACACTAACCACACAAAATATCCATGAATCCTAAATGCATTTTTAGCTTCTAAGGCATATAAAGTGTATATACTGTACATTTTATTATTTTTTATCTGTTACTTAATGAATAAATTACTGTTCTTTGTTTGTCATTTCATTTGTTGCTGCTTAAATATTGTATACTACCAGTCAAGTAAAAACAAAAGTTGAAGAAGTGAAACAAAAAGGTATAGAGGTTTCAATTTTATGAATATTTTTGATGAATAATGTATCCAATTGGCTCTATAAAAAGCAGAAGCAGAAAACAGGAATAAAGCGAGCATTTTCTTTATAGGCCAAACCAGAGAAAATGGCACCATCTGGTGAAAAATAGTAAACATTTTAATTTTGAAGCCTTGCCAACAGAATAAATGCCTATTAACAAAGACTGCATCATTTAATGGCCCTGGGATTAAAAATTGTATGTTGTAATAAAAAAAAAAAATTTAATGGGGTCATTTTTGTCCTTAAGTTCCTAAGTGTTACTATTTTGTGTACCTAGTGTAAAATAGAAAAAAATTCAAAAAAAAAAAATGCACACTTGAGCCAAAATCAATTAGTTCAGTTTACTTAATTTTATTATGCAAACTCGTTGCCTTAATTGTATTAAGTAAGCATAACTTAATTGCATCAAGTTTTTGTTACTTAATCTAAGTTTTGTCAACTTAATTCTGTCTCTGATCTTAGGAAGTACTCAAACCAGTCAAGTAATGTTTACAAGGTTTTTCTGAGTAACGACGGCATAGCATGCAAACAGTACAGATTACTTCAAAATTTTAAGTAAGTTCAACAAATTATTGGACATTAAGTAAAGTTAACAAAAAAAATTCTTAGTAAGAACAATGTTAGATTTTACAGTGGCATAAACGTGTGTATTAATGATCACAAAAATGTATAAAAAGCAGCCAACAAGTGTCCAGCAAACATGGAAACTCAAACTCCTTCAAGCCTAAATATAAGATAAGACAAAAGACATTTTTTTATTGTTTAATATTTTTTAGTTCTCATCTTAACGTTTGTTATTTCATATAATTTCGATAGTTAGACTTGATTATTATTCTAAATTGTAAAAAAAATAGTAAGGATAAAGAATGAGCAGGTGTTTACAGACATTTGACATCTGGTGTATAGATGTGTTTTCGGAGGGTTTGAGGCCGAGGGAAGAATAGCTTTACTTCAATGCACTAACAACCCTAAAGCAAACTAAAACAAACTAAGGACTTAAAACAATACTATCTATAGGTATTTATACTATTCCTTGAAAAAACTGGAAATAACAAAAAAAAAAATAATACCTCTAAATAGTATTATTTGAAAGTCTCATGGGTTTGTTCGGGCCGTGTGACTCACTCCTGTCGTCCAATAGAAAAGGTCCCGGAATCATTTGAGCTCTTCCCCAAAGCTTTGATTGACGCCTGGCTTCCCTGGTAGGGTGTCTTTGACTCCTCCTGTACAATGTCTGACACCTGTCATAAGGGGATAGAAAGATAAGACATCACTCTACTTTATCTCTGCATATATATATAAGCAAACTCAAGTCAGAAATAATCTGGCACCTCTTCAAATTTCTTTGCTTTGTACTCGTCGGCCCCTTTATGGAAGTTGAGAAGGATGATGTCACAGAACACTGTAGCCTGCAAAAATATACAACAGTCAAATATGTATGTTTTTTGTTGTTGTTGCCAGCATTAATCTTTGCATGTCACAATAATCTTACCAATCCCACTGAAGTGAATGCTGCGACCAAATTAATCAGAAATGGCACAGTGGAAAACTTTCCCGCCTGAAAATAAATACGCAAAGTTACACACACTCACACACAAGCCCATGTGTCACAAAAGCTGCTTTATAGGGTGGCTGTACAAAATACTTACATTGCCAGACACTATTATTTCAACACGGATGGCAAAAGCTTTATGAAGCGTTCGATACTCAGCCCCATCTTCGGATTGATAGTATTTAGCAAACCTGAAAGAGACAAAAACAAGATGCAGTTGCAGAAAAGCGGGAACGGTGCATGAGTAGCCAAGTGTGTTCATGCGCTACCTGAAGTTATATCCTTTAGAGGCTGTGCTGTGTTCAAAAGCAGCATCTAGGCGTGTGAAGAAGTAATTGGGTTTGCAGTTCTCCACATCATAGTCGAGATTACACTTCCAGTTGATGATAATACCAATCTCTCCTCCCTGACAAAAAAAAAACAAACAAACCAGGTAGTCGTTTTATTACATGTGACAAGCTTTCCACATTAAAGCAGATTATTCTATTCATCCCTCTAGGCCAGAATTAAACACTACTGTATTTTTGTAGGTTACACATGACGACTATAAGGCTAAATAAGTAGGTGTGGAAGCTTGTTTGTTTCAGCCACTTGGATTACTGTAAAAAAATAATTGTGATTTTAACGGTAAAAGACTGTAAAAATGCTTCAGTGGAAAACTGTTAATTGGTTAACAGAAAGTTTCTATAGTACAAAAGTACTATATGCGGTAAATAAATGTGATAGATCTCATACAGTTTTTTAAAGTGAAAAAGAACAACTGTATAATTTACAGTGAAAAAACGTTCCCACAATTCCCTCGGACACTTCACATTTGATGTATTTTTGTTGAAATAACTGTTTCCAAAAGTTGATTGAAATGGAAAAAGTGAGTTAATACAATAAGGAGATTGATTTAATCATCAGAAACTCAAAATAATATGTTATCTGAACTAAATCAATTATTTAAGTTGATTTGACAAAAGAAAAAATGTTGTGATAACAAATCTTGAAAACATTTTTTTTACAGTGAGTTTTCTTGTTTTTTTCTAATCTAGGGTTTTGTGTTACATTTAATGTTGTTAAATTAATGTTTATCGCATTTTTTAAAATTTCATGTGTGTTACCATGATGGTGTTTAATGTTTGTGTGAATTATACTGTGCAGCTTCTATAAGGTATCTGATGAAATACGTTTTTTTTACTGTAAAATTTAATTTCAGACCGTAAAACCAATAACAGTGCTACCGTATTTTTAACGGTAAAGTTCTGGCAACCACAGCTGCCGTTTTTTTACCGTAAAAAATACGGTTTTATTTTTTACAGTAATACAGAAAAAACAGTAATATTGTTTTCTATTATTATATAATCTTTGATAAAAATGAAATCTTTCTTTTTGATGAAATTGATCTCTTTTATTAACATGAAAATAGGAAGAGATGAAAGGCAAAGTTGAGTTGACCTTTTCAGCAATCTGGTCCAAACTTTGATTGAGTTGTTTCAGGATATGTCCCACTTTGAAGATCGGACAAAACGGGTGGTCCTTTGGGTCATATGTACATGTCTTAATGTAAGACTGGTCTAAATCCGAAGGGAAATTGCCCCTGTGAAAGTAAGAGAGAATCAGCACATCAGTAGTCTGAAGCAACATTAGGCTATTGATATTATTTGGGCTTTATTTCAAAAGGGCACTATATTGATATTTAGAGCTGTCAATAAATGTAGGGTTGTTTTGAATTTTTATGGAATTATTGACATTAATCAAATCAATCACAAGGTGATTGAACGTTATTATACTATAGTGGCAGATTAATAAACCATTGAATATATGAACAGTGCAGTCAACTTATTGTTTGCTTTATTTTTACACCATTGAATATAAGTCTATCACTTTGCCCACAGTTTTTTTTTTTTTTTTTACCACAATTTAAAAATAATCAATTTTGGAAATATATATATATATACTGTATATATATATATGAACAGTATGTCATGACAATTATGTTTTTACATTAACTCGTCAAAAGAGTTATCACAACAGTATAGTTTTTAATCCTTATGCAAAGGTAATAAACTCACCTAGTGACATTGAACAGAGGGAAGCGAATGCTGTTTTTGATGAAGATTGTGAAGTTCTCCACCTCTTTCATTGGCTTTCTAAGAGTGAGCAGATATATATGAATGTTTCTAGCATTAAAACTATCTATTTTGGATTTACAAGACAACTCCCAATGTATATTTAAATTACAAGTCCAAAAGGTTGCACTTTTTCTTACCCAGGAACTTTGTCATCCTCTGCAGGGCACCAGCCTTCAATTTCACACATTCCTGTACTATTTGTTCCAGTATTGTTTAAGCACTTGCCGGTTAAAATACCTGTACAAATAGGAGAGATGTATCAAGCAACCTAGAAAGTATTAGCATGCTTCTCTGCCATATTTATAGTTACTCGCTGAAGTACCTGAAAAGTAGACCTGAAAGTGATATCAGCCTTAGAAAGAGAACAAACTCACCATTCCCTATATTTGAGCTGTTATTCTTATTGCAGTCATGATCAGTTGTGCAATTAAACTTCTCGTCAGTCTGACAGACAAGGAAACAGTAGAGAGAGAGAGTGTGTGTGTAAGTAGGCCTACATAAGGTCACATATTTAAAGTATATTTGAAGTTAGCTGAGGTTTGGGTGTCACCTCAGGGCACAACCCTTGCGTCTGATTGGCTGTGATGACCATGTCGGTGATGACAGAGAACGATGAAGCACCCTGAAAAAATGAGCAGAAAATTTCACCTCAGACCAAGACTTTGAAGAGAAGGGGGATCCAAAACGTTTCATAGTTCAACATCGAAATGTGCGTTTGCTGACCTGTGATGGAACTACATAGTCTGCTACGTCCATCACGCGGTTATTGAAGTAGCCCAAGCCCTTCACTTTGGTCATGACCGCAGACTCAATCCCAGTGTCCCGTTGCTGATGTCCTTTTTCATGCATGAACACCCAACTGAAAACACAAACACGCGCACATAACAACAAATAAGTGATCGAACCTGTTTTTAAAAAAAAATACTTTTACTATTCTCTGGCTAAAACGTTAGTCGGTCATCTTAAATGGGTAATAAACAGGCTATATATATAGATAAATGTATAGATGGATGGATGGTTGGATAGATGGATGGAATGGATATAGATAGATAGATAGATAGATAGATAGATAGATAGATAGATAGATAGATAGATAGATAGATAGATAGATAGATAGATAATCAGAGTCATTAACTAATTAATGGTGCACTTACACCCATTTACGCACTTACGAAACAAAACAGAAATAATACATTTCAGCAGTTATAATAATTAGTCCCAAACCTTCATTATTCAAAACATTTAGCCTACATGTACATTTCCAAAGGTTAATTACATTTAATTACCCTAATTTCGCGTTTCTTTATTTACTAACCCTTAAACCAACATGAATATTTAAAATGAGTTTAAATTAATATTAGCAACAAGGACACAATCAAAGCTCACCAGACAAAATACAGAATAATCAACAGCTGGACGAAGCGGTTGATGATTCCAACAGTCCAGTTCTTCACCACAACTGACTTGGCTGTTTCATAGACGAAGAAATCAGTGACGAAGTGCAGCATTTTGGGAGCCATAGTAGAGTGTGTAGTAATGCTAACAAGTGTACGCTGAAGAAAGTCTCGACAAACCAGTGTGTTCCTCACTGCTGTGCGTCTGCTGAATGAGGGATCTTCGAGTTACAACACTTGATGCATTGGAAAAAAAAACACTTTTGACCACATTTTCCCTCCCCTTTTCACGTTCATGCCTCTCCTCCATCGGACCCCAAGGGGCCTTGGCTGCATTTCCTTAATAGCCTGCTTTGCTCATCTTTTCTCAGCTTTATTTTAGGGAAATGTTTTTTTTTTTTTTTTACAAACCAAACCTTTAATAAATATAAACACATCACTATGTCTAATTGTAACAGTTGATTTGTGAAAGCTCTTTACGCATATACTGTAAATTTAATGTATTCCACATTGTGACTCTGTTTCTTCCATTTTGTCTTTGGCATCTTCACCACACAAACAGTCACTGTATTCATTACCATTGCTGGTTTAATTTAGCCTCCAAAAATGTACAATCATAACACTTTACGGTAAGGGTACATGAATTATCATGAATTCATGTATGAATTAATGCATTCATTCATGCATTAATATCTCATGAATCAAGTTCAATATTCTTCATTCATGACTCATGAATGAACAACACCTTAATTAAACATTAACTAAGATACGCACATCATCATGAATTATGATTTATTACGCATGATCATGATGTTTTCTTTGTTCTTTGTCTAGTCAGTGACCTAGTCACCACTTTAGTTAAGGGGCCACACATATGATAAAGTCATTAATAGATAATGCTTAGTTAATGATGACTGTACTTGGCAGACACAAAAATAGACCAATCACAGCTCATAGCACACAAATCCTGTTAATCAAATACAGAAGTCATCATTAACTAAGCATTATGACTTCATCGTGTGTGTGGCCCCTTAACTAAAGTGGTGACTAGGTCCTTTGAAACACGGATGAACAATGTGCTATTAATGGTGGCATAACTGTGAACAAAGAAAACATCATGATTATGCGTAATAAATCATAATTCATGATGATGTGCTCATCTTAGTTAACGTTTTAATTAAGGTGTTGATCATTCATGAAGTCATGAATGAAAAAAGTTGAACCTGTGTTAGTTACTGATGATTCGTGAGATATTGATGCATGGATGAATGCATATTTCATGCATTAATTTATACATGAACTCATGATAATTCATGTACCCTTACCCTAAAGTGTTATTTACGAACCATCATATTGGTAAAAAGTACATTTTTCCTCATTTTAGAAACGCTGGCATTTTTAGAAATGCCTCATTTTAGAAGAAAATTTCAAATGCCACTTAGAGGCTTTTGCATCTGAACTCTTCATATATAATACATAAATAGACATTTTGTTTTGTTTTACAACTCTCATGTTCTCAGATATGGTATTTGTAGGTTTTTTTTAAATTAAGGTGAATGTTTTATAAAAAAAAATATTGCTGGTCTCTCCAACTTGCACTAATTTAATCCAACACGATAGCTGCGTCCGAAATCGCACACTCTCTTGCGTAGGTTCTTATTTTGAATAAGTTGGCTAATTACTTCACGACCATTAAAAAGTGCGTTCTATATCCTCCTGAGACCCAGAATTTTCTTTTTAATTTAGTTTTTTTCCATGTCATCACATTGTTTAGAGCATAAGAAACAAATGGTAAAACAACATTTTTGAAAAATTATATTTTATTCATATGTTATACTATGTCCTCTGTATGTGTAGGCAAAAACAATGGGATTTTTTTTTTTTCAATCACCAATACAGTTTTGGGGTTTCCAGATTTTTTTAAACCAAAATTTGTATAAAGATGATTCGCGACTACTATTTGAAAGATATGACGGAATTAATTGATACACTATTTTACTTTATGCAAGTAAAATGGGCATTAATTAATATTCCAATTCAATGCAATGTATCTATAAACTGTATCTAATTTGCACATTCATGTGTTCTTGGGGCAACATTTAATGAAAAAAGGTGTAAGAATTGGAGTAATAATAAGCAACACTTTAATAATAATATCTAATATGTCATAAGAATATTGATGTATAATTTATTTACGTATTCACTTGTTATGTCTCCCAGAATGGATTTATGTCATGATGTCCTTTAGTATGAAATCAATGCCCTGTTCTGTAACAGAAAGTCATTTTTTGATTTGAAACCCCATATCATTTTCCTGAGATGTTGGCTGATGAAATACAATTGGAAAAAAAAGTTTGATTTAAATTATAATTACAATATATTATCATATTTCCTACATTTGATCACTAAATGAATGTTAGACATTTTTAAAGACCAAGGAGAAGTTGTTTTCATGGTTAAACCTCCAAACATTTGGTATCTCTGTATTGCCCTGAATGTGCTCTTTACAGGACATCCAGAAAAAAAAATTGTGACATGCATGGTGTCAGAGAAATACACTAAAATCTAACGTCCACCACAGTGGACAAAAGTCTATTCCTGAGTCCCAGGAGGATATAGTATGAATGTGTGTAGTATGAATATAATCCAGGCGTACTACATTCGTCATGTTGTCATTATTATGTGACCTGCGTCAGTTGTGTCGCTTTCTACCATTCACAAATCCTCTCCTGTGTCCTCATTGGATAGTAAAGTGTCCATAATATGCACACTTTAGAATCTCGCTGGAAGAATACGCCATCCGGGTACTTTTTGCCTACTCTTTATGAGTACCCTGAATTTGGACAATTTGGTTTTTCGCCTACTATATACTAGGGAAGGCCTATATTCGATTTCAGATGCAACCATTCTTATGGCAATTCTTAACTAATTTTTTAATATTAATCCATACGAGATGTTTTGGAGGATCCATAATGCTTTTTTCATTTTCTAAAAATCGTATGTTTTCGTATGAAAACGGCACCTTGCGAAATGACGTTTTCCCATGAGTTTAGGATTCGTAAACTGTAGGATTTGCTACTGTAGGCTACTCCAGACAGGTTCCCTTTACAAACAAGATGAGATGAGAACTGCCAATCACTGAGTATTGTATCCCGCTCTATTTGACAAAGAAAATGTATAGGTAGCCTAGCGTTTGACGATTTATGCGTTTGACGACGTAAAAATAGGATCAAAGTGACAAAAGATAAAATAAGGCTGCTCGCCATTATACTGCCTAACCCATTTACTGATGGATGCTGCTCTGGCCTGGAAATCTCTGGAATCGTTTGCAAATTGTGTCCACTTGAAATGAAGATCACATTTCCTCATCACTGAAGAGAGCCCATTATGTTTGTGGTCAATTACGATGTCACGTCATCACCAACTGAAAGCTTTCAGAGAAGCATTTTTGAGTGGACACAACTTCCCATAAATTACATATGTGTGGAGCTCTGGCATTATTGATATCCCACATGGCACAAAAAAAATGCATTATGCTTCAAAGACGACATACAACGGCACCCATGAGAAAGAACGGAAGTTTGACATGCAGCGAGAGTGATTTATCTTTTTTATATAGGCTATACCTATATCATGTATACAGTAATGTTACTTAAAGTTTATTTTAAATCATTTTAAAAAGGCAACAGAAATGAGGAGAGAATCTTCCATTTCATTTTACTGTACATCTCTTACCCCTTCTTTTCAAACCACACGTTCTTTTCAACTTGCGTTTGCTTTTGCCAGACCACATATCTTCACTGAAGGACTTCTGCTGTATTAAAAGCCACAAGCTCTCATTGTAAGCCATTACTGGTACTTTATACCCCTGATGGGGTTCATTTACTTGGCTTTCAGTGCTAACAAAATCCTTTTGGAAAGGGTTATTGGTTGAGTCATCTCAGATGTTTGTGCTTTGTTGGGACAATGCCTTCCTACTTAAGCAGGTTTAATGTTCTGTAATTTTTTTTTTTTAATCTTTAATAATTAATACCACCTGACAGGTTTCCCTATTGTTTACAGCTTTGGTTGAGAGAGATTTGATTCCTTGAGAAAAATTAACATGTAGGTCTTGAAATTGAATCGCAAGCTTAGGCTGTATCGAATTTTTTTTTTTTCTCTCAAGGGATTTAAAAAATATTCAAGTGGGTTTAAATTGCCCAAAAAATTACTTTTACAGCCTTGTAAGGTTAATACTTAACCCTCTACTGCATGCGTTTTGATGGCACATTCCATTATATTCCACATCATTTTTTGACTCATTTGGAAACATTTGATTGATTTATTGAAAATGTTAAATATCCCTCCCTCCACGGAAAATCCCAGAGCGCTGAGGTGCAAGTGTAAAGTTTTGTGGAGGGGGGATTATGGTGCGGGGTTGTTTTTCAGGGGTTTGGACTCTTAGGTCAAGTGAAAGGAACTCCTAATGCTTCACCATACCACTTTTTGTTTTCTCCATTCAGTCACCTGTTGGAGTTTTTACAGAAGAGACTTCTTTTAAAAACATAAAAAATCTTACCGATCTAAAACTTTTGACCGGTGGTGTGTATATATATATATATATATATATATATATATATATAAAGACTGAAAGAGTTGTCTGACTCAGTGATAGGGACACTGAAGTCACGTGATCTGTGATGTAGTGAGTTTACAGCCTACGTTTAGCTTTCTTCTAATAAATGTAATGTACTGTTTTTGATTTGGGACTCAGGGTCAAATGAGATGGACGATAGGTTAAAACTGCTAATGCTTTGTGGCCAATTTTATCTGCATAAATGTAAAGTCTGTGATTTTGCGTCAATTAAAGTTAATGACTCTCTTTGTTCATCATTTAAGTCATATATAAGAAATCATTCAAATTGATTTAAAAAAAAGGTACTTTATAACCTTGCTCTACTTCTAGTTTCCTATGTTAAGTGTTTTTTTTGGCGTGATGTATCCCGTTAGCTTGTAACTTCTGTCATGTGAACTTTAGTCTTACATTCATAAAAGTTGTTCATTTGTGAAGATTATCATGAATAAAGCATGCAAGAATTATAGGCCTTTGTTGGTCCATCTCACAGATCCTATTTTCCGTAATAATCCAAATGTCAATGAAACAAAAATCCTGTTGGGTTTTTGTTGAGGGAACTAGGGTCATGCCAATGGTTAAAACACACCTGCAAACCATGGCGGGGAAATATTTTGTGTGCCACAATAGTGTTACGCTTAGTTCACATGCGTTTTGTACACCCTCATTTCCCCACTTACTCAACAATCGTATATTCACCAGCTTTTTGCACAGTTTAGCGCAATGATTCCCAACCCTGGTTCTGGCTGTACTACCAAATGCCAATTCCACTGAACAGTACACTGACTTCAGCGCCGCCTTAAAGGGATACTCCACTTTTTTTGGAAATAGGCTCATTTTACCACTCCGCCAGAGTTAAACAGTTGAGTTGTACCGTTTTCGAATCCATTCAGTAGATTTTCTGATATTTAGACGAATATCAGTAACCAGACAGTTTCTGGTCTCATTGACTTCCATAGTTTATTTTTTTTCCTACTATGGAAGTCACTGAGACCAGAAACTGTCTGGTTACTGATATTTCTATTCAAAGAGATGGAAACTGATAGAAAAACACAAAGCCTTAAAAGATGCCTTATCCTTGTGGTACATTAATACCACAATTGTTTAACTCTGGGGGAGTTGTAAAATGAGCCTATTTCCAAAAAAAAAAAGTAAAAAAAAAAGTGGAATATCCCTTTAACAAGCCAAACATAGAAAGTCTTCGCCATAGAATAGAAAAAAAAAAAAATATATATATATATATATATATATACACTGTATATATATAGGGTTTACTTGAACCACACACACACACTTAATCACTCACTGAACTTTTATTGCAAAACAGTGATTAACAATTTGATAGCTAAAAATACAAAACATTTTAATGAAACAAACAAAACATTTACTGAAGTGCAGTCTTTCCATTTTGAAAAAAAAAAAAAAAAAAATAGAAAATCCTGAACAAGCAGGTCTATCCACACTTCCCTGAATCATGACAGTCTACCAAAACCGGAGAAGAGTAAAATAAAATAAAAACCGGAGAGTTCTTGTGTCACTCTCAGAGGAGGGAAAAATGTTACCGGACTATTTCCAAGTTCTCAGTCTGAATGGAAAAATATGTGAAACAACGTGTGTGGAGCACAAACAGCATGGGAGCAGAAAGTCTTGGTCCAAGTACTCATCAATTATTCATTTGTGAAACCTGAGATGTGGAAATGTCTTTGTGCCGTCAGTGACATCAGTCAGATCCTGACTCCTCTGAGCTGGCTGGTGTGGAGGCGGCTTCCTCTTCATCATCATCATCAGAAGCCTGCAATAGATAAAGACAGGTTAAATGAATGCGAATCTAAATAACTGATAAACCCAAGAGGAAACGCATCATTCACACACCTTGCGTTTGCCGCTTCTGTCGTTGTCAGATTCAGATGAGCTCTCCTCGCTGGAGATGAACTCTTTGCTCTTAAAGCTCTCGTTTCCACCTTCTTTCCTGTTCTCCTTTTCAGCTACACTCTTTTTCTTAGCTTCCACCTTCCCTCCTTTCTTTTTCTTTTCCCTAAAAGCAGAAGCGATGACAGTCAATATAAGTAACACTCAGTTGATTTCATTATATATTAGTTCACCAAGAACACATTAAACTGATTAAAAGAGTAAAGACGTTTCGAATTTTAAGATTTCAAAAGGTTTCTCTCACATAAATACCTTCTATTCATCAAAGAATCCAGAAAATGTCTCAGGATTTCCACCAAAATATTAAGCAGCACAACGGTTTATAACATTGATAATAGAAAGAAGTGTTTCTTGAGCAACAAATCAGCATATTAGAACACACTATGTACAAAAAAAATTATAATGTATGATTCATCTGGTGAGTTCTTGGTATATGTAATATCTTGCCTGATACAACACAAAGAATCATGTTAAAGCATTTTTGCACACTAACAAAGTGCGTGTTTGAGATTTAGAGATAGTTGACTCACTTAGAAACAGATGCCGCTCCTCCCCCTCCACTCTTTTTGTACTCCTCCATGGCTTTCACGTATTGTTTCTTGGCCTCTTCTGCTTTTTTGTCCCACTCCTGCAAAAACACACAAGAGACATTTAGCTAAACATACTGCTGAATCATATAAACAACAAGTCAATTGACTCTATAACAGCATCAGTTTATGCTTCAATCATCCGTCTGCAGGACGATAAAACAACCCACAGACAAATGATTCAGTAAGTGGCTGATGAATGTATTCAGCGGTGCAGAAACCACTCTGCATATGGAGGAAAGAAAGTAACTTTCCTGAAAACTAGACTTCATGCATAAAACATGGAACTTGCCACAGAACTAAAGTCATTAAACAATGCGTTTTGATTGAGGAAGTCAGAGTTGTGCTAGCCTATACGTTTTAAGAAATGTTAATGTTTTAATATGACCACTGATAACGGCACTGTAATATGTGTGTGCTGGATGTTGATGGCCATTTTCCTTAAATCGAATCTCAACACATTTTCACTCTAAAGGTGGCACAGACTAGTATCGTTACAACAAAATTATTGTTTCGATACCAAGTCAAGAAATGCGATTTCAATACTTTTCCTGAAAAGGAAAGTAGGCTATTTCTTAGAAGGCGTTTCACGTGCATGCCCTCTGCATAGGTCTGTGCTCTTTAAATGCTGTAATAAACTCATAAATCAATCACTGACGCACATGGACATGCTCTGATTATAATCATATAGTCTATAGATCATTTTAGCTGACGTTTTGTATCTGAAAGTTGTACACCTAATACAAAAATAAATAAAACATAGCAGAGAATTAATTTAGTTGGCTATTAAAGTTTCTCTAAGCGATGTGGGGCCAAAACATTTTTTTGTCACTTTTGCCTGTCCCCTAAACACACTGTAAAAAAAACGCGGTCTCTGTAGACACCACAGGCTCCACAAACGGCAACAAAAACAATCATGTCTCACCCGGACCACGAAACCTAACAAACAGTGTTCCAGCCAATCACTGGCAAGAAGTATTTGAGGGTGGGTCTGGGGGGTTAGTGCGCGTGCACATGAAGGGGGTGTGTGTGTGAAGGAGATAGAAGCATCAGAGGGAAGTTTGAAAAATGGCCGACACACGACCAAATAGACGTCGTTCTGAAGAACAAATTAAAAAGAAGAAGGAGTCGGATAAAGAATGTGCGAAATTCCGAATTTACATCGGTAGCAAAGCTTTTGAACGATGGCGAGAACTCCGGCGGCAGAAGGGCTTCCAGTCCGACATTCAGGTTGCTCTGATTTTGCTGGACAGGTGGGTAACGTTAAATTGTTTTTTTTTTTCTTCTAAATTGACGCTTATGTTCGCCAAACCCACACAAGGATATAATTAGCTAGAACTATGCACGTTCACAATTATTTCAGGAAGCACGGAAGGGAGGGGGAGGAGATGAGATGAGATGCGGAGGAGGGAGGGTCTAGCTAGCCTCCGATTTGTTTGAAAATATTCCGAACGTCAACACCCAGGATCGCTCAGAGAACCTTTAAATAAGAGATCTAGCGCTAAAATCTGTTGTCTTTTAAAGGTACAATATGTCATCCAAGATGTCCATGTCTTTCTTTCTTCAGTCGAAAAGAAATTAAGGTTTTTGATGAAAACGTTCCAGTATTTTCTCCATATAATGGACTTCAATGGGAACCAAACTGTTCAAGGTCCAAAAGACAGTTTCAGTGCAAACTGTTCAAAGGGCTTTAAACGATACCCCGATGATGAATAAGGGTCTTATCAAGCGAAACGATCGCTCATTTAAAAAAATAATAATAACAAAGTCTACGTTTTATAAGCTCAAATGGTCACCTTGCTCTGTTCTGTGATGTGCGTTTGTGATTCTCCTGTTCGAACTCGTTTATCAAAATGAACAAATCTTTTATCGTGTCATTTGGTTCATTCAACGAACGAAATGAACGAGTTGACTCCGGAACAGATTTGTTCATTCTGATGAACGAGTTCGAATAGGAGAGTCACGAACGCTTGATTAGACCCTCATTCATGGTCTGGAATCGTTTAAAGCCCTTTGAACAATTTGCACTGAAACTGTCTTTTGGACCTTGAACCGTTTGGTTCCCATTGAAGTCCATTATATGGAGAAAAATGCTGGAACGTTTTCATCAAAAACTTTAATTTCTTTTCGACTGAAGAAAGACAGACATGAACATCTTGGATGACATGGGGGTGAGTAAATTATCAGCAGAAGTTTTTTTTAAAAGTGAACTACTCCTAGGGATTGTGAAGACTTTTTGTTTATTGTGTGTGTGTGATTTTAATGCAGCTGACCTCTTTCCTGTCTTTGCCCAGCTGCTTCCACATTTCTCCAGCCTTCTTGGAGATTTCAGTAACCGATATCCCAGGATTCTCACTCTTGATGCGTTCTCTGTTGCCGTTCAGCCACAGCATGTAAGCGCTCATCGGCCTCTTAGGAGCAGCTGCGTCTTTCACCTTTTTCTGTTGGCCACAGAGAGAGGAAGTGAGGTTTAATAAAGTGCACAAGCTGGGGGAACGTGGGTTTCGTTTTCTGATGCCAGTAAATGTATTAAGGTTTTTTTTTTCACAGTGAGGTTTATCGTGCGCACTTTTACCAGACAAGAACAAACAGGCATGGTGCATGTGCATCTCTCTGATGTCTTTACTCTTTAAGACAAACTGATATTTAACGTAAAAACTGATATTTCAGATTAATTAGTGATAAGTTGCAAAAAAAAGGTCCAAGACCTCTTTCCGTGGTTTTCTCTCTTTCTTCTCTTTCACCACTTTCTTGGGCTTCTTTTCAACTTTTTTCTTCTGTCCTTCATCTTCACTGTCACCATCCTCTCCCTCGCTGGCACTCGCTGAAGCGTTACTGTCATACCTGCACACACACACACACACACATTATATTGTTAGAGTGAAAGATTGACAAATCATCTAAAAATCAAGAAAAGAAAAGTTTAAAAGCCCTTACTCTTCTGGGACGTCGTCATCCTCTTCCCCAGGGTTGAAAGACTCATCTACAGGAAGATATTAGATGTTAACTACAACAGAATTCAGCTTACAATTTGAGGATCCATTACTTGACTTAAGCAATTTTCTAAAAATTAGCTTTTATATGATCATTTTGTAATTGTTATTTTTGACTGTATTCTTCTTAAATTGATTTGATAACATGACTTCCGTCCACTTTTTTAGTGCCGGCGCCTACATGTCATGAAGCAAGCGCGCTCTCCACAAAAACACTTATGTGGGCTTTTATAGTGTACATTTATCTAAATTAACATTAGAGCGAGCGGACTTGTAAAGTTGCTACAAACATGTTTAAGTGATGAGGCCTATTCAAGGTCAATTTATGATAGGCGAAAGTTTGGATTTCCTGCCGTTAATGATCGTGATTTCACCACTTCCTTCATTTTTTTCCGGCGACTAACCGACGAATAAAATTTTGTTTGACCAAACCTCTTCTAGTCAACTAACGGCGAGTCAAATACAGGGGGGCAGCCTATATATATATATATATATATATGAAGAGTTCAGATGCAAAAGCCTCTAAATGCCATTTGAAATTTTCTTCTTTAATGATGATTTTTATCAAACTTGTATATTTAAGTTCAGTAATTTCACTTAAATAACAATTAATAGGTAATTATCATTGCCATTTAAGTGAAATTACTGAACTTAAATATACAAGCTTGATAAAAATCATCATTAAAGAAGAAAATTTCAAATGGCATTTAGAGGCTTTTGCATCTGAACTCTTCATATATATATATGCTCTTTTGGTAGTTTAACAGCATCTATTGTTCTTCTCATTTGGAAGTGGCTTTGGACAAAACATCTGCTAAATGATTAAAGGTGCTCTATGTATTTTTTTAGCGGCCCCTATCGGTGATGTTTCAGATTACAACCAATTTTTACAAGAGCGCTCGTGCTCTTGCGTGTGCTCGAACACAAGAGAGCGAGCACTCATGGCACACGGCCACACTGAGACTTTCAACACCGGAGAAAGCATCACACAACATGCTGGAAACTCATGTAAACTCCCACTGCAACGTTACAATCATAGGCTACTGAGTTTTCTCAGCTTGTCGTTGAACTAATGCACCATACTCGTACCATGATAACGTTACATTTGTGGTGTTATCTAGCATTAGGTATTTCACTAACAATTTGTGTATCTTTCATAATCAGCAATGTCAACATAGGTGAATGTATAATATAATAACGAATAAGGTTAGTACACTAGACAAAGATCGTAGGAAGTAAAATTACTGTACTGAACGTGTCTGGAAATGTGTGTTATAAACAATATGATAGTAATGGGACGTTAGACAGTAGATCTAGTAAATAAAATAAAAGTTACTTCCTGAAGCACCTACTTTTTGTTATCCTAAAACAGTCTTTTGTGTTCATTTCATGTCTCATGTATGTTGTAGTTTACCTTGCTATTTCATTACAGTTTACCATTATTTATTTCAGCATATCTGAAAACTTGTAATTCATCACAATAAAAATAGCGGAGGTCTCTCCATAATTCAAACGCTCTGCCGATGTTGATCCGTGTTTTCGGTTGACTCACGCTTGGCCTGACGAGCTTAAGCAGATGTTTTTCTATATTTATGTGGAACTACTATACTATATAACTTACAATATACAACTTCCAACCATTACAAAAAAAAAACAGATGATTTTTATATAATTTGGGCTTTACAGCATAAAGGGATAACAAGTAAATCTCAGATTTACACAATGGCAGTTTGGTGGAAAATTTCAACTATATATATTAAACATCTAACCTAATTTAACATCTAACATTTGAACAGAATGTACTGTACGAAACCAATGGAAAACTTGTGACTTTGAGTGTGTGTAAATAACATAATTTGGGAAATGAAACTAGACAGGTGTCTAAATTCAAATCTAAAAACAGAGTTTGGTTACCTAGTAACCAAAGGGCTTGTCAACGAAGGACCAATCAAATTAAGTAGTCATATCATTTTGCCACACCTTCTTCTATAAAACTTTTGTATTTTTGTTTACTCGGGGGATTTTCAATGGGATTTGTCTGAGATCCACCGGCCATGTTTATTGCTTCTTTTTGGGATATTCTCTGAGAACTGCTCGAGACTCCCAACCAGACAGTACACTCTGACTATACAAATCACAAAATGTAAATAGGAAAATGTATGCATTATTTTGTCATTCATTGGGATTAGTATGCTAGCTGTAGCCATTTACATCCAGTCTTTGTGCTAAGCTAGGTATGGTATGTAAGGACTTATTAAGGACTTAAAGGTATGCATGGACTTATCTAACTCTGGGGGATACGGTGAATAAGCTAAAGTCCCAAAAAGTCAGCAAGTTTCTTTAAAGCTGCGCAGCAAGAGAACAAGTAAGTTAGATTATCGGCTCTGGATGTTATAGTCGACTGGAGACTCTAACGTATGAATGTAGCTAACATCAATTATATTTAGATGTGCTAGCACATACGGCAAACTAGAATAGTTAGTCTAAGGGAGAAAAATATAAAATAGTTAGGTTTGAGGATAGGAAAATCGATAACAGCAGTGTTGACTGCATTAGTCAAGCTCAAGTTTCAACCTAGTAACCGTAAGTAATAAGATGAAACTAATAATTTTCTTTAAACATTTGTTTGAATTTATAGGAAATAAGTTATAAAATTATACCATGGAAGTCAATGGGGACCATCAACTGTTTGGTTATTGACATTCTTTAAAATATATTAATTTGTGTTCAACAGAAGAAAGAAACTCATACAGGTTTGGAACAACATGTGGGTGAGTAAATGATGACAGAATTTCCATTTTTGGGTGAAAAATGTAGCACCTACCAACCCAATACGTTTTTTCTCTCTCAAATTTGACGTTTTACCAACAGAGGATCACAAGAAATATTTCCTCAAGGTAAAGCACCAATTTAATGTATTGAAAAAGAAAGTTGGCATCTTGTGTTTTAGTTGTGGTGTGTCATTACCGCTATCGCCCTCGGATTCATCGCTGCCGTCTCCCTCCTCTCTGATCTTGCCCTCTTGTTTCATCCTCTCCAAGTAAGCGTCATGCTGGTCTTCATCAGAGTCACTGTAGCCTTCTCCTCCTTTCATGCCCTAGCACACACAAACAGTTCGATAAATCATGCGAATCAACACATTACTGGGTATGCTGCTGCTGTCCATAGGAAGTTAATGTAGTAAAAGTGTCACCATCAGGGGCACTTTAGTATAAACACACACAGAGTCCGGATCATAGAATTAGAGGTCCAAACACACTTCCTGCTTATTCCCAAGAGTGCGAATCCATCAACAGAATGGATTGCTTATTTAGTTAAGACCAGTTTCGTACTGCGCATTCATCCATGCGTTAACGCTGCATACGCGTACATTCGGGTGTGCCCTGAGAAAAAGCTCCTAACATAACTTCTTCAATTATAACTCAGATTTATTGACTTGAACAAAACATGATCACTAACACCTATCAGAACAAGCACAACCTCAAGGAAAAAAGAAAATTAGGAAATGAAAAACATCACAGGTTGTTTCCATTCACTTTTGTGATTAAAGCAGTATTGCGATCAAGTTAAGTCATAATTACAATAATGTGATTAAGCAGAGTACTCATTGTACAGCAGTTATGGTTACTGATGATTGATTGCATTACAGGGCATTAAAATGTAATTGCATTTCTGCTCTGAACAAAGTGCTAATATGGCACTCCTGCAGATTTATGACGTCTCACACTCAGGCGCCGGTTTGAAAGCATGGAGGAACAGAAGAAGCCAAACTCATACAAACATGCATACGTTTTAATGGTACTCAAGGTTTTATTCAAGGTTTAGTATTTTAATATATTTTAAATATCATTACTCCAGTCTTCAGTGTCACACGATCCTTCAGAAATAACTCTTATATGACGATTTGCTGCTCAAGTTATTAATAGGGCTGGGTATTGAGACAAATTTCACAATTCGATTCGATTACGATTCAATATCGATTATTTTGGATATCAGTTACAATAAATGGCCATTTTTCTTAAGGGAATCAAATCTCTTAACTAATGCTGTAAACTATGGGAGTCTAGTTGTAACCTACTTGACTTCATTAGCCTAATATAAAGGTAATAATTAACTTTTTTGTAGCTATACAAACACTTTTATTTATTTTTATAATAAGAAGATTATATGAAATATAAACATTTAAATGGTGACTGTCATAAAAACTTGCCAGATTTATTCAAATATGCATTAAATACTGAAGAACATTAAGATTTTAATGCATATGTAATATGGTGCATATATTTAGCAAAATGCTCCTCTCCTTACCTCCTTCTGAGGTAAATATGACGATACATGACATTGATTACAAGCTTACAAGTTGTACTCTATCTTTTAACACACTTTCAGATGCTCATTCATGTTTATTTGGCGCTGTGACTGATATTATTAAACCGGAAGAGAGATCAGCACTGCTGCTTCTCTTGAGCTGCGCCACAGCGCCAAATTGCTATTTATGTTTTTGAATTTCTAAAGAAAATGGACGTAATTTGAAAATTGAGACTTTGTTTCATATCAATAGTAACAAAGGACAAAGATTATCGCGATTTTTTTGGATGCGCGCAGCCGCGATACAATGATCCATTCATTCAAATGAAACAGGATGACTAATCGATTCTTGAGATTTAAGAATCGATATCGGTTCGTAAAAATGAGAATCGATTAATATCGAGAAATCGATATTTATTACCCAGCCCTAGTTATTAATGTCGAAAAATGTTGTGCTGCTTAAAGTTGTGGAAACTGAGGGATTCTTTGATTAATCAAAAGGTTAACAAAAAAGTATGTTTGGAAAAAAAATGTTTTGAAACATTATAAATGCCTTTAATGTCCCTTTTGAAGAATTAATGTGCCCTTGCAGAATACAAGCTACTGTGGTGAATGCAAGATTCATAATTCACCTTTGTTAAGCGTAGTTCTATACACTGTTGGTTGTAAACACAGCACTCTGTTCTTCACGACTGTTCAGGGATCGCGTTCCCTTTAAATGCTCTGAACGTGTGTTCACGTGGGACGCATGTCAGCGCCATTTGCTATTATTATGTTTTCTTTCTAATAATAAACGACACACGCGTTCGTGTGCTCAAAGTGAGAAGTTGTCTGTCGCAATTTACTGCAATTTCCACACTACATTCCTTTGCAAAAAAAAAATAAAAAATAAATATACATATTGCTGATCCTAATCTTTTAAACGGTAATTTAATTCAAAATAAATTCCTTTGTTTAGTGAAAAACTGTAGAATTTTTATTTTTAGATAAATTCTTGCTCTAAATATAATTTGCTTCCGGCGCCTTGACTTTTCCATACAGCAAATGCAGACATATAATTTTTAACTCTAATGCAATTGATTTTGATTATAAAGCATAGACTGTGCATAATTCTTTTGTGCATTTTGGCTCAAACCCGAAATGAATGTTTGAAACACAACATACCTCTTTAAATCCTCTGTTCTTGATGTTCAGTTTCTTGGCATTGACAAAGTCGAAAAGCTTTCCATATTCTTCCCTACACAAGACAGAAGAGACGTGATCGTCATTTGTGAGGACAGGAAAGACTTGACGCTTATGCCTAGTTAATAACAATAATTTATTACATTTAAAAAGCACTTTTCTAGGTACTCAAAGTGCTTTGGGGGGAATCTCCTCAACCACCTAGATGATGCGATCATGGCAGCCATATTGCGCCAGAACGCCCACCACACACCAGCTTACTGGTGGAGGAGACGGTGATGAAGCCACTCAGTATATGGGGATAATTAGGAGGCCATGACGGACAGAAGTCACTGGGCAAATATGGCCAGGATGCTGGGGTTACACCCCTACTCTTTTTTTTTGGAAGGACATCCTGGGATTTTTAATGAACACAGGAAGCCAGGACCTCAGTTTAACGTGCTTTTTGGCAGTATGGTGTCCCCATCCCTACACTGGGGCATTAGGACCCACACAGACCACAGAGTGATCGCCCCCTGCTGCACTCACTAACACCTCTGAGTCTCCCATCCAGGTAATGACCAGAGTCAACCCTGCTTAGCTTCAGTGGGACACCAGTCTTGGGCTACAGGGTGATATGGCTGCTGATCAGGACAGGCTGCTGCAAACTGCAGAAATGTTGAGAAAGACATTCTCTCTTATGATTGAGAGATGAAGGACACTGCTGTGTGTGTTTTCTAGTGCAAAGTGTGATGGTTTGTGGGTAATGTAGTTAAGTTTACCTCTCAATGTTGCTGAACGTGAACTGGTTTTTCTGCTTGGTCTCTATTTCGAAGTCAAAGGAGCGAGTGGTGGTTGTTCCTCTGGCGAAGTTAACGCAGGAGATCTCCTCGAAGCGCAGGTGAACCGGTGGCTTGTGCACATAGATAAAGCCTCTTTCCAGAGGATACAGCAGCCCTGAGCTCGCCTTGTACGCACACGTTATACACTGAGACCCGGAGTGACTACACACACAGAGAGACAAAAACTGACATCAGTAAAGACATTTCATTTCAAAACTTGATCTTGACAAGAACTATGAATATGAGAAATATGGGTGGGCAATATAAGCAATTTATATTCACAACATTTTGGCAAACATTTTTTGTTACTATATGTAATAACAAGGTCAGACAAGGAGGGTAACTTTATAGTAAACACTAGTTGACTAGTAAAAGAATTGAAAGAGATTGTTTTTTTTTCGTGTTTAATACTTTAAAGCTAATTGCTTTAAAGCAATCTATAATTTAAAGCAAAGCAAATAAGGCAGTGGCTATTTGCATTATATTTTCTTAGCAATAGATTCAATTTAAACTGTAAAAAGACCAGTATTTACTTTGCAATAAGTGATATTAGCATCTAACTACTATTTCAAGTAAAAATAGTAGCCTATACTATTAGTTTCTTCAGTATTTCCGCATCGTTGGCCCTAGTCGGACGCTGTTGTTTGGCCGATTCAACCACAATAGAAATAATACTAGAATATCGCCCACCCCTAATGAGAAACAGAAAAACGCAGAGCATAATATCTTTATAAGAGCATTTGCTTGTGTGCATTACCCCTGGAAGTTCCCAGGCACTGTGATCTTCCTGTTGACCAGAGCCTTCATGACCCTGCTGACGATCTCATAGAGCGGACCAGACATGTTCTTACTGAGCTTCCCTTCAAAACGCTTCTCCACCTCATCCCTAGGAGAGAAGACAAACAGACGCCATCAGCAGAGCTAATGGAGGTCAACATCTGAGAGACAGACAGACACTTACTCGTTCATGTTGAGAGCAAGACTGAGGTCTTCATCTTTGGAGAAGAGGAGGATGAGGAAATGATAACGCGTCTGACCCTGCTTAATGGGCGGGTCGAGACTGATCTGGAAAATAAAAGGATCAACACTGGGTCAAGAACAAACCGACTAAATCACCGTGAAACAGCCTTTTCACAAAGCATATGTTAAGATTTACTGAGCTCTTAATGAATAAACCCGTGATGCAACATTTAACCAGCAGGTGGCGGCAGCACCGACGCATTATTTAGCATGGGACACATTAGGTGCATTTACTAACTACTATTTACCATTTTCAGATCAGATTGCACCATTTAGGGTTCATATAAACAGAGCTTTCTGAATCTGATTCAGAAAGCTCTGTTTATATGAACCCTAAATGGTGCAATCTGATTGACATTCACATGAACACTGGGTTTTGGGTTTTTTTAACATCAAATTTTAAGAGTGGGTTGCAACAACAAGTATTAATCTTAAATCGAGGTTTATTTAATAATTCTGTTGCACTGACTGAACTTTAAACTAAGCAGGATTAAATTTAAATCTAAATTTGATCCTGGATTTAATTTACATTTAAGATAGATTAACTTCAATCCTGTTGCTCCATAACTTTAAACAGTTACAGTTAAACGTTTCACAAGTATTAAAAAAAATCTGCTAATGCTGTAAACTATATAGGGAGCCGCACATTACTATAACATTTAAGGTTGTAGCCTAGACTTTTAACCTAAATTCAGATGCTATTTATTTTTTTAGATATAATAATCAACACACAACACATTGTGTGAAAACATGTAAACTGAACATAAGGCAGTTTTTGCATTGACTTGTTTTTTACTCAAATTTTTTATTGAAATATAATAATTCACAGTTGTCAATTTCATGAAAGATTTTTTAAACATACATTAAATAATCAAGACATCATTAACAGGTTAAGAAAAATCTAATATATATAGGCTAACATAGTGCATTTATTTAGTGCAAGAGTTCATTTATAGGAAGTTGGACACTGAATCACTTGCCTGTTGAGGTAAATATAATGCTAGTGACAAGCTATGCTGTTTTATTGACGTCTTTCCGCGGCTGAAACACTGGTTGAGCGATTACACGAGTTATGATGCCTTTCAGTAAGTACTGCATCTTTCAACAAACCTTCAGGTGTCCATTCTGTAACTGAGGAAGAGACACATTTACTCGCGCAGCGTGCTGCCGTTTGAAATGAGGAGCCTAGTAGGCCTACAGCGATCTGTCACACCACATCAGAGCGCCAAAACACCATTTATTGTTTGGATTTCGTGATCAAATAGACAGAATTGGAAAGAATACACCTTGCGTATCATCGAAAGTAACAAAACACGGAGCTTGTTATTTGGTGTTAATGGTGGTTATGCTACAAAACTGAATTCGTTTTGTACTGTACACAAAAGACATGAGGTCCATTGAGCCGGGCGGGGCGGGGCGGGGCGGGGCGTGTTCGGTACACAATGAGAGTATCGCGATTCGAATTCGTTCAGTATCACGTTTTTCCGGTTCAGTTCGAATATCGTTACACCCCTGTTAGTTATCGTTTTTAGTAATGCCTCATTTTATTTTTATTTCAGTTAACGACAATGTTTTTTCCCACCTAGCTTTAGTTTTTTTGGTTCTTTTCGTTAACGATTATAACCTTGCTGGTGGGGAGCAGCACATAAAAACACACAACTCACCACAAAGAACATCTGCCTCTGGTCCTTGTGTGGCAGCAGGAAGAGACGCAGGACAGTGGTGTAGGGGATCTTATAGTCAAAAGTCTTACCATGCAGGTGCAGGAAGGAGGGGTAGATACGAATATCATACCTGAAAGAGAAACACTAACTGAGCCAAACAGAAGACTCATATACACGTGCATCACTTTGAGACACGCAGAGCTTAACACAAAGTATAACAACATTCAAAATCAACAAGTCAGTCAGCCTTAAAGGGATAGTTCACACAAGAATGAAAACTTTCAATTTACTCACCCTCATGATGATCATAAGACTTCTTTTGGAAACAATTATTTGACGCTTAAAAACGAACCTTGCAATCAAGCAATATGGATGTTATGCATCAAAACTGAAATATCTGAAACTCATCCAATACTTCTTATCTGCACTAATCGAGACACCAGGCACTGTTTTGTGCTGATGAACGGGCCGGAGCGAGTGTTTTCTGTTAGTGTCGTGTTAGAGGCCCCCTAAGTTAATTACTAATGGTCTTTACAATGGAATCAATCAAAGAATCAATCAATCAACCAATCAAAACTAACTTTAGCTGGACAATAACTTTACTCTAGAGCTGCTGTAAAGCTGAAACAATCTCTGTTACAGTAATTTCCTATTATCACTGTAAAGCTGCTTTGAAACAAGCTATATTGTTGAAAGCGATATATAGATAAAGGTGACTTGACGGATACCAAACTGCGCATTCTGACTCTCTCTCAGTAGCACCTCATTGCAGTACACGAGATCCAGGGGGCGGAGTCGAATCCAGATCTGAGGGGTGGAGTAGTGTAGGTTTAGGGGTGGGTTTAGAGATCAGGGGGTGGAGTTTGGTAGGTTTAGGGATCAGGGGGTGGAGTTTGGTAGGTTTAGGGGTGGGTTTAGGGATCAGGGGGTGGAGTTTGGTAGGTTTAGGGGTGGGTTTACTGATCAGGGGGTGGAGTTTGGTAGGTTTAGGGGTGGGTTTAGGGATCAGGGGGTGGAGTTTGGTAGGTTTAGGGGTGGGTTTACTGATCAGGGGGTGGAGTTTGGTAGGTTTAGGGGTGGGTTTACTGATCAGGGGTGGAGTTTGGTAGGTTTAGGGGTGGGTTTAGGGATCAGGGGGTGGAGTTTGGTAGGTTTAGGGGTGGGTTTACTGATCAGGGGGTGGAGTTTGGTAGGTTTAGGGGTGGGTTTACTGATCAGGGGGTGGAGTTTGGTAGGTTTAGGGGTGGGTTTACTGATCAGGGGGTGGAGTTTGGTAGGTTTAGGGGTGGTTTAGGGATCAGGGGGTGGAGTTGTGTAGGTTTAGGGGTGGTTTAGGGATCAGGGGGTGGAGTTTGGTAGGTGGGATCAGGGGGTGGAGTTTGGTAGGTTTAGGGATCAGGGGGTGGAGTTTGGTAGGTTTAGGGGTGTGTTTACTGATCAGGGGGTGGAGTTTGGTAGGTTTAGGGGTGGTTTAGGGATCAGGGGGTGGAGTTTGGTAGGTTTAGGGGTGAGTTTAGAGATCAGGGGGTGGAGTTGTGTAGGTTTAGGGGGAGGAACTGTAAGGTGGGAGGAGTTGGATCTGGATCTGACTCCTCCCCATGGATTTCATGTTCTGCAGTGAGGACCATCTCCTCGCTCTTCTTTCGGACAGCGAAGTAACACACCCGCCTCCTTTCACTCTCTCGTCTCATTCGCTACCATTGAGTAGTGCTTGCATAGCGTATAATTTTACTCATTCCCGAAAGGTTTCGCGCTCAGACTAAATATTCTATTAAAAAATAATCAATTAATTTTTACATTTGATTACTCAATCAAAATTCTTTAGTATTTATTACCTGAATACTACTGTTAGACCCACCTGAAAAATTTATGTTTATCTATTATGTCTCGAATATCGATATTTTTCAAAGTATCGTATCAAAGTTGGAAATTCCAGTATCGTGACAACACTAGTTTGGAATGACATGAAAGTGATATTCATGTTTGGGTGAACTTCC
This sequence comes from Pimephales promelas, assembly GCF_988280905.1. Taxonomy (NCBI): domain Eukaryota; kingdom Metazoa; phylum Chordata; class Actinopteri; order Cypriniformes; family Leuciscidae; genus Pimephales; species Pimephales promelas. The sequence goes on from NC_142777.1 coordinate 15,198,136, forward strand.
CCTTTCACAACTAGTCAACCATTCTGGCCAAAGATGTGTATGGTCATAACAAAAGACACAACTTGCCTTCCTCTCGGCGTAAGGCACTGAAGTTCTTTAAAGATACACACGGCATCTCCAGTAGCTTGGATGACGTCTGCCTTTGAGAGGACGTTCTGAGCGAATGCCTACGTCAGAACGAGAGAGAGATCATCAGCATCAGCTGCTCGCAAACCGACAGAGACAAACACATTCGCATACACACGCACCTCCACGGGGTCTGTGCCGTCGTCTCCAGTGTTGGGCGGGACATAGAAGCGGACCTCCATGAGTGACACCTCCGCATCATCGTTCTGATGGAACTCCACCGTCACCTCGTTCTTTCCCGTTGCACACTGGGACACGCTGGACAGCGGGATCTCAAAGACGGGACTTTCGCTCACCTCAAATGACAGCAGAGACCCTGAGCACACACATACATATCAGTAACCATGGCAACAGTAGTGTTTTTTGATTGGTCTAACTTTTATTTCAGCCTCACTATCGTAAAAGCAGATTTTTTTAAATATACCATTCAAAACTTTGGGATCAGGAAGATGCAATTCATTCCTGTGATGCAAAGCTGAATTTTTAGCATCATTACTCGAGTCTTCAGTGTCACATGATCCTTCAGAAATCATTCTAATATGATGATTTTATCATCAGGAAACATTTATTATTATTATTTTAAATGTTGAAAACAGTTGTGCAGCTTAATATTTATGGAAACGTACAGTTTTCCAGGATTTGTTGTTCAGAAGAACATCCTTGAATACATTTAACTTAAAAAAAAAAGAAATAAAGTTATTGACTTTTATTTACCATCTTTTCTACAGCATAGTTGAATATTTTGATGCCTGAGGATATATTTATTGTGAATATGTTTTGAAATATCCAAATACATAGTGGACTTGTGTTTTTGGAATATATAGGTACCATATTGTTATTGGTCAATAAGTTTATCAACATCAGTAGATACTGTTGGTATCCATCTATAGTACTGTAGATTAAATTCCACAATGCACACTACATTTTCATGTTAAAAATACAAATTTAACAACAATTTTGACATTACATAACTTTCACATTAGTCATTGAGTTATCAGTTACATTCAGTTATCAGCAATAATTTTAATTTCATGAATTACTAGTAGCATGTGTAGATAGGTGTGTGTACCTGAAAATTTGGCGGTGCCCCAATTCCAGCCCTTCACACACATATCCTTCTCTGCCAACTCCAATTTGTAGTTCGCTTTAAAAAACGCAGAGATTTTCTCAAAATCCTACAGGAGGGGGGAAGCAATAAGGAAGGAGAGAGCAAGAGAGGGAAGAGATAAACAGAGTTAATGCCTCACTTCCCCTGACTCTCTTTCTCATCCAGCCCTGGGTTCATTAATAAAGAGAGTTGGCAGCGGCGCTCGGCCCGCTGGGACGGTGGAGGTGTGTGTAATCCGGCCGGAGGCTGATGTGGAGCACGCTCAATCAGCTCGTTTATTTATCCAGCACTGCACAATCGCTTCCACATGTCACTCCACCAGGTGTGTGTGTGTGTGTGTGTGTGTGTGTGTGTGTGTGTATGCGCTAATGAGCTTGGCGCTGGGCTACAGAATCCCATCACTTCAACATTACACAAACCAGCATTCCCTGATCCTCAACATATTGCCTTTTTTCCCCAAATGTAAAGACAATGACAACGCTGGTTTAAAGTTGGCTGTTAAACAACATATCTAAATACACAGCAAACAAATACACACTCATGTCAACTTTGTCTATGTTATATGTAACAGATTCCTCCGGAGTTACGGTACACTGCTTAATAATAAACACCACACACACAGTGACTTCATACAAACACACACATACAGAGCAAATCCATTATATTGGAGGCCAGTGATTAACCCCGGGAGAAAAGCATTCCTTAACATCTTGAATTACACACACACATTTCAGCATTAAAATATGTTACATTTATGGATATGCAGCTCTGATCGGTCAACTATTGTTTGCCCAACACACTCACTGTGTCTTTGAAGCCGTCGTATTTGTAGATGTGTCCAGTGCTGGTGACCAGTTTGATCCCGTGACCCAGGCAGACCCGACGCCACTGCGCCTCAGAGAGTTCGGGCCCCGGGATACTGTCCACCTTCCCCGTTTTATGGCTTTTATAGACCACAGACTGCTTGCTGAACTTCAGACGCCCATCGTTCTGACAACAAACAAAGACAGAAAGAAATGTGTGGAGAGCAAATATATATATATATATAATGTATAATTATTTATATATTTAAATACATACACATGCATGTATATATTTAAGAAATATTTGCATGTATATACTTTATATATAAAATAAATATTATACATAAGTATAAATATTTGAATATATTAATAAAACATTTTTTGTAAAAATATACATGCCTATGTGTGTATATATACAAAATAATTATACACACACTACACATACATATATTATGTAAACACAGACTTTTATTTTGGATGCGATTAATCGCGATAATTTTTCAGTTGATAATTTAGAGGCCTTTGAAATGAGTGCATCAAAAATGAAGCTTTATTAGGGTGGAGATAGTAAGCACTAAACAGTATTCAGACGAGTGCAAGTATTCTCATCTAAACACAGCCATGTTCTGGTGAGGAGGTGAAAGGTCAAACTGCGACACCTAGGGGTCACTCCACTCTTTGCTGTGTGTTTTCTCATTTTCGAGTGAAAGTTAATGTCACCTTACCCAAGATCCCTTCGACTCTTGATGGATGTCATTAAACTCCAGAGTGTCTCCCATCTCTGTAAAATATAAATATTAATATCAACACAGAAATAACACGGGAACCGCATACTAGTATACTACTCGTACTACTTCTACCATGGAAAGGTAATGTCTAAAAAGTAGTACACTAACATGCGGTTCCGAATTCAGCACGCATTCATAAAGAAGTGATTTATATCAGCTAGTCTTGCTCTGAAGGCTTTAATTCACGAGCTGTATGTCCAATTATTGAGAAAGGGAGTTGCTAGTGTTTCTCCCTCATCAGTGGTCGTGTCTCAAATTTACTGATCTGCTTAAGTTAACGTTACAGCATTTTAGTAACCGTGTGTTTCAAAATATTCTTTTTACATTCTATGGTTTAACGGTTGAAATCTAGAGGTAATTTAAGGGGGTTCGAAAGCGCTAATGAGCACATAACACGCTGTCTAGTCTATGTAGGAAAGCTCGTTGTATTTTGGGACACCACCACCAGTGTTCGCACACTCAGTACATGTGGAGCGAGCGAGATTCATTCAGCCGGCTTGATTTAAGATCATCATCAGTACATTATACAAACGTATTTCGCACTTACTTTGGGTGAAGAACGACTTTATGAACGTATAAGCGTGCTTCCCGGTGTTGAAGAAATTTGATGAAAACACAAACAACTGCAATGATCAAGCTCTTCTATTCTCCTGTTTCCCGCGTCAAACCTCCGGGTTCTGAAGAAAGACAGTAACCCGGAAGAAGTGTTGAAGGGTCACGCGTTTCCATGACTCCGCACCGCTCCGCACTCACATGTTCCTGACATTTTAAAAATATTTTACAGAAATTATTTCCCGTAAAAACTCATTTGCTTTAATGACTACTGTATTATATATTTTACATTTTGAAAGTAAAAACATTTAAAATGTGGTTTTGCATATATAATTAGCCTGCTATGATTGTAACTTAACGAAATAAAATATTTAAGCTCATTTAATTATTTAATATTAAAAAGGTGTTATTAATAGGCTATGAACAAAACTGCTTAATTAAATTAAATTAAAATAAACCTCAAATAATAATAATAATAATAATAATAATTGAATATTAAAATAAAGTTTATATTCGTTCCCTCACATCTTTGACATCCTGCAACTGGTGGGTTTCTAAATGCTGAATAATTTTGTACAATACATGTTTAATAAACATGACTTTAGTGTTTTTCTCTTCTTAATAAGAAAAAAACTAAAGTCTGCCTGTCTGCCGTTTTGTTATCCAGACCACACCGTGACACCTAAAGTCTCTCACATTTTCTGATTGACGCTTAAAACTTTTAGTTTAGGCTATCTAACTAGCAATAAAAAATGTGATGGATTCCTGAAACAATATGAACATTTCCTTTGTAATGGCTCTGTTGTTCAGGTTTAACCAGCTTTATCTCATATTATAATCAATCTATCTATCTATCTATCTATCTATCTATCTATCTATCTATCTATCTATCTATCTATCTATCTATCTATCTATCTATCTATCTATCTATCTATCTATCTATCTATCTATCTATCTATCTATCTATCTATCTATCTATATATATATTAGGGCTGGTCAACGATTAATCGCGATTAATCACATCCAAAATAAAAGTTTGTGTTTACATAATATATTTGTGTGTAGTGTGTATAATTATTTTGAATAAAATTCACACACATACATGTATATATTGAAAGTATTGTATATATTGTATTGAAGAAAAATGTGTTATTAATATATAAAATATTAATATTTATATTTAATATAAATTATATATATATATATATATATATATATATATATATATATATATATACAGTATATGCATGCAAATATTTGTTAAATATATACATGCATTTGTGTGTATTTACATATACAAAATAATTATACACACTACACACACATTATGTAAACACAAACTTTTATTTTGGATGCGATCATATACACTTTTTTCTCTTGTTGTTCTTTCCCAGTAAAAATGTATAATGTATGTTTATATCATTGCAAATGATTCTTACAATATTACAGTAAATGTATATATTGATTTATCACATTTTTTCTTTTTGTCAATTCAATTTAGATAATTCGAGTTGCTGTTGATTAAACCTTTCTCCCTCATTGTATCAACTCAATTTTTTTCATTTCAATGAACACAATGAACTTATTTTTTAATTTAAAGCCACAATAATATTTTAGGATAATGTTTGACACTTTACATACCAATGTTATTAAACTTTAATGTTCCCCTGAAGGTGTTTGTTTCTTGAATAAAAAAGTTTTTTTTTTTCTTGTTTTTTTAAAGTGGTTAAATGATGAAGAGCTGTAAGATCCCAGTGTTAAACAGCAGAGGACGCCAGCAGCATCACGAATCACCACATCTAACATCAGGACGGTGATCAGTCAACAACATCACAGGCTCACAACAATAATCACAGTGTAATCCCGTCCTGTTCTTTTAATGTCATGCTGCCTGTGAAATGAAGTGCTTATCCACTTACACACCTCTGAAATAACCCACGCATGTAGCACTTCAAATCTCAATAATCTCACTGTCAATAAAGGTAATACCAGAGGAATGACAGTATGACACACATCAAGCACGCACGAGACTAGGTCAGAAAACACACCAGTCTAAACACTGCCCGTTCTCAATGAATAACGCAATGCCAAATTATAATTGAGTCACCGAATCCGAGAAGAAGAAAAAAAAACACATTGTCTAGTTGTTGGTGAGAAAATAAATGGCACAATTATGAAATATCTGTCAGGAGTGTAATTCCTCCCAGCTTTGTGGTTTCAGAGTCTCGTGGCAGGGTCCTTCACTTCAGAGAAGATGAATCAACAGTGAATCACTGAAGAGGAGGAGAGAGAGAGAGCGGGACTGGGGGAGGAGGAGAGGCCGGGGGACAGAACTTTCTCTCAGGCATGTGTATAAAATCACTTCAGTCAGTCACTCAGTCAGTTTCATCGACACTCACCTGGATATCAGAGCACGCGCCCGCGCGCGGTCACCCGACAGCTGTCAATCACTTCACGCGCTCACTTTCTGAGACTTTATTTAGGCTACTGTATTTATTAACTTTTTTTTATATTCACATTACAGATATTTTACATAGCCTATTTATCTTTATATAGCGCTCCAGGCACGCGCAGACTACTAAATCACCGGGCAGCGCACGAAAACAACAGAGTTCATTTTATTCAATCAAAAACTCCTTCAAAACCTCAAGAAGAATAAACGGATCAGAACGGAAATAGGGGATTCGTTCCAATTAAAATGCGTCGCTGGAAAGGTAAGTGATGAGCGACTTTTCACTGTTTATTTTGGTATTGACAATTATTATTATTATTATTATTATTATTATTATTATTATGAAATATAATTATTTAAATATAGGCCAATTGTTTGTTACTTTCGGAGCTTAAAGTCCACAATGTTTGTGTGTGTGTGTGCGTGTGTGTGTGTATGTTTGCTAAATTTGTTTGCAAGGTCGCCAGAAGGAGAAAATATAGTGAATGCATCTTTAGTTTGCTTGCGCATGTGATACACTTTTCTGTTCTAAAAACAATTTCAAAAGCTCTCAAAGATTGATTCCCTGAAAGTCTGCTTTTGAGAGGCCTTTGCCTTTACGCAATGCCATTCAATAGGCTACAGCAAAATAAGTGAATTTCGTTTTAAAAGTTAACGAAAGGTCTTTTATAGCTCGGAAATGGCTTTTCTTTTCGTGTAAAATAATCGATTAAATTGTTGCTCTAAAGCTCAGTTATTTTTATTTGCATTGCCTAAATCAGTGATACTCGAAGATGACGTGTAATAGCAATTTTCAGATTAAAACTAGACTTTAAACAAGAGTGTCGTGACACGATTAGCCTAAAGAAATTTGAGTTTATCCAGTTTGTTCTGAATTTCACAAAACATATTTAATGATAAAGAAAGTGAAGATGGATTAGGCTATAGAAATTACACGTGTAGGCCTAAAAAAGTTAAATTTTTAAGTAGCCTACAATCAACTTGGATGTTTAAGTCATTCCACTTAAATTACATCAAACTGACTTAAAAGATGAGTTGAATCTTTTATAACTTATAAAAAAGTTGAAAATTGCTAAACTTATTTTGATGAGTTAAAGCAATGTAAAATTTCATATCATTTTTACAGTGTTCAGATATTCTTTTGTTCTAATAATAAGTCAAGTGTATATATATATATATATATATATTATATCAAATCAACACTCAAATCAACAGGTTTGAGTGAGAGTTTGGGTTTAGGAATAACATCACCTCTATTGAGATATACTAGCATGTTTTTGAGCTTGATACTGATATTTTTGATATATATATATATATATATATATATATATATATATATATATATATAAGGTAGGTATTTTTATTAAAGAAAAGTTTTTCACACTACAATGACTTTTTATTATTAACTATCACAAAAAATATCAAGCTCAAAAACATGCTAGTATATCTCAATAGAGGTTATTCCTAAACCCAAACTCTCACTCAAACCTGTTGATTTCTGAAGATTTAAAGCATTTAAGAGCCTTTCAAATAGACTTCTTGAAATGTTTCCATAATTCTGTTCCCCACGAGCCAAACCTGAGACTAAGACTAATGCTTCTCCTCTTGTTCTCATGTGGTTCATAGGGCAAAAGCTCGCCTCTGTCTTGTTAACCGACACTGATATGAGAAAGTACATGATTCATGTTAGTCAGGGTCTAAACACACAAACCCACACACATACACACCACCTGTCTTCAGGGAGCCTGTGAAAAGGAGGAAGAGTGTGTGACGAAATGATGCGATTTACGCCTGAACAAAGCAGCAGAGCAGTCTGTCACGCTCTCACACACACACACACATTCTCTTTTTCTGTGTTACAGTTCAGTTTGTCCCACATGCACGCTTGCCCCAAATGCTTATACACATGCATCTATCACACACAGCCCAAACTGCCAAATACACTCAAACTCACACAGATGGTTTCAGAAAAAAAAAGAAGCCCCAAACCGTTAGCATGTCACAGCGCCCCATGCATTTGCATTTAAATCCACGCAAAGATGCAGACAAGACAGTGGGGTTTTGGGGAGGAGAGAGAGAGAGAGAGAAGCGAGGTAGAGGGATGAAGAGCTTCAGGAAGTTCAGGGCTTAAGGAGAAAGAGAGAGAGACGGAGTGATGGAGGAAAGGAAAGAGGGTTAACACAGCCCAGATTCCCTCTAAAAGAAAAAGGAGAGAGCGAGCGAGCACAGGGGAATGATATAAAAATGAGTTGGTCACGGTTTGAACAGTTACACATGCTGTTTACATTTTTCCCAAATTAACATGGCCCCTCGCTTCACCAAGCCCCTTTCTCTCTCCCACTTCTTTCTTTCTTTCCTTTTCTTTCTTTCTTCTAACTAATCTTTCTTTCTTTCATTCCATTTTTGATCTTCTAGATTTAACGTGCAGATAGTTCCTCTTCATTTAGTTATATTTATTTTCAAGAGCGGGTCGTTTTGGGCGACGTTAAATGAGAAACTTGAGTCAGAGAGATGGGGAAATGGTGATGAGGGGGGGGGGGGGGGGAGATAATTAAAAAAGCAAGGGAGAAAAAAGGAAAGGTAATTACAAAGTGCACCCGAATTGGACTGGAAAAAGAAAAAGCATGAGAGAAAAGATGTGAGGAACGTGAGGGTTTTATTGCCCATTCCTGCTTTGTTCTGAAGGTCCTTGTCAACGTTCGAGGCCAACTTCCATCAATTTAAATTTCAAACTAAGTCTCCTCGGGAGAGATCGAGGAGTTGTAGAGATCACGGAGAGCAAGTGTGTGAACGAGCGAGTGAAACCTGGTTTGATGTATCTAGAAACAATTGACGTCCATCATGCATAATGGATGCATTTATATTCTAACATCCTTCTGAGTGCCCTGCATGTTAGTTTATGTGTGTGTGTGTGTGTGTGTGTGTGTGTCTAGTCAGTGAAGGAATGCACGTTTGATTGAGTGCAGACTGCACATAAATCTCTAGTTTAACTGTACACAGACACACAACATGACCCTGACCCCTTTCACAAACACACACACACACCCGCTCATGAATATGAAAGACTGGCCTCTTTGTGCTGTGAACTGACCAGCCCATCATATGGCCAATATAACTTTATATGATGTGATAGAAGGGAACATGTTTTATGATATTGCACCATAACGCTGAATTCTTGGTATTGTTGACTGGAGCCTCCGAGACTCGTCTGTTTAGTGTTAACACAGAGGCAACAAATCAGTCAGAAGATGGAAGGCGAGAGGCTACGTGTGCATGTGTGTGAGACGGAGGGAAAGACAGTGCAACTGACTGATATACCGATTTGACATCATATCATTGCTGCCAGCTGTAGGCTCTCTACGCAAAGACACACACGCACACGCAGAGAGAGAGAGACTCTAATGAAAGCCGTGGTTATTCAATAAAGTCGCGGGGGATTTGTTTCTGGGGTTATGTAAATATGCCAGTGCTCTGTTTTAGAGCTGTTGTGCTTACATCCAAATAAGCAATAAGAGAGAACAACATTCTTCATGTGATTCTCGATTATATCTACTGTGCCATGAGAAAAACAGCAGTTCACGAATCAACAGAGGGTTAAATTGTTTGCTAAGAAACATCTCTATTCTATTGCTCAAATGTATATGGATAGAAATTAAATGCTGTGATGTCAAATTTTGACATCAGATTTGATGTTTCTTTTCAATCAGATTTACGATTTCTGCCTGGCGACAATCATCAATCATCAGCAATCCCACTTTGGAATTATGAATGTCATTATAATTACGTTATTAGTACTATACACTCTCAGAAAAGAAGGTACAAAAGCTGTCACCGGGCTTTACCTTTTCAAAAAGGTAACTTTTGTACATTATAGGTGTAAATATGTACATTTTAGGTGCGAATGTGTACATTTTAAGTGTTAATATGTACATTTTAGGTGTTAATATGTACACTTTAGGTGTTTAGGTATGTACATTTTAGGTTCTAATATGTACATTTTAGTTGTTAATATGTACATTTTAGGTGTAAATATGTACATTTTAGGTGCTAATATGTACATTTTAAGTGTTAATATGTACAAGGTGTTAATATGTATATTTTAGGTGTAAATATGTACATTTAAGGTACTAATATGTACATTTAAGGTACTAATATGTACATTTTAGGTGCTAATATGTGCATTTTAGGTGTTAATATGTACATTTTAGGTACTAATATGTACATTTTAGGTGTTTAGGTGTTAACATGTACATATTAAATACTAATATGTACATTTTAGGTGTAAATATGTACATTTTAGGTGTAAATATGTACATTTTAGCCTTTTTAGGTGTAAATATGTACATTTTAGGTGTAAATATGTACATTTCAGGTGTTAATATGTACATTTTAGGTGCTAATATGTACATTTTAGGTGTTAATATGTACATTTTAGGTGCTAATATGTACATTTTACACTCTAAAAATGCTGGGTTGTTTTAACCCAATTTTGGGTAAAATATGGACAAACCCAGCCATAGGGTTACATTTTTACATTATATTTTTAACCCAATTGGCTGGGTTCGTCCATATTTTACCCAAAATTGGGTTAAAACAACCCAGCATTTTTTAGAGTGTAGGTACTGATATGTACATTTTAGGTGTAAATATGTACATTTTAGGTACTAATATGTACATTTTACTTGTTAATATGTACATTTTAGGTGCTAATATGTACCACTAAGGTAAGAAAGTGTACCATTTGAAAAGGTACAGCCCCAATGACAGCTTTTGTACCTTTTTTTTCTGAGAGTGTATTAGTGCCTTTACTTTCACAGGAAAGAGAGAAAGCGAGATCTCTTCGATATCGAGATCTTCTCCAATTTTTTTCCAGAGAAACAGACCCTTGCAGAGTTTCAGAAGAGACCTCAAAAGTCTCTCGAAGTCAAGATACCAAAGTCTGCATTCAAAATTTTGAGATCTCAACATAAACTGAAATATTTTGTATCGAATTCGAATGCCAGACATTATTTTAAAGCTTTAATATTTTAAACTCTTAAAAACAAAGACTGCAAAATATGATGTGATTGGTTCACAAATAACCATACTTTTTGGAACCATCAAAGCCACAAAGAACCATTATATATATTGTACAATAACAAACGTCTATCACTGTTATTCCTTGGAAATATAAAACATTTGAGTCACTGTTAATGCTTTAAAAACATCGTAGAGAATTCCACTAAGTCTCTTGAGCTCCGAAAGAGAAACTTGGGGCAAATAAAATGTTCCTCACGGTACTCTTATCCAGTTATTTGTTGGAACAAAAGACAATTTTAATAAGAATAAGATGTCGGTCAGTGTTTATATGACTTTAATGGATGATGTTAGAGGATCTCTTCTCTTATACGTTACTATAACACACAGAATCGTGATGTTTTCAATAAGCCGATTATGTTGGATCAGAATTTTGGATCCATCTGAGATGCATTGCTGAAATCTTTCACTCCCGACTGCATCTTCCTGAAAGACTTTGACGATTATTGTGACCTTGGGTTGAGGAAAAGGTGTGTCAGGAGTGTGTGTGTGTGCGTTTCAGGTAGGGTTTTAGATGAGCGTTTCATGAGAAATCTTCCCTCTTGAAGGAGAATGAGTGAATTAGAGTCGAAAGAATGGGAGTGAGAAAAAAAGAGAGGAACGGAGTTAAAAAGAAAAACTGGCAGGGCTAATCGAGGTTAATAAGCTGTTGTTATTTTGGCCGGGGGCAAAAAAGAGATAAACCACTTTAAAGAAGGGGAGGAAACATAGGCGTGTGTGTGAGAAGCTAAAAACCTTGACAGGAGAATATTGAGGGGAAGGAGAGAGAAACAATGTGTGACAGCGAGACAAACGTGTGATCGTGATGAAGAGAGCCGGGAGAAGAAAGGATTGAGAAAAAAAATGGGGATGATGAGGGGTTCAAGAAGAGGAGACGAACAGAGATAAAAAGGAAAAGCAAAGGGGAGGAGGTGCACATATTTCACACCTGTTGAAAACACAATGCCTCAAACAAGTAATTACACATCTCTGCCATGTTCCTCTGAATGCTTAACACAAAAAAGAAAAAGAACAGAGACACTGGGTGAGATGTGTTTGGGCCGGATGACTCCCTGAGGCTCGCACACACACATAATAGGAGCACTGTGTGACCCTTTTCGAAGTCCGAGGTTCACTCTCATTTGCTGCCATTTTCCCAGCGTGATTTCTGAGGACACTGGTCTAAAAGGGTCCTCTAGATGGACACATTTACACACACTCACGCACCATACCGAATGTAACAAATGCACTGGTCTGTGTACAGGCATGTATATACACATAATCCAAAACAGAAACCTACAAACACACTCCAAAACAAAAACATGTCCCAGAGTAGAGGACCACACACACATTCACACCCCTGAGCTCAAACACACACACTCACAAAAGTACTGTGCTATTTGTCAAATGATAAAACTAGATAAATGGTTGACATTGTTGACTACATTTATTGACACTTAATTATTATTATTATTTTTTTTTTGTTGCAAAAAAATGGCTCAGAAAAGTTTGGTTGGCTCTGCAAGCATATATACTCATTTAGGGCTAGTTCACACAGAAATTTATTTTGGATGCCGTGTCATGCGAGAAATTTGGTGTATATTTGAACTGACTAGCGTAGCATACAATGGTCAAACGTGTCCATCTAGCACGTGTTTACATTGAAGAACAATAGAAAAGTAATGCAGTGAAATGAAAAAAATGCTAAATTCCTGATTGAACGTTAAGACGTTCTTTGAGAAACTGAAAATAGGTTCTCCTATGTGACATTTTTGCTAAAACAAAAAAACAAAACAAAAAAACCTTTTGGAATCTCTGTTATTTAATTGCAACTTGCTTTGAAGTTTAGTTATTTATGGGTTGACTTTAGGAAAAGGTTAAGTGATTGTGTTCAAAAATACGTTCATGTAAAAAGTGATCAGTTGTCTTAAAGGGATAGTTCACTTTGAAATTAATTTTTGATATGTTTTAGCTTACCTCAAGGGCATCCAAGATGTAGGTGTCTTTGTTTCCTCAGTAGTTTCAATTTTGATATTTTTAGGTCAAACCGTTCTTGTCTGTCGGTCATATAATGGAGGTCTATGGGGTCCACCTCAAAGAGCATGCACAGAGAAGTCCAGATTAAACATGATTTAATGACTCGTAAATGTAAGTATACATTGATGGCCTAAGACATGAAACGAGCGGTTTGTGTGAGAAAACGAACATCATTTATATCGTTTTTACCTCGTGTAACCACAGCCACAGAGCGCCTGTGCCCTCAGTTCACTTGGACGTGGCTGTGGTTATAAGAGGTAAAAACAATATAAATGATGTTTGTTTTCTCACACAAAACGCTTGTTTCATGTCTTAGGCCATCAATGTGTACTTACATTTACGAGTCATTAAATCACGTTTAATTTTGACTTCTCTGTGCATGCTTTTTGGTGGACCCCCTTAGCCTCCAGCTATGACTGATAGACATCAACTGTTTGACCTAAAAATATCAAAATTGAAAATACTGTGGAAACAAAGACACCTACATCTTGGATGCCCTTGAGGTAAGATCAAACATTAAAATTAATTAATTAAAAAATTAATTAATAAAAAATTAAATTACCTTAAATGATTAAGTAAATAAACTTAATGCATAATTGAAAAAAAAAATAAGTTGTGTGGAAATTGTCAAGTACAAAACTTAATTTTTTCAATTACGCATGAAGTTTCTCCACTGTTTTCAGTCAACTGATCACTTTTTACAGTGTATCATAAATAAATAATAAATAAATCTCATTAATGATAAATCAGAAACAGATAATTTCTTCCGTATTGTGACATCTGACTGAAATTAATTATAAAAAGAAATGTGGGTGGGGGCTCATAAGCATAGACATAATTATGTCTATGCTCATAAGATTGGGTTATGACATTTCGGTTAAAAATTACAAGGTCAAAAAAGAAAGGAAAAGAAAGAAAGAAAGAAAGAAAGAAAGAAAGAAAGAAAGAAAGAAAGAAAGAAAGAAAGAAAGAAAGAAAGAAAGAAAGAAAGAAAGAAAGAAAGAAAGAAAGAAAGAAAGAAAGAAAGAAAGAAAGAAAGAAAGAAAGAAAGAAAGAAAGAAAGAAAGAAAGAAAGAAAGAAAGAAAGAAAGAAAGAAAGAAAGAAAGAAAGAAAGAAAGAAAGAAAGAAAGAAAGAAAGAAAGAAAGTCAATCAATAAATCAATCAATCACATGCCAATAACATGGGTGAATTTTCATTTCATGCTGAATTTAATCCAATAAAATATTGCAGTAAGGGACATTTTAGCTGTAAAGATATATAAATACATATCGGTGTAATATCCTATATATGACATTTATCTCAACCTTTTATGGCCCGCTTCAGTCAGTATGAAGATAAATCCCTTTAATAATCCTGTGCAGAACTTCTCTCTCTCTTCAAACAAACTGTACCAGAGGCCAGTAGCAGAAGCAGTGCCAGACATATCCGCATGAAATTGTAATCTCTATAATCAAAGTATAACATAAAACTAACTGTTTAATTCTGAATACCTCAAAAGAATTACAGTTACAACCACTATATTACAAAAATGACGCACCCTAATCTCTGTGAACTCCAATATAAACCAAACATTTATTCAGAGCTGATTACAGACAGATTTTCTCTGCTTCATGTTATTCCTCAAACAAAATCACAGTTGAGAAATAACAAACTTATTACACTGTAAAAAATTATGTGATCAGTACGTTATGACAACATATGTTCTCACTCATCAAAATAATTTAAGCAATTTTCAGTTTCAACTCATCTTTTAGTCCTTTGAACTTAGAGCCTTAAACATCCAAGTTGATTCTACTAAAAAATTGAATGCAGCAACTTTTTTTTACAGTGCATTTTTACTAATTCACTGACAAGAACCAGATTGGACATTAAATTGGACAAGAGAATTGGTCATTTGTGCATTTTCACGGGACTTCAATCCCTGTTTTCGCTTCTTTGTATTCCAGTTGCTGAGGTTGCTGTACTGCTGTTTTTGGTGGGGTGTGTTCATGCGCTGGACCGCACACTCATGCTGTCCAATGAGAGGAGCTCGATAGAGAGAACATACGAGCTGACCAAATACCTGGACCACCAGCTGAAGGAGATCAGAGACACCTACGTGAGTCACAATCTGTGTGTGTGTGTGTTTTATCAGTGTGTGGCGATGAATGACGTTTTTGTTTATAGATGTTTTCCTGTGGATGCTCTCACTCTCTTTTTATCTATTTTGCCTCTTCTTGACTGTAGTTTTATAATTAGCTGTTTCTAGTATCTCGTAACTGACCTAACTTTTGCCAGCTAATGGTGTATAAAGATCCTTTTAAATGTTCTTTTGTTAACTTTATGTGTTTACTTGCTAATGAAACAGCTATTGAAACAGGAAGTTGGGTATGGGACACACCAGGGCATGTCCTTTTCGTATTACCTAGTCAATATCCTGTAGTTACTGTAACTTGAATATAGCATGAAATGAAAATGCACCCTATTTTCTAAATGTACTGTATATTATATTTCTTAATGTGAATAATGAATGCCTGTGTGTGTTTAATTTTCTTCCTGTAAAAATGACAGATTTCGGTAACGCTTCCTTTTACAGTCCCGTTACCCATGTAAATACTGTGTACTTATTTTTTGTAACTACAATTACTGGGTAATACCTAGTACTAACCCTGAACCCACCCCTGTTCCATGTACTTACCTTATATTTACCAGTACTTTCTAGGTAAGTACACTGTAAGTACACTATACTGTAAAAGGAAGCGTTACCCAGATTTCTCCCTGGTGAACTATAGGACTTCTCATTTCCTTTAGTCGATTAAACCCCTCCCTGCATGCTCATGTTCATCTGCCTCCACTTTTGAGTGCACAGAACCAATGCATAGAACCAAGTACACATAGAACCAAGATTTCTTTTCAATATCCTATTTTACTCAGATGTACGTCACAATACAGAACAAAAGATTAGTCACTACTTCCATTTCGCCGAAACTTTAAAGGGATAGTTCACCAAAATTATGAATATTCTGTCATTACTAACTCACCCTCATGTTGGTACAAAATATTTCGTCCTTCTGAGGAACATACTTTGAAGAATGTTGGAAACCAGACCACAAAGTAAAGAAAGTCGTAGAGGTTTGAAACAACATGAGGGTGAGTAAATGATGAGAGAATATAAATCTTTGGCCAACAAACATGCCAACTAAACAGCATTCCGTGACTTGCGACTAGTCAGAAGCAGATGGTGTTTAATATTTAAAGGGATAGTTCACCCAAAAATGAAAAATGTGTCATCATTTACACACCTTCAGGTTGTTCCAAACCTTTATTTCTTTGCTCTGTTGAACACAGAGTAAGATATTTTGAAGAATGTGGGAAACTTGACAGTTCTGAGGCACCATTGACTTCCATACTGTTTCCTACTATGGAAGTCAGTGCTGCCCTAAAGTGGCCTAGTAATAAACTTTCTTCAAAATATCTTCCTTTGTATTCAGCAGAACAAAGAAACTCATACAGGTTTGGAGCAACCTGCGGGTGAGTAAATGATGACAGAATCTTCTCACACTCTTAAAAATATAGGTCCCAAAATAGCAGAGCAACAGAAGATTATTTTGGGTTCCCTAAAGAACCTTTTAGTGATCAGATAATAATATTTCAATGATCTAAAGAACATGTCCACGATAAATAACTTTTTCTGCAATGGAAAGTGTTAAATGTCAATGCCAATGAAGTACCCTTTATTTTAAGGAGTGCAATTTTGATTTCATGGGGTCTTGAAGTGGCTAAAAGGACGTCTAAAACCTGACAGAATCAGTGTAATTGTTTCCTAAATATCTCTCCTCATCTCTGGTCCTCAGCTGTCGTACCTTGGGCCTCCATTCAGTGATCCCGGCTTCTCTCCTCCACGTCCCAACAGCTCCTCTCTGTCCGTGCCCAGTGCAGCTACACGCGTGGACTTGTGGCGCGGGCTGGAGAACGGTGCCCGTCTGGCACAGAACCAGCGGGCGTACAGCATTCTCCTGTGTGCCGTGAGGGAGCTGGCGCGCTCCACCCTGTGCCCGTACCTCCAGAGCTCTCTCCTGCACTTTTGCTCCGGCCTCAGCGGGTTACTCGGCTCAATATCCGGCCTGATGAACGCCCTGGGCTACACCAACCTGCCACCCTCCACAGGATACGCCACACCCGCCCAAGGATACGCCCCACCCATGTCGTCACAGTTTCAGGGCGTGAGCGAGAACAGCCCCGCCCCTCTACGGAGTTACGTGCCTCGAAACAAAGGCGCTCACACCGCCTCCGGTGTGAGAGAGGGAACGACTCGGGCGGACCTCAAGCGGGACAGAGAGAGGGAGAGTAGGAGGAGAGGGAGGAGGAAAGAAGGAGAAAGTTGGGTCGCCAAAGAGGAGGGAGAGAAGGAGGAAGGAATGGAGAGATGGGGGAAAAGGAGAAGACTGCTGAGCTTGGAAGAGGAGAAAATGATCAAACTGAACAACATGAACTACACAACTTTAAAAGTTGGAGACGGAGACAGAAAGCAGCCCCTACTCTTTTCCTCGCCATCCCTCCATCCTCGTCGATCTATCCGTTCCCTGCCGTCTCGTCACGCTGGTCTCTCTCCTCTCTCGCTCCTCTATCAGTACGGAGGGCCGGCCGCCGAGGTTCACGCTTTGCTGGCGGCCCCTGTGCTGTCATCACATCCCACTCCTAATGACTTCTCCCGGAAAGTTGAGGGATTTTGGGTCCTGCGGGAGCTGCAGAGCTGGCTGTGGAGATCCGCGAAAGACTTCACCAGACTGAAGAAACGGCTACGCGCTTGAGAGAGAACCTAGTGAGCTGCCTCGCTGCCCTTTCATAGACCAAAAAAAGGTTGTCTATTGTCAATAGTGTAGCGATGTATGAAGGACAAGTCACTTTCAGACCTAGTAGTTCTCATCAAACTCACATGACCAACTAGAACCTGTTGCGAAATTTGCAGCCAAGCAAAATTCCCAATTGCATGGATTCCTATTGAAATGACTGGATTTCACCCACAAAAATATGCCGAGCAGCAGTAAATGTGGCATACAGCACCTTAACAAGGATGACTGAAGCCTTATAAATTAATAATCCAACTGATTCCAACAGAGTTTGATGATAGCTTGTTGCTAAGCTAACAACATGACACTCCAATCAGAATAAAAAAAAAGCACAAAAGGCATACTGTACATTTTGGGTAAAATAGTCAGGCAGGCAGTTCCTGTGAATTTTTGATACTTTTCAACATTGAATGAAACATACATAGGTTTAACTAGGCTTTTAGCAGTGCATTCCGGGATTGTCTTATTTGCAATCGATAGATGCAATGCTGCCCCACTTTGGTCAAAACCAAATGTCGTCCATGTCAGGAGCTTGGATATGATGCCTGTGGAAGCAGCTCACTAGGTTTTGGAACAGAGCAGAAGTGTGTGTGAAACAGATTGATTCATGCTCTATGGATGGAGATCTAAGGACTTGGTCAGATGGTCACGCTTTGCACTAAATAACCAAACAGAAAAGAGCCGCCAGTACGTCACAGACAAAGGGAAGAGAGCGCTCATTGAGAGAGCGAGACGTGATTCAGCAGAAGGAAAGTGAATCATGTCTGGAGTCATGCAGTAGTGAAAGGGTCAATGGGCATACTGGAGGAAATGTGGCATAACTAAAGAGACAATGGAGATTTTTTGCTGCCTCACAAACTGAGTCAGTAATGCCTCATTGACACTGACTCGTCTTTTTCCAGACACACACAAATACACACCTACACATTTGGAAACAAATGCACAAATTTGATGCTCAGATGGTGTGTGTGTAGGAACAGAAAAGTGACCATGAAAGTTTAATTTTCGGGCATGGTACCATGGTAATAATGTTTTCTTGAAATGTACAATGATAACAAGCATGGTGATTTTTGTAGACACGTGCAGTACTGTGTAAATTCCATGGTACGTGAATGTGATAATTCATTACCATGGTATATATCAAAGTACCACAGTGTTACTATGTTTCTTGGCATGATACCATGATGATACTAAAGCCGCGTTTCCACCGCAGGAACTTTCCTCAGGAACTAGGTACTTTGAGGTGCTACTCTGTGTGTTTACACCACAGGAACCAGGGTCTAAAGGCGCTTTTCCACTGCATAGTACGGTACGGTTCGGCCCAGTACGCTTCGACTCGGCGCGGAACAGTTCGGCTCGCTTTGCGTTTCAACTGCAGTGGTACCCCTTCAAAGTGTGTGGGACTGATCGTTATTTGCGCGCGCCTCTACTGCCATGACATCATCTTAAAAGCGCCACATTTTCAAACCCACAACACAGGAACAATGGAGACTATCGAGGGGATGGTGTTCCTGATTCTCGGTATGTGGTTGTTTTTAACTGCTAGACGGAAAAATGTGTTTAAAATGAGGCTGATGGCAGCAAAACAAAAATACTGCTAAAAAAGTGTCTCGTGTCTCGTGTCGCAAATCCAATGACGCTAGTAGTGACGCTGGTAGTGACGATTCTGTCTGACCAATCAGTGATCTGCAGTGTTTCACGTCACATTTTAGTACCGGTACGGTACGCTTGGAACCTCAACAGACCAGGTACCATTTAAAGCGACCCGAAGCGAACCGTACTGTACCGTACCATGCAGTGGAAAAGCACCACAAGTGAGCCGTACCGAACCGAACCGTACCGTACTATGCAGTGGAAAAGCGTCATAAATGAAGTTCCGGGTAAAACAATGTCCTTTCTGGCGAGGTAGTACTTTTTCAGAGTTCGGGAACTTTCGGGGTGTGGCGCACGTTCGTCCCATCCATCTCACGGTCAATGTCCACGGTCAACGTCTACTTTTATATCTAGCATTACGAGCTGTCCGAATGCGCTTTGGGTGCTCGTCTCTTTTCTGCCGTTTTGTTAATTTCCTCGTTAGTAAACCAATCACACAAAAGCAGCACAGCTTGAATCTCCTCCATACAAAACTCAAAACGCACTCAAAATTCAAAGACTGGGAGGAGCAGTCGCACGCAGTTCAACGTCACTACGTAATCTTACCGGACCGGTACTTTCGTCAACGGTGTAAACGCAGTAAGCAAGCGGTCTGGGGCAAAAAAAGTTCCTATGAAAAAAGTTCCTGGTAATTGCGGTGGAAACTTAAGTTTTCTGGAAGTATACAATGGTAATACCATGGTATTTTTTAGGGAAATGTGAAGTACTTTGTAAATGCTATGGTGTGTGAATATAGCCGCGTTTCCACCACAGGAACTTTCCCCAGGAACTTTGGGGTGGTACTCGGTGTGTTTACACCACAGGAACCAGGGTCTAAATGAAGTTCCGGTTAAAAAATTTCCCCCCCAGAAAATCCCTGCTGGCGAGGTGGTACTTTTTCAGAGTTCAGGAACTTTCGGGGTGGGACTTGTGCGCTGAACAATGCTGATTGGTTCTTACCACGCTATTCTTTCTGCCCAATGGCGCGCGTTCATCCCATGCATCTCACGGTCAATGTCCGCTGATAAAAAAACGTCTACTTTTATATCTAGCATTACGAGCTTTCTGAATACGCTTTTGGTGCCCCGTCTCTTTTCTGCCGTTTTGTTAATTACCTCATTTGTAAACCAATCGCACACAAAAGCATCAAAGCTTGAATCTCCTCCATATAAAACTCAAAACAAACGCGCAGGCTAGGAAGAGCAGTCGCACGCAGTTTAACATAATTTTCCCGCCTCGAACCGATACTTTAGTACGTGGTGTAAACGCAGTAAGCAAGCTTTTTTTTTTCTGGGGAAAAAAAAGTTCCTGGGACAAATAGTTCCTGGTAATTGCGGTGGAAACGTGGCTTAAGGCAGTCATTCAGTACCACAGTATTCCCATTTAAAAAAAGATAACAGTATCCTTGAAGTTTCATTGGGGTATTAGAGAAATACCAGAGTATGTAAAAATATATGACATTTACATGATACTCCAGTGATACAAAAAAGCACAAAAAATTACCATAATGTGACATATATTTTTGTGGAGAACATGGTATTCTTGGTGTACCATGTAAATACCCTGGTGCAGGAATTTCAGTACCACATCAGAGTACCATGGTATTTGATTTTTAACATAGTTTCATGGCAAAAGGTCAGTACCATGGTATGTTTTTGACTAGGCACACCATGGAACTCTTTGAAATAGGATTTAATATAAATACCATTGTATATAAATATGATAGTCATACGGTCCCGTAATATACTATAGTATTACCATTCTTTTACCATGTTACCACCACAGAGCTTTTTTTAAATAGATAAGGGATTCTACAAACATGAAAATGAGTTCTAATGCAGATGAGAGGGTGTATACATATGAGTGTTTGTGTATGTACATTGATTTCTGTATGTGTGTATATGTCTGTTATATTTATTTAATACTATTTATTTCTCTGGGGTATGACATTATGTCACATGTTTTTTTTTTGTTTTTTTTTTTCAGAGTACAAAAGAACTTTACTGACTACACTTTGGGTGTGTGTGTGTGTGTGTGTACTGTTACCCCTTGAGGAAAAACCAGAGGGACTGGGAGGATAGCAAGTTTTATTCGTCTGTCTGAGCAAAATTTATGACCACTCCATTCTTTCATGTAATCCCACATCCTCTCATCCCTCTCTTCCCCTCTATCTCTCTCTCACGCCTCTCCTCTTCCCTAGCGCTCACCTACTGACACACACACACACATACACACACACTTATTTCACTATCTAAATGGGAACACTGCCTAGACTTCTATTGTTTTTATGTTAGAAAGGCCCACATCATATTAAGTGACTATGTAGTAAGATTTAAATTAATAATTTGAAACAGTGCACTTATTGTGTACATACATATTTTAAAAAAATAGCCTATGTCAATTTCTTTAATTACACTGTTGGGTAACACTTTGTTTTACACATTACTTTGTGTACTTACTAACAGTAAATGATGCATAATTACAAGTAACTTACACTAAACCAAACCCTAACCATACTCTATAACTCTAATAGTAAGTTGTTAATTAATATTACTCAGTACTTACAATTTAACAACGTCACCTTAATATAAAGTGTAACCCATTGTTGATCTTCCATTACACTAACCCACCCTTGAACGTCCCCATACCAACAATCTGTCCCTAATCTTAACGGTCTCAGAGTTCAAGAGCAGCATAATTGTTTTGCAATGTGAACACAATAAGTATTGTACAGTCAAACAGTTATTATTTTTCATAATGGATAATTAATGTAAGTAATTTTTACAAGGATGTCCCCATGGGAGGTTTTAATCATGTTTAGCTCATTTCTGGGTACAAATATGTCCCCAAACATGAAAGTACAGACACACGTAGTGTACATACACAAGATAAAAACAAAATGTCACATGTCATACTGACTTATGGCACAAACATCACAGTAAAACATAATCAAATGAACGAAAGTTCAGGCACTTGATGTTTATTTTCCTCGGGCTATGTTTGGGGTAAAATTAAAGGATCAATGATAATTTGTGTTTACCTCTGAGCAACACACCTGCACTGGAGTTATCACGGCACCACCACACCCACACACACACACACACACACACACACACACACACACACACACACACACACAGGGGTGTGACGTTCTTTTATGTGCAATTATCACAAATTACGGGAAAACATGAGTGTGGTGAGGGGGAACACCTTCTCTCTCACATAGGCTACACACACACACACACACATGGCCGACGACTCAGCGAAATGCGTAATGCAGAGTCCAGTCGGCTTCGGCCCCTAAATGGATGACCACACATCGACAACAAAGGCCGCATTGTGCGCCTGTGTGTGTGTGTGTGTGTGTGTGTGTGTGTGTGTGTGTGTGTGTGTCATCACGTGTCGCTTCACTGAATCAGCGCGAGAGACTGTTTATGCATGTGCGCGACTGAACTTTTCATTTGTTTTACTTTTTAAAGGCCCATTCTCTCATCTCGTGCCATCACCGCGTCTGCCTCTATCGTTCAGCCATATGTGGAGCAAGTCTCCACTGCCAATCACGCATTAAATCACTCGCCTGTCATCAGGTCGTCAGCAGCAGCCTATTTAGTCCATCTTTATTGCTCCCTCCATTCCCATTCTGTCTTTTCGCCTTCTTCCGCAGCTCGTCGTCAGTTTTTCTTTCCCATCCTCGTCCAGAACCCCCCCCCCCTCTCTCTCTCTCTCTCTCTCTCTCTCTCTCTCTCTCTCTGTCGATCACCTGCAGCACATAAAAATTCCTTTTTTCTCTCTCCAGAGGATTGCGCCGCTGCCTAGGGAGTTTCTACATTCCTGTTTCTCTCTCTCTTTCCGTCTGACTTTGCCTCCTCCTCGATCCTATTATTTTTTTCTCTTGCCGTTCGCTTTGTCTTTCCCTCTCTCACCTGTGGCCCAGCCCTTCCTGTTACCTCACGGCACCCACCACCTGCCGCGCCCCCGCCCGCGCCGTGCCGCGCCACGCCGCGCTTCTTTTGGCTGCAGGGCTGGGCTGACTCTCCCAAAACGCTCGGTGCGGGGGAAACCTAGGGCACAGGTTGACGGATTTATTACCTAATCAATTGATCCTCCCAGATAAGAGTCGGTAACCACAAGTTCATTTATGTATGAGAATGATGACTGAGCCCTCGAGGAAAAACTGACTTTAATGTACCGTGGCGTGTTTTAGTGTTATTCAACATGCTTTCAGAAAAGATTATGGATGATTGTTTTGGATTGCCTACAGAGAGTTTGGTGTAGGCCTACGTGTGTGAATGAGGTTGAATGAGTCAAGTGTGTATAAAGTTCCACCTGTGAGCTGCTTATATCTACCGCCTACATATAATGACACTCTGATTTGAAATGCTTTACGTACAAAAATAGTGCCCCTCCAAGAAAGTCTATAATACCTGGAGAATGCATAACGCATTCTCTCACTCAATCAGTCAATTTTATGCTCTCCAGAAACTGAAAGAAAAAGAACCAGGCACTGGTAAAACCTCATGAATTTTACTCTGAAATATTAGCCACACAAACGTCTGGGGTCAGCCATTTTCTTTATGTTTTTAAAAGAAGTAGGCCTATAGCTTGTGCATGTTGTAAATATCTATTAACCATTTCATGGCTATAGATCATAGTCTAGATGGGATGTACCCAAAAAGTGAAAGTGAGGAGCATGGGTACAAGTCAGGAAGTGGCCTATTTTACATGTTTCAAGGGTGCTGAGTCCAAAAAAAAAAAAAAAAAAAAAAAAAAGGTTCCCAAGCGAAATTTTGAGTTTTTTACCTTAAATTGCATGTCAAAATGGCCACCAAATTGCTCAGACTTTGGACTATTTTCCCATAGTTTCTTTCTAAGTAGGCAATCAAAATGAGAATAGTCAAGGGTCAGAGCAATATATTCAGGCTCACTGCCTTTTTTATGTATCTATATTTGCAAAATATCAACTTTTAAGACACTAGGGGAATAGGGTAAAATTTTTGAATAATAGATATCACCATGAAATTTGCATAATTAAACATACAAATTTCAAAAACTTATAATACATTTTTTTTATAATTATACTTGTGTAAGTGATCAACTGAGGAAGTTTCACGGTGATATCTATTATTCAAAATATTACCCTATTCACCTAGTGTCTCGCCTTAAAAGTTGGTATTTTGCAAATATTTACGATTTTTTTATATATTATTATAACGATTATTATAACGATTTTTTTTTTCAGCAAACTCAGCTCAGCACTCTTGAAATATGTAAGGTAGGCCGGTTCCCGACTTGTCCCCTAAATGCTCCTCACTTCTTATAGAAGGCCATTTTTCTGAAATCAGTCTAGTCTATAATGCTAACCAGCCAATCTCTTCCCCGCTTCTGAATATCCCTACATCTCTACAATATTAGTAGATAAAAAAAAACGTAAGCAAAATACACTGTGAAACCAAATAAGTCAAGTTAATTCATTTAAAGGGATCGTTCACCCAAAACCGAAGAATCTGTCATATTTACTCACTCTCAAGTTGTAACAAACCTGTATTTCTTTGTTCTTCTGAATACAAAAGATATTTAGAGGAATGTTGGTAACCAAACAGTTGATGGTCCCTACTGACTTCCACAGTATTAGTAGCCTATCCCCTTAGACTTTCATTTTCATTTGTGGCAGTTTGCCCATTTGCGGCTTGCTAAAGAGATAATCAAAATTGACATGTGGCTTTAACAACCGCATGCATTTACACTATTCCAGTTACGCCTGGAATGCGTCTCAGACTATTTTCTGAAGTGATTAGAGGGATCTGATTCCAAAAGCGTTTCAGAGGGTATTTACACCTGGCCTTTTCCCGATTGGATAGCTATCGATCAGGGAGAACGACTGTAAAAAAAAAATATTTTTGGTTTAACTTAATAAATGAAGTAACCTGGTTGCCTTAAAACTTTAAGCTCATTGAAATGGAAAAATTGAGTTAACACAATGAAGGAGATTGATTTAATCATCAGAAACTCTAAATATTATGTTATCTGAACTACATAAATTATTTAAGTTGATTTGACAAAAGAAAAAATGTTGTGATTACAAATCATGACAATATTTTTGCGTAAACAGGCCCTTTGAAGAACACATGCAATGGTGTCTTAGATTTTTGCTAAATATTATCTGGCTACCTTTTGAAATCTGTTGCACACCTGTTTCTTTAAAATGCTTCTAGATACTTCACTAGGTTTGGAAAAAAAAGTTCTGAGTGAAGAAAAACTGGCTGATAGAAGTAGTTCACTAGCCAATGGTTTGGTTTAAAATGCATGTTGGCAGTTTCTCAGATGAAAAATTGGGTTAGCATGTGTTTGAGTGTGTGTGAGAAACAGAAAGAGAGAGAGAGAGAGAGACATAGGTGATTGTATCAAGCTCTACCAGAGAGGATGAACTCAACTGTAATGTGAAAGACACACAAAGTTTGATGAACACACAGACGTTTGTCTGTGAGCGTGTGAGTGAGTGAGAGGTAAATAAAAAGCTTTTAGTGTCAGAGATGGAAGGACAAAGATTACAGTCACAAAACCTCCCACACTGTCTTACCAACATGGCACACTCATATCCTATCTGATTTGTCTCCACACACACACTGGGCCTATTTTTGGAGGCTTTTAAAAGTTCCAAGAATCTTCAACATAAACTAATGAACTGTAACAGTTCCTTAAGATCCGGATGAGCATGTAATGTTCTTCCATTCCGTTCTGCTTCTCCTCTGTCTCTTTCATTTCGATCTGTTGTATCTCCGTGAACCAAACACAAGCTGACAGGTGAAGAATGGCTTTCTCACGCTGAGGTCTCGCGGAGGATTTCGTGAACGCTGCGCACGCCCTCGAGGGATTCCACTTTTACAGCAGTTAAATTAGATTGGCTAAGTGCCACGATATGAACATCTAGGAGCTCAGTGAGTAAGAGGAAAGAAATTCTTGTCTATTTTTGTTCAAAGGTACAATATAATAAAATGAAAGGTTCTTGATCAAAAAAATATTGTTGGTTTAACTTAAAAAATGAAGTAACCTGGTTGCCTTAAAAGTTTAAGTTCATTGAAATGGAAAAATTGAGGGTTAGTTCACCCAAAAATGAAAATTCTGTCAGTATTTACTCAGCCTCATGTTGTTCCAACCCCGTAAGACCTTCGTTCATCTTCAAAACACAAATTAAGATATTTTTGATGAAATCTGAGAGCTAGATCACTCCTCCATACTAGTCCATAGGCTTCGGGAGGTATTGAAATTTGCCGGCCTCGAAAAGTTATTAAAGACATCGTTAAAATAGTCCAAGTGACTTCAGTGGCTCAATCTTAACTTTATCAAGCGACGAGAACACTTTTAGTGCGAAAAAACAACAACAAAAATATCAACTTTATTTCAACTATTCATTTACTTCTCTATGGTCCTCTAGTCAGGTTACTAGTTTAATAGCGTAAGCTTCTGTTATTGTACGTCACGCATCTCACACATGACCAGCGTCGGCCAATAGTGAGCCTACGTGTGACGTAGCTTTACGCTATCACACTGCGTTCGTTAACTGACTACAGGCGCACAGAGAAGGAAGTGAATAGTTGAAATAAAGTCGTTATTTTTGTTTGTTTTTGCGCATAAAAAGTGTTCTCGTTGCTTGATAAAGTTAAGATTGAGCCACTGAAGTCACTTGGACTATTTTAACGATGTCTTTAATAACTTTTGAGGCCGGCAAGTTTCAATTCCTCAAGAAGCCTATGACTAGTAGGAGTGATCCAGCTCTCAGATTTCATCAAAAATATCTTAATTTGTGTTTTGAAGATGAACGAAGGTCTTACGGGATTGGAACAACATGAAGGTGAGTAAATACTGACAGAATTTTCATTTTTGGGTGAACTAACCCTTTAATACAATGAAGGAGATTGATTTAATCATCAGAAACTCAAAATATTATGTTATCTGAACTACATAAATTATTTAAGTTGATTTGACAAAAGAAAAAAATGTTGTGATTACAAATCAATCCATTTGGTCGATCGGATATCCAGTGGATGATGCTAAGGTGTAAACTGAAATGTTTTGAACTTTCAATCACTTCCAGAGGTAGTTGAAAATGCTAATTTTATAGTATTTTCCTAGTATGTTTACGGTACTTTGTGTACTCGTTCGTCGTCGTTGTTTGGAAAAGAGTAGCGTCAAAATTCTCCAGAACATCTCATTTTGTTTTCCACGGAATAAGGAAGTTTCAGTGGGGAAATTCCATTTTGTTTTATTTATTAATCAAATCTTCTGTAAGATCTTCATTTATTAAGTGCCTTTGTTATTTCTGAATAGATGAAACACACGCGACCAAAGTTAGAATTTACCGAGGATCATCTTGCCAAACGCTTTCCATTGTATTTGACCACTGAATCCAGTGAAGTCTAAGGAGTGTGTTTACGTTCCATTCATTGAGAACTGTCAAGGTGGAAACATGTTGAAAAGATCCTCCTTTAAACGCTTGAGCAATACTACAATCACACACCTGTTTTTGAAGGGAACTACACATGCACATGAACGCACACCCATAGGGAAAGTTTGGGGAAGCGATTCAGGGAGAAATTACAGACATGTGTGGACTCTGAAGGTAGAAGTCAGTTGTACGAACTCTTGACATAAAGCCATGACCTTTGAAGATCTTTACGGAAGCAGACTTAAAGTCAAGAGTTAAGCTACTGACATAGTGTTTATATACGTACCACTATGAACATATGTTAGAAAACTCAACTGTCAGCTTAACTAGACTTAAACAGTTTTTTAGACAGACAAGAGTGTCTGATCAAGCAGACAAGCAACAAACAAACTGACTTTTGGCCCTTTCAATGAATGTGTAAAGCAGGACTTTTTTAGTTAAACGGTTAGTTCACCCCCCCCCCCCCCCAAAAAAAAAAAATCTGTCATTAATTACTCACCCTCATGAGACCTTCGCTCAACTTCGCAGCACAAATGAAGATATTTTTGTTGAAATCCGAGAGCTTTCTGAACCCTGATAGACTGCAACATCATTACCGCTTCCAAGGCCCAGAAAAGTAGTTAAGACATCGATAAAATAGTCTTTGTGAAGCGCTGCACTGTGTTTACAATTTGTAATGATTCTTTAGAGCTGTTCAAAAATACGTTCATGTAAAAAGTGATCAGTTGTCTTAAAGGGATAGTTCACTTTGAAATTAATTTTTGATATGTTTTAGCTTACCTCAAGGGTATCCAAGATGTAGGTGTCTTTGTTTCCACAGTATTTTCAATTTTGATATTTTTAGGTCAAACCGTTCTTGTCTATCAGTCATATAATGGAGGTCTATGGGGTCCACCTCAAAGAGCATGCACAGAGAAGTCAAAATTAAACATGATTAAATGACTCGTAAATGTAAGTACACATTGATGGCCTAAGACACGAAACGAGCGGTTTGTGTGAGAAAACGAACGTTTTTACCGTGTGTAACCACAGCCATAACGCACCCACACCCTCAGATCAGTTGGACGTGACTGTGAGGTAAAAACAATATAATTACGGTTCGTTTTCTCACACAAACCGCTCGTTTCGTGTCTTAGGCCATCAATGTGTACTTACATTTACGAGTCATTTAATCATGTTTAATTTTGACTTCTCTGTGCATGCTCTTTGAGGTGGACCCCATAGACCTCCATTATATTACAGACAGACAAGAACGGTTTGACCTAAAAATATCAAAATTGAAACTACTGTGGAAACAAAGACACCTACATCTTGGATGCCCTTGAGGTAAGCTAAAACATATCAACAATTAATTTCAAAGTGAACTATCCCTTTAAGCCTGTTTAATGTTATTTAAGTTAAAATGACTTAAACATCCAAGTTGATTGTACTTAAAAATACAAGGCAGCTACTTTTTTGGAGGGAGGGGGCACTTTAGTTTAGTGTTCTGGCTAATCACAATTATCTCTTCAAAAAAAACATGTTTTGTGCCTTAATTGCTGTTATAAAAACTAATACAATTTGAACCTTCTTGGCAGGTGCCTTTTATTGTCACAATAATAGTTTCTGGTACAGATTATGCACCTAAAGTTTTTTAACATGTCACACAGCAGCAGTAAAAATGATCACGCTATCATGAAGGACATAATATTTCTACAACTCGATCTCCCATGCGCTGCGTATGAGAAAACAAATGTCTTTTGACAAAAGGAGCTGTGATCTTGTCAAATCTCATTGCTGATCTGGTCTAAATAAGCGTTTTTATGGCAGCGGCGCTGGAGCTGGATCTCAGAAGTGCTTTCTGTCATGAGCAATCACATAATCAGCAGAAAACACAGCGCCGCTACAAATACAGCACAGTTTACAAGTCTACAGAAGTCCAGGGGTTTGTTCAGTTTGACGTTTACAGAGTCTGCAGAGAGGAAAATTGGTCTCCTTTGGCTCAATTTATCCCAGCAATGGAGGATGTGTGAACAGTTTATGAGGGCTAACTGCATGAATGACAACACTATTGTTCTTTATCCTCAGGATGGGTGAAGGAGCGGATTTTAATAACACCATTTTAGTCATTTAAGACACCTTTTGTTGTTTTACAGTTTAACCCTATCCACCGCTTTCCCCCCTCACATTCTCTTCTCTTCCACTGTCATCCATCATCCGTGTCGCTGGGGGTCACAAGCCACCTTAAACACCTTAAGGTGGGGGTCTCCCACCTTAAACATCACCTCTTGCTCTCTGATTTGAAGCAAGTCTTAATCATATTGATGGTTATGGTTGCTATGAATAATGATCTGTTAAATATATATGTTCATCTTAGATGGGAAGGAAACACTGTAGTATGTAAAACTATATACGCACACAAAAACCCACCCCCAATTTTAAAAGAAAAATTGAGAATTGTTGAGAAAACTCAAAATTGCTACATAATGTCTGACTTTTCTTAATTTTTCGACTCAACACACAAATAAAAGTTTTATTTTTCCAATGTAATTGAGAAACGTTAATAGAACACTTCAAATGTTTTTCTTATATATATTTATTTATAAGTTAAGCAATTTGCAAATTTTTCACACAAGTTATACAAGATTCAACTAATTTTTTCAAGTCAGTTTAATGTAATTTAAGTAGAAATTAGGCCTACTTAAACATCCAAGTTGATTGTACTTTAATTAAAAATTTAAAGCAGCATTTTTTTATGACACCATTTTCAATGTGATTTATTGAGATTTTTGAGTTCCCAAAATGCTAAATTTCTTTTTTTATGTCACTTGAATTTTTTTATTTCTTGTCGTAGCAACTAAATTTTATCCAGCAATTAGCATTTAAAACATTTTGATTTGTCATTTATTTAACCCTGTTTTATATGTTTGCCTCTAAAAGAGGGAACATCAACTTCACAACATAAAGTTTAAGAAGCACACTTGGCAAAACATAAAACTCAATAATGGGGACAATTAACAAACACATCAACACATCATATATTTTGAAGTATATTATTTCATGGTATTGTAACTCCAATATAATCAGTATAATTACTTAAAGAAATAAAGACTTGGTCACAAAACGAAAGCAAATGAAGTGCAGGTTTACTGAATTAATATGATTAAATGAAAAAACACAACAATTTTTACTTATTAAATGCCCCCACATACTAGCGTTATACGCTAAACAGTTTTTAGAGATAAAACTCTATTATTATCGAAGTGCTAATAAGAAAAGAGACATTTTGGTGCCACCAAGTGGACATGGAACGCATCCGTTTGAGCAATCCTGGCCCTCAAGAGCCAACGAGAGCAGAAAAGAGCCCCATGGTCGGCCCCTCACAGATCTTCAGAAGAAATAACAATAAACTCAAGTCCTGTTTCTGCCTTGGAAGTGGAGTTTGTCTTTTACTGAAGTTTTACAATGAAACTCAAGCTCGGCCAAACTCCAAACGTTGCCCGGGGATGAAAATTAAAACCACATGAGAGAGAGAGAGAGAGAGAGAGAGAGAGAGAGAGAGAGAGAGAGAGAGAGAGAGAGAGAGAGAGAGAGAGAGAGAGAGAGAGAGAGAGAGAGAGAGAGAAAGATGTCTGTTTATATGTTCATACTGATTGCAGTCTGGTCATCATTAAGAACAGAGAAATTTAGGAATGATAATAAGGTCTAATTTGAGAGGAATTTAAATCTCACCAAAGCATTTGAGATCGCTCGTTAGGTGATCTGCTATTGTCAGAGTGTATTTGTAAATCACAACATAAGGGGTGGGGTGTCATTTCTTCAAGATCTGAAATTCAATTTAATCTGATGAAGGAAGATGCCTGTTTGTGATGTATTTCCTGACCTGTGTCTGTGCCAAAAGGGTTTGTGCTGGCATTTTTATGAGTCCTGGCTGTTTGAGCGTGTTGTGGAAATTCTTATTATGTATACAACGTACACAATCTATTTAATCCGACTTCTTCACCATGGACAATTTAAACAACTTGTAGTTATTCAAATAATAACAGTTTGTCAAGGTGATGTCCTGAATTACCTGAATACTTTCAATACAATACAATAGTTCCCTAAGTTTAAGACATCCCCTCAAGAAGCTTCTATTACCTCAATCACACATAGCCTAGATGTTCTGTTGTTGTCTTTAGAGGGTAGAATCTATTTCTCAGTTGCGCAGAATCTACCTGGCATGACTTCCAAGTTGATCTTTGTAGAAGTTAAGTTTTATTCACGGCCAGGAGATCACTGGCCATGTGAGTCTCCTGAATAGAAAGATACATGTACATTTATATAATAGAGTTTTTAACACTTGAGACTATGTGCTGAAAACACCAGTAATGGATATTATTTTTAGATTTAAATATATTCTACATTGTCATTCAGTTGACCATTTCATCTTACATTTTAAATAAGTCAATGTAACAATGCTACACATTTTACATTTGTAAAATACTTGTCAAAAATTGAACAATACATTTGTTTTTGTTTTTTGGAGGGGGATTATTTACTTTCTTGTGAAAATCAGCCTATGTCATATTCAAAAAACATACATGTACAGTAGAAATACAGTTATTGTACAAAAGGGGATTTTATTATAGTTCCAAATCTCCAAGTATAGCAGGTTTGTATTTAAGGGGCTATATGTAGGAATTTCCATTTTTAATCGGCTTTTTATTGCTAATGTGTGAACAGCTTCTAACTAAACTTAAAGGAGAACTCTGGCACAAAATGAGCCTTTGGTCTAATAACACATTGGTACCTAGTCGACCGTCCTCTGAGATTTGTTTTCATGATAATCAAATGTAAAGAGTTTTATCTCTAAAAACGGTTTAGCGTATAATGCTAGTAAATGGGGGCATTTACTAAATAAAAAGAAATCACTAGTTTATACCAATAACAAGGCTCAAAATAGCCCCACACTAACACAGTAACATAATGAGGGTCCATACATGCAAAACGAAGCATTGAGAACTTTGTAAGTGTACAGACCGTTTAATAAGAAGATATTTTAGAAAGACAGTCCACTTCGTGTATACAGACAGGAGCCATCTTTGGAAAGCAGTCTCGACAATTCGGTCCATGAACGACGTTCATACAGTTCAGAAGTTCGCTGAACTTACTGTGTACTTTGGCACAAAGCTCACGAAGTGGACTTCAGAAAAGTTCTCTTTTAAAAAGAGAGAGCTTCCTCGACTTCTTATGTTATTTATGAAAACATGTAGACTAATTTTTGTTCCGTGAAGGATTCGGGACATTTTTGGCGGGAAAATCCAAAGGAAGTGACGGTTACGCGATTGAGTGAACCAAAGACAATGTTGATTTATACCGAAATAATTCTGACTATAGTCTAACTCAAACTATAGTCTCACACACAGCCATATCTTTAGTCTCAATTTACTTATAAATTCAATATCTATCATAACATTGCTAAGATTATTTCTTAACTGCTGTTTTATTCACACAGCTGTCATTTTGTTGTGTTTATTTTGGTATTGAGAGAACAGTGCAGCACATTTTAACATTTTCATCTAAATGTTCGTTTAATAGGCCTATCGCTGAAAGGTTCCCGGTGTCGTTGATAACAAGGGTTTCTGAATTCTACATATTACCAGTTAATAATACAGTTATGAACTGTAAACATATAGGCACCAAAATGCCTGTACACTGTAAAAAATATTTTCAAGATTTGTTATCACAACATATTTTCTTTTGTCAAATCAACTTTATAATAATTTATTTAGTTGAGATAACTTATTATTTTGAGTTTCTGATGATTAAATCAATCTCCTTCATTGTATTGACTCACTTTTTCCAGTTCAATAAACTTAAAATTTTAAGGCAACCAGGTTACTTACTTTTTTAAGTTAAACCAACAATATTTTTTTGCAGTTTAGTAAACACAACATTTTTTTCTTTTGTCAAATCAACTTAAATAATTTATTTAGTTCAGATAACATATAATTTTGAGTTTCTGATGATTAAATTATTCTCCTTCATTGTATTAACTCACTTTTTCCAGTTCAATGAACTTAAAATTTTAAGGCAACCAGGTTACTTACTTTTTTAAGTTAAACCATCAATATTTTTTTACAGTGTAGCCACTGTATGGTGAATTTCTAGCAAGTAGCCTATAGCCTATATCTGCTTTTGAACATTACAATAAAAACCAACAACATCTAAAGATAAAGCCATCAAGGATTCAAGATAGGCTCACAGGACATTTTGAGATCAGCTATGGCTTGCGGAACAATATTTCATCAGTATAAGGTCATAAGTTTGGCACAATGTGTGTCAAATAATGTTTAAGACAGATGTTCGGATGATCTCTGGAGTCTTTAACACACACGCTTCAGTCTCAGTAATTCAATGACATCACAACCATTCATGACCATTACAAACCACAGGTGCATCTGGACATTGTTTCCACTGGGGGGAGGGGGGGTTGTTATTCAGCGTTGCTATTGACGACAGGATGTCAAGCCTGACAAATCAGAATCAAGTATTCCAGAGAGCCTTGTTATAAAGAAAAATAGTGCAAAGTAATAATGCATCCTGTTTTTGATCTAAATCCACTGTTTTGCAGGAGAAATTGTGCTCTGCTTATTGAAAGTTGAAAACGGGGGACCAGAAGATATTACAGATGACCTCCTCATTTAAGTTGCTGTGTGTCAGATTCAGCTGTCAAGCTTCAGTGACATCTTCACTGATAGTCTGTCTCCATGGTTACTGGCCTACCTGTTCTTCATCACCACTGATTCGTTATCTTATCCCACGTTTTTGTTGTTGCGTGTTTTCCTATACTGGGGTAATTTCCCTGTCTGGATTCTGTTTATAACTTTGAGTTCATGATCCTAATCTGTATCTTTGACTTCTCTCTTTGAACGCCCCTCCTATGTTTGGATTATTGGATTACATCAGCGCCGAATTTGGAACTGATTTATTGATGACTGAAACCGGACTGCAGATTTAGCTTTGAAGCTATAATTGTTCACAGGGATGATAATCAAATGCCATCGATACCAAAGGCATTACTTTGAATCTGTAATCTATTCTGAGTGTATTTATCAGTACGGTTCGTCTGTGTTTTCCAGAACCCTTTTATTCATTGGCTTCCTCTGTCATCGAGAAGCTTCTATCTTAAATTCAAACATTGTGACTTAATATCAAGCTTTTAATATTGTTTATATGTTTATTTGGGGTTTTTAATATGCTTTAAGACAAACCATGTGCAAATACATAAGCAAAAAAACGTTGCTTTGTATTTTCTGCAGTGAAACAAAGACAGTCTCAAAAACAAAAAAAACAAAAAACAACGCGATTTGAAACCGCTGGTGTGTCATAAACTACCTTGTAACCAATCAGGTCAACTAATAAAGTGAATCTGAATCTCTGTGATCGTCAGTCAGTCGAGCTGGTGTGAGTGAGTGGAGGCGGGGCTAATTTGCATATTCACATAAATGCATATACTAAATGACACAAGGGTGTGGAGTTACACCCTTGTCTCATTTAATATGCATTTATAGTAATAGCCTTGATTTTTCCAAGGAAAAATCGTTTAGATATGTAATTTTGTAACCTGGGAAAACCCAGACAACTTCCAGCAAATTTAGATTTGCTCTGAAAGTTAGTTTGGCAAAGAGCTCATTCAAGCCCATTTCCAATCTGTTGAAATCGCGGCACCAATCAGAAACGTTGGGGAGAGCTTTACACGATGACGACAGCGCTGGGATTTTGAAGCAGATTTTGTAGCCTACATTACAAAGATGGATCCCGCCGTCGAACATCACTCGTTCGAATCAGCTATCGCATCTGTTTTAAGCGATTTGAGCATTTCCTTTTTGTTAAAAACCGAGCAAAGAACAACACTCGGAGATGTTTCTCCGCCGGCCGCCGCTCTGCAAACGTCATCTCCTTCATCGCTCTGATTGGTTTTAAGTCAACCCGTGACGTCCATTGGTGACGCCCCTCTGTAAATGATTTGTCTATGACGCTTTGCCAGACCATAACTCTTGAAGCAAGTCTGCAAGGTTAGCAAAAAAAAAAGAGAGAATAAAAAGCGTAATGCCTGCTTACGCTGCGGTACTCAGGGAAGAAGTCAAGAAGCTGTTTTTTTAAGGATGTCAATGAAGGAGATTAATACTGTTTATGTGAAAAGTAATGGTAACTCTGGCGTCCCAGAGTCACCCCCCTCCGTCCCCCACTCAACTCAGCCCAGCTTACCAGCTGACCTCTACATCCCTCCTGCTGCTGAGACCTAACCACAATCTCACAATCTCTCCACAACTCAACGATACACGCCAACCCGTCTGACTAAGGCTATCGAGCCCCACTGGTGCGTTAAAGCAGTTTAAGTGGCAACGATTCCGTATGGCATACTACCTAACGCAAAACACAATATCTGCCCAAACACCACCCCTCATTCATGCAATATACACAGGAACATAATGACTGAAATTACTATGCAACCTATACAAATAAACCAACAGAGTCTTCAAGTTTTTCAAGAATTCTACGAAACCGTAGCATGGCGGCCTGTACACAGCGAGCCGTCTCAACCACAGCTAGTTGCTGCTCCTCTCTGCTGCTTCAGATAAGTTCTTTACTGTGTGACGCAACTCTTGTGAATCCGACGTCTCTGAGGAACCGGGTTGTAGAGTGTGCCACAAATCCTCGACAACCCACTTCCACTGGATAAACCTGGACTCTCCATCCTCGCTGCTCTGCTTCAGTGGCCAGATGAGCATACTGCAATTTCTTCCTCTCATATTTCTCATCTACAGCATCCTCCCATTACACTGTTAAATCAGTTGAACAATGTGTGCTGATCCAGACCACAAAACAATATCTTGTCGTAAGTTAGTGGTGGCAATCTCAGGTGGAAAAATAAGCCGTTGATCAAGATCAGCCAGCATCTTCCAGTCCCTAGCAGCTTCCAGTTGTCCTGGGCGAGAATTGGTTTTAACACCTTTTCTTGGTGGTTGCTCGCCTAGGCGGAGGAATATTGTCTTCTGTGTGTAATGTTTTGCTAGAACAGGTGGCAACTTATTGGTCATGCAACGCTTGCCTTCCAATGCTAAAGCCAAACATCACAGTACTTGGTCATGGCGCCAAGTAAACCGACCTTGGCTAAGAGCCACCTTACATACTGTCAAAATGTGCCTTAATGTGGCAGGGGATGAACACAAAGGATAAGAGGGATCCTCTCCAACCCAGAGGTTTAGGTTCTGCGGTGATGGGAGGACATCATATGTTGACCTTATAAGGAAACTGATCCTACTCTCTTCCATTGACCAATGGTCTTGCCAGCCCAACTTGCGTTGTTACTCACTCTCTCATCTCATCCACTCTCCCTGCTTGCCCTGGGAAATGGCCTTTATACACCTCATCCTCTCCTCCTGCTTTCGCACCTCGTTGACTACAAGCTTCCTCCTTTGAGCTGGGCCTGCCTTGTGCCATTTAGGAGGAGCTACACTAAGCCCCAAACCCCCTCTTCCATGCTGTACCTGTCCCACAATATCCCCAATTTGAAGGGCAGCCTTTGCCTCTACTACAGATTTCTCTGCTGACCACTTTCTACCAGTTTTCAACACAGGGGCTGCCTCCCTTACACATTTGTTTAAATATATAAAGTCCCACTCCCCAACCATTTCCTGATGTATGAACTTATTAACGCTTCCAGCTTATCCACTGTTGTCAAAGAAACTTCATACACAGTCAGTGACCACAGCAACCTCGGCAGTAGACCAAACTGAAAGCACCAGAGTTTTAGTTTGCCAGGTAGAGCACAGCTGTTTATGCTCTTCAACCCTTCCACTGCTTGCCGTCTAACTTCTCCCACTCGAACTGTATCCCTTAGATCCCCATCGTACCATCTCCCAAGACTCTTCACTGGCTTCTCAGAAACTGTTGGTATTGCCTCACCATTAATGAAGAATGTTTTATCTACTACCTTTTCTTTAATTATCGAGATACTCCTTGATTTAGAGGGCTTAAATTGCATTTGTGCCCATTCAATATTATCTGTTAACTTCCCCAATAACTGATTAGTGCAGGCAACTGTTGTAGTCATGGTTGTCATGTCGTCCATGTTTGCTCTGATTGGTGGTAGTCGCATAACAGAAGCCAAGCGCTCTCCACCTACTACCCATCTTGATGCCCTAATGATTACTTCCATTGTCATGGTAAAAGCCAGTGGAGAAATGGTGCATCCTGCCATTATTCCAACGTCTAAGCATTGCCATGTAGTGCTGAATTTTGGAGTTGAGAAACTAAATTGCAAATCTCAAAAATAGACTTTCACTAAATTTGTTATTGACTGTTGGTACTCTGAAAAAATCAAATGCTGTCCAAAGAAGCTGATGTGGCACTGAACCATATTCATTAGCCAAATCCAGGAATGTCACATGGAGCTCCTTCCTCTCCTTTTTAGTTGACAGAATTCGTTGCCAGATAACATTGATGTGTTCTAAGCATCCTGAGAACCCTGGAATGTCCGCTTTTAGAACCGAAGTGTCAATGAAGCCATTCTTTAATAGGTAGGTGGACAATCTCTGGGCAACAATTCTGAAGAAAATCTTACCTTCAACGTTTAATAGTGAAATAGGACGAAACTGACAGATGCTTGTAGCATCTTTTTCTTTAGGTATAAAGACTCCACCTGCTCTTCGCCATGCTCTAGGTACAACCTGTTTTTTCCATGCCACTTTCATCAATTCCACAGAATTCGCAGAACTCCTGAAGCGCTCTTGTACACTCTGCACTGAACTCCATTAGGCCCTGGAGATGATGAAGCCTTTGCCTTTCTCACAGCCTGCTCTACCTCTTTCCACTTTGGTGCACAGACCTCCATTTGGTATTCTGGTGGGTTGATAGGTGGGATGTCTGATGGAATAGATATAGGCTCATGCCTTTTTGCATCTGTATGCGTTTCCTCCAAATCTCCCTCCTTTTTCCTTCCTTTTCTCCACAGCAAACCTCTCACTTCCATATGCGTAAATGATGTCCCCAAATTTATCTAGCTTCTTTTCAACTGTACCAATTAATCTTTCCAAAGCAAAGCATAGATCTATGTTTACCGTGTCCCATGCAGTTTTCTCACACGCTCTTGGCCATCTAACTCCAGGCCTATGAGGTTGTTTTCTATCTTATGCTGGTAAGTCTAACCGGGTTCACAAGTATGAATAATTTAATGAATCGACAGCCTACAGTCCGCAAATCTTCAACATGTTTGCTCTCAAAAGTTCATTTGGATTGATCTATTTTTAGAGTGTACACTGAAAAAAAAAACACGTTTTGTAAAAGATGCACAGACAATAGCACAACAGGTATGGCTTCACACTAATTTCTATGGTAATTTCTATTTCTTATTGCCCAATAATAAGACCTTCTCTGCCTTCAGACTGATCGAAGAAGGTCAGACTGGACCCCATCACAGCTTTCATTGGCAAGGCCCGCTTTTGAGGATGTCTGACCAACATGTAGCTAAAGCAACTGGTCACAGTTCTTTTTAGGGGTGTGAAAATATAAAGTTGACCATTTTCAGGTGGGCCGTTAAAGAAAGCGATTCAGATGATGACTCCTCAGAAACTGAGGGTGAGTCAGAAATTGCCCCCTATACTCTTAAATAGGGCTCAAGCCAATTTTAATGGTGTCCGAAACCATAGAGGGCATTATAAAGTGCACATTTTCAATCACATAATGCACCGCAAGAACACATTAGCTGTGTCTGAAATCGCTCCCTATCCACTATATAGTGCACTATATCGGGTGTCGGCCATTTTGTAGTGGTGTCCGAATTCTGAGTGAACGACATCATTCCCTACATTCATTCACTACTTTTACCCACAATCCTCTCTGAATTCGAGTGTACATTCGATGTACACTCGCTGAAGCCCTATTTCCCACAATCCAATGCGGAGAGAACTGAGCGCGCATGAAAGTTCGGCGCGAGCAAGTTTAAACCAGAGATTACATTACATCCAGTGGAGGATTTGAAAAATATCCGTTAATCGTCGTTTTAAACACAATAACGGTCGCCGGAGGGCGCTCGACGACACGTCATCTGTGAACGTGAGAGTTAATGTACAATTTCAGTCGATGAAACTACAAAGCTGGCACGGAGGTATAATTACAAAATAAAGTCATTATGATTGTTATTGTTGTTAATATTATTTTATAAAGTAGGTAATGTAAGTTAAAAGGAGTTTTATCAGTACGCGTGACGAAGCCTTTTCTGCGACAGCTCCAACTCTCCGACGCACAGTGTAAATGTCAGCGTCCGAATTCACTCACTTCATCTCGTTCACTCCTTGCAGATATAGTGCACTCAAATGCCATACACTATATAGGGATTAGTGAATGAGTGAACGAGTGAGCGGTTTCAGACACAGCTATTAACAACCAATGTACACTCAACGGCTGTAGAATACCCATAATGCAATGAATTCCCGCGTCTCACCACAAGATGGCGTCACGTGATAAGAGAAGAGAAGTCACTGCAAGAGGGATGGGAAGTTATTTTAAAGATTAAAGATTATGAGGGCACATGAATTTTTTTGTAATAAATACGGCAATATTCCATTAAATTTATACGAATAATTTTGTTTTCATGGTGACTTTAATCAAACAGGTCTACTGCTCAAGATTCGCTCCTCTAAAGCTTTTTAAAACGTCACTGGAAACCTATTTTTTATTAAATATAATGTCATGTATTTGTAAGAAAAACTGATAAGGACGTTAAAGATCTCGATGAAGAACTTTTGCAGCATAGCAGTGAAAAAGTAGCTACATGAACTTCATGAAGCACCGTAGGCAGTGGCGCAAAAAGTGGGTATGCGCTATATGCGGCGCATAGGGGCGCAGCACAATGGGGGGCGCCAAAGCGATGGTAAAAAAAAAAAAAAAAAAAAAAATATATATAGGCTATAACGGCAGCTATTTCTATATGTAGCTGCC
This sequence comes from Pimephales promelas, assembly GCF_988280905.1. Classification (NCBI taxonomy): domain Eukaryota; kingdom Metazoa; phylum Chordata; class Actinopteri; order Cypriniformes; family Leuciscidae; genus Pimephales; species Pimephales promelas. The sequence goes on from NC_142777.1 coordinate 15,238,929, forward strand.
GTTGTGCGTTTCTAAACGATTTCTGCATTCCTTCATTGTTATATAAAATTTTAGAGGACTAACAGCTAGGCTAGAGTAGGCGCCCTCATGGAGAAGGGGGCGGGTAATATCGCGAGCGGGCGGGGGCGCCGTGAGCGCTGAGCGAGTAGGTACGAGTAGTTAGTTGTCGTCGAAAAAGATGGATAAAACAAAATGCTGTGGGGCTCAAAATAGAAAAAGAAAGAGAGAAAAGGAGATGGCATGTCAATTGATGCGACAGCAGCTAAATAACTGCATGCATTGCTGAAATCCAACAGGTAGGATTTAAAATGTGACATCCAGGCATGGCTATCTATATCTCGGTGGCCATCGGGACTACCGGGAGATTCCCGCTGGGCCGACGTGCTTTTCAGACAATACATTTCATCCTTTTTTAATTTATTTGTCTTAACGGCCCACAAAACTCATACATCGGCGGCCCATTTGTTTGTTTGTTGTTTGTTTTTGTTTTGTTTTTTGCTTAATTGGCGGCGCTGTGCTGGTGTAATGCATTAGTAAAAAAAATCAGCTTTAGTTTTTTTTTCTGACACACTGCAGCCTATGAAATATGTCATTATGCGCAAGTATCTTTCAAGTATAGAAATTAGTGCAAAACTAATTATGAAAGTTTCCTTTATTTTTCTGTGCATTTGTTTTACAATAGCCTTTATGGCAATTACTATCATGGGATTAATATAATAACTATTATTTTGTTGTAGTGTAATTTAGACAGACACTAACTAAAAGAGGATCAAAATTTTCTCTGTTTAATTTGCACCCTGAATATGGGTTGGAGCTTTTAATTTTGAACTCTCAAAGTGCACTAGTCTGCTGAATTTAACATTACAGAACACAAAATTTTCTTACGGGGGAGCATGCCCCCGAACCCCCCTAGAGAAACAGAGGTCCACCTACCACAGTTTTACCTAAAATCCTGTGAGAAACACTGGTATTGCTGTTACAATGGAGCTTATAGTTTTCTTAGGGGGGGTTCATCAAGGTGGAGTAGCTATAGTTTAATTGTGTTAATAAACGACAATTTTGCACTTATTTTTTTCTGTTAGCTCTCATTTCTTCCTATTCACTTATTACACAGCACACTTACAATTATTTTATTTATTTATGTATTCTTTTTTTTTTTTTTTGGGGGGGGGGGGGGGGGGGGCGCTAAAATTGTTGCTGCATACCCCTCTGAAACTGGGTAGTTGCGCCCCTGACCGTAGGTCGGAATGAACCCATATCTGCTCAAACTTTTTGAACTGAATTACATTCGTATTCCCGCTCGACATTGCTGGCTTAAAGGCAAATTGAGGATAACAATAAAAGTGATAGCCTTCCATTCCCACTTCCTTGATAGCCTACTTTCAGATGGGAACACTCAAATGTTGATATGATACGACTGTCTGCAATCCCTGGTAATGTTTCCTTTTGAACACTGGATGGTTTTTGATGCCCCATTACCACTCAGTCTTTAAATGCAAGTCATTAGTAGCCTATCACTCCAGTGGTGCTAATTACTGAGATAAGGAGGAATTGTAGCCCATCTATGATTGATTGTGTCTATCTTGGAGTGGAAGCTGGGTTAATTTCTTGTGACAGAGAGAGTGTTGCGGTGTGTATTTTGGGTTTGAGGAGGCCAGTTTTAACCATCGAATTACAGACACGTGTCTGATCAGGAAGAAGCTGATTATTGTCAGAAAGGGTTAAGGTTTACACAGATGGTGTGTAGCCTACTATGTGCACCTTGAATGCAGATAAAATAAACTTTCAGCTCAGAGTAGCCTAATGTTTCATTGTGTCTCCCCCTCTTCCCCCTGTCTGATTAATTTAGTTCACCCGATGTCCTTCAATTATCTCATTAGTTCCCTCGTTTAGTTAAAAGTGATAGAAGTACTCCCTGTTTTGTTCAGTTCTTTTGCTCAGTCTGTAGCCTACAGTGGATGTGGTACCATGTGTTTATATCCCAGCTCCACTATTTCTCTCTATCTCAATTGCGTACTTAATTAATCACTACATATATTATGTTATGGACTTCTTTTTTTTTAATATTCTTTTTTATTATTCTTTTTTTTCATTAATTTTATTAAAAAACAAAACTAAATACATAAAATGTTCCCATGAATGGCAGCCCTAAAAGGTTCTTATATAATATTATGAACCATCTGACCAGACAGAACCCTGTAAGGTTCTGAATAAAAAAATTCTCTTCAGCACACTGATAGAATGGCCGTGATTTCGTCAGCCTCCAGAGATTCTACAATCCACCACCAGAGGTCACTGTGACCCCATTATTGACCTCGGTCGCCATCATGGTTACCGCCATAAGCGCCATTAGATTGCCTCTAAATACAAAGGCTTTCTGTAACTATATGAATAGCACTTTGTAAAGTTTAGCATGTATTCTCACAGAAATTCGGAGTAATCGTCCTCATTCTGTTGGTAAACTAAACCTGTAAATACATAATGTCAAGAACATAGACAAGAACAAAGTAATGAGCAATATTTTTTAAAAAATACAAATAAAATATGGAATAAATGTTTTTACTTGATGTAATCAACTAAGATGTAATCTATGACATTCAAAAAAATGTCATCATGTTCAAATAATGCATGTTCATCGCTTTAAACAACCTTTGACATGACCAGCAGACGGTGATATCATTCCATCTCTTATCAGCAGGGGGCACTATATGATATTTATTTCTTATTAATACATATCTTACCAGCATGATGGTATACAGTACATACATACATATGATACATACATTCACAAGAGTAACACATTGAAATTTTTCTGTAAATCAGCCCTAACAAGCCAATAGTGTCATTATTCAGCTCAAGTCAGTTCAGTATTGATTCAGTTAACTGTGTAAAATGCATAATGTATATACAGTGCATTTTTGTGTTGGAGTGCTATGACAAACTCCACTGAACAAGCAAAAGACACAAGATAGGGTTTTACATTTTTCACATCTGTGTGTATTTTGGCGTGGATGTGGCTAATAATTTTGTGTATTCTTACAAAAATAGCATTTTTAGAGTGTTTGCTTTTGTATTCGCTTTGCATCTTTTAGAGTTTTGAGAAATAGAGCCATAGTTTCAAAAACTGTGTAAGCAATTTGAACATGGAGGTGCTGTTGTTCTGCTCAAGCTTTGCCTATCGCTGATCCATGGGTCCAAAAAGTTACATTTTGGTCATATCACTCCACAAAACATTCTTCCAGAAGTCCACAGATCTATCCAAATCAATTTTAGCAAATTCAAGTCGGCCTTTTGTGTTCCTTTTAATTGGTCAAGAGAGCATTAATCAAGATGTCCCAATATGAAGGCTTCACTGTAAAAAAAAATATTTTCATGATTTGTAATCACAACATTTTTTTTCTTTTTCTTTTCTTATGTTGTTCAGATAACATGATATTTTGAGTTTCTGATGATTAAATCAACCTCCTCCATTGTAGCTTATTAACTCATTTTTTTATTTCAATGAACTTAATATTTTAAGGCAACCAGGTTACTTCATTTTTTTTTAGTTAAACCAACAATATTTTTTTACAGTGTTGTCCATTTCTTATACTGAAATGTTTTTTCCTGGTTTCATCAGGGAAAATTGACAGTCTTTGGCAGTAAATTGAGGGCTTTTCTCAGTTAATCTCATCAAACAATTTATTACCCATTATTGTTCATTTTCTTCAAAACCCAGGGTTTCCTGCGGTACAACATATTTTAAACTTATGAAGAAGGCTGCCAGCTGTGATGTTAGTGTTATGGAAATCTTCTTGTAGACATAGACTTTCAAATGTTCTCTATATTAAATAAACAAATTGTTTAAGCTTTTGTGAGAGCTCTTTGGACCATATTTATGCTCAACTTTAGCACATGCACGGTTAACAGAACAAGCTATAATTCAGTTTTGTCCTCCAAAGGCTTAATTGTGTTTTACTACAATTCTGTATACCATACAAATAAGTTACTTAAAAACAGCAGTGTCGAATAAGAGGTTGAATAATTATGAACGCTGCATTACAAAAAAATCTTATAGCTCAAAAACATTACATTATTGACAGTATCACTAAACTTGCCACTAACAGCTGTTATACTGTAGATGCATTTTTCTTTTTTTAAACCCAGTATCTCGAGAAAAGCTTACATTGGTAAATAATTACAGTATCTGGGCGGTTGAATAATTTTGATTATAACGTTACACACACACACACACTGATATATTTAATGTTATTGTATTGCTTTAATTCTGGGTTCTTTGTAATTGGATATTTTGAGTAATTGTCAATATCACAACTAAATTACTATAACAATTACATATAAAATAATCAAAAAAAGTTTATAAAGATAATAATACAACATATTTTAATAAGTCTATATCTACCAAACTCAACTCTTAAAATGTTTACTATGTTCGTTAAAATGCCATGGTTACGGCTAGTCACAGCGGTAGCCTCTTTATAGCCATGCATAACTAACATAACTCATGCAGAAGTAGCCTAAACAAAACAGCAGAAATGTTAAAATACTAAATGTTTAAGGGATATTCTGTTTTAATTTAGGATTGTCACAGTAAAAACTGTTAACCAATGTGTATCTAACTATTTTTGTAAGGGCATTGTAGCCTGTACCCTTTAAGAATGTAAGTACAGTATCAAAATGCAAAAAGTAAAGCTACGCCCACGGGAGCACTACAAGAAAAAGGGGGAACAACGAGGACCTACTGTATAGCCTACTCTCACTCTATCCATCATTGTTAAATACTGGAGGCTAGTAACACAGGAAACAGAAGCTCAGGCCAGATAACTCCACTATCAAGTTGACTTCGGCGGCAACAGGAGAGTTGGTAGGAAGTTATCTGTATTCTGTTTTAGCGCCGAAACCTGAAGAAAAGAAAACCAGGAAACAACGTACGGTCGACATTCGGAAATCATACAGAAATGAGGTAAGCTAATTCAATTTAAGCCATCATATTTTTTTTTTTTATAAAAAAGTAAAATTTTAAGGAAGATTAAGGGACAAACACATGTTGTGTAGGTTGAAGGGTTCATCTTTAGACTAATGTAAATAGAGACTTTGGTAACTACAAATACAGACACGTGGCGGGCGGGTTCTGACTGTGAGTTCAGCTTTTAATACGTTTTCTGTCTTCTTCTAAAGTATATAGGCCTATATTTCTTCATAAACAGAAAATGTCAATTTGTTCATTTTAAAGGAGCAAAAATGTATTTTAAATGAGCCAACTTTCTACTTTAGACTGCGCGTAAGACAAGGCGTGTTTTATTGTAACGTTGTGGATGAGCATCTCTCACCGGCTGAGAGAAAAAAACGTGTGTTTGTTTAATCCCGTCGAGAAAGTAGACCCTAAATTTGTTTCTCCTTGGGACACGCCGAGAAAGCCAAACCCTTTGTCCTCTGGGGAAATACAGCGAGGGCAAAACTCTCAGCGTTTCAGGCTCCGGTGTTTATATCAGAAAACCATTTCCCCCGCCGCGTGTCTCTGGTGGATCTTTATTGAGGAATCGATTCGATTATTGCCAATCGAACGATTTAAATCCATTGTTTCTAATGATGGTGGAACACGCTGCCTAATTGGGATCCTCAGTCGTTTGATGCCCAGTGTTTTACAGTCTGTTCAAATTTTAAAAGTCATGATGTTTCAGAAAGACTCGGTTCGGTCACTGTGTTGGAGCATGGAAGAATTGTCCATTTAAAAGATTCGACTGCTCACCAGAGGCACGACATTATTACATTCTATTACTATCAGAGAGCATAAAGAAATCTAAGGATTTGATTCAAATGGGAAGTTAGGGGCACAGTTAACCCTCTGGAGCTCTTTGTCAAAAATGACCACATTTTTAAAATTGTATTTCAATTAAATTACGACACTTGGCAGATTATTGCTGAAGTGACAAAACGTTTTTAAAGGTGAATTCTGGCGCAAAATGAGCCTTTGGTCTAATAACACATTGGTACCTAGTCAACCGTTCTCTGAGATTTGTTGTCATGATAATCGAATGTAAAGAGTTTTATCTCTAAAAACTGTTTAGCATATAATGCTAGTAATGGGGGCATTTAATTGTCTATAAAATATCGCCAATTATTAAACAGTCTACACTTACAAAGTTCTCAATACTTTGTTTTGCATGTAGATAACCCTTTATTATGTTACTGTGTGTGTGTGTGTGGGGGGGGGGGCTATTTTGAGCCGTGTTAGTGGTATAAACTAGTGATTTCTTTTTACTTATTAAATGCCCCCATTACTAGAATTATACGCTAAATAGTTTTTGAGATAAAACTCTTTACATTCGATTATCATGAAAACAAATCTCAGAGAACGGTTGACTAGGTACCAATGTGTTATTAGACCAAAGGTTCATTTTGCGCCAGAGTTCTCCTTTAAAAAAGTCTCCAAATTTTAGGTTTATTGTCATGAAAAATCCACTATTTTTATATGAAATATATATTTTCAAAAACACGTTTAAATCAAAGCCATAAATCTAGACGTTGTGTTCCAAATTTGAGCTTGATATCTCAAAAAATGAGCTTTCAATAAGATTTTGTTTGGCCAAGTGCAAAATTTTTCACTAAATTCATCTCCCATTCATTTCCAATATGGTCATTTTTGACCGTGAGGAGCACAAGTGTGACAATTGTTTTTCAGGACCATTTAACCTTTTCAAATCATGATTCATGTCCATGATTTTAGTTTTTTGTGTTCACATAGCAAGTGCCAAAACCTTTACCAAGTTTTGTACCATTTCGATGAAGTAAAAAATTCTAAAATAATCTTAAAATGCTCCCAAGACTCACTCACTTTTGGTGCTTGAACTTTATTATAAAAGCATCCTCTACTAAAGGTGTGTTACAGGATCAACTGTAAAATTCACATGGCCCAGGACTGGAAGAAGCATTTTATAGGTGCCATCCTCCATATCTCTGCCCAGAGAACAATGAATAGGTGTACAGGACCTTTCTGTGTGGTCAACACACACAGAACTTGAATTGTTCCAGTCAAGTGACACAGGACACACTGGACAGAACTATTAATAGTTACTTTTTAACTGCAATGTGGTTCACACACCTGTGGCAGAAGGTTTGCAAGTAGATACCTACTGTTTTCACTAAACACGTGATAACACGATAACTCCAAACTGTCTCCACTCATACTGTAAACAAACACACATCCAACTGACCTAAACTGAATCCTCTTGAAGATAAAAAAAGTGTAATCTGCCTAAATGGGAAAGGCTTTCTACCTTTGTGAAACTGACAGGTAGTGAAACCTGCTTTCCCTCATTCAGGAGAATATCGGTGGAAATGACTTTGAGCACGTGCCACGTGTGAGTTACAAAAAAAATCCTTCCATAAGCCTGTGTGTTGAGGACAAAGACATCTAGTGGACTGCATCTAATCGTATTAAACACAACACGCTGAATCAGTGTCCTGCTGAGATCCCTGCAGTTTCTTCTCTCTACTGTTTCCCTCTTTGTATTGCCTATACCCCCACCCCCTTACTCTTATCTCTTTCTTTCTTTATTGTGTGTGTGTGTGTTAGTAGATGTTTTGGTTATCCAAGTTATACTGACCTAACTCTTGCAGTCATGTCATGGGATAAGTTGACCCGGTTCACAAACAAAAAACTTGGACTCACTTTTTTTCAATCTCTAATCAGAGGATACACGTTTGACTTACCTTTAGGTCATAAGCTCTAATTTATTAATCAAATTCATGGTTCTAATTTGTTTCATAACATCACATGAGATTGCTGGTGGTTTTTTCAAGTTGTTTCACAAACAGCAGGTAATGCAAATTGAATGGACACACCCCTGTTTAAAGAGCTTTTTTGACTGGTAGTGTGAAATGGTTAGGCGTGTCTCTCTTTTACAATTCACAAGAATTGCCAGAGATTTCAGGAATGAAATGTCATGAAAATTTCCTCCAGCGATGTGTTTAGTAGCATTCTGAGATGGAAATGACATTTGAAATGATATTTTTTAAGAAATCGACTTGTCTTAAGAGTAATTTAATAGTGCCTGCAGCTAAAAAGTTTGACTTCTCATGAAAAGCAAAAGGACCTTGAAACTTTATTTTCAAAAGTTTACGTTTTCAAAACTGGCCTCCAAAACTACATGAACGGCCAAAACACATAAAGTTTTTGGTTTTTAGATGAAAACGGTGTCCTGTAAACGGCCCATGACATTAAAGCTCAACCTTTGACCTTAAAATATTGTTTACATTTTCACCAGAATTAAGGCTTGTATCATATTGTCCCAAATACTTAAAATGTTCCATACTTTCAACAGCCTTATCATTAAACATTAGTTTCCCTTACTCATGGTGTTCACCAGAATTAACATTGAAGATCAGTTATTTTGTTTTCCTTACATTTACTATGTGCAAAGCACTTGATTTGTTGCAGTCTTCAATCACAACCACAAACATCATATTATGCGACTGCGCAATACTTTAGTACAGAGTTAAGGAGTAGTTCACTTTAAAAAACACTTTTGCTGATAATTTACTCACCTCCATGTCATCCAAGATGTCCATGTCTTTCTTTCTTCAGTTGAAAAGAAATTAAGGTTTTTGATGAAAACATTCCAGCATTTTTCTCCATATAATGGACTTCAGTGGGAACCAAATGGTTCAAGATCCAAATGAGAGTTTCAGTGCAAACTGTTCAAAGGGCTTTAAACGATTCCAGACGATGAATAAGGGTCTTATCAAGCGAAACTATCGCTCATTTAAAAAAAAAAAGTTTAAGTTTTATAAGCTCAAATGTTCGCCATGCTCTGTTCTGTGATGAACGTTCTTGACTCCCCTGTTCAAACTCGTTCATCAAAATGAACAAATTTTTTTCGAGTCATGACTCAAAGGGTCCTTGATAAGACCCTTATTCGTCGTCTGGAATCGTTTGAAGCCCTTTGAACAGTTTGCACTGAAACTCTCATTTGGACCTTGAACCGTTTGGTTCCCATTGAAGTTCATTATATGGAGAAAATCCTGGAATGTTTTCATCAAAACCTTAATTTCTTTTCGACTGAAGAAAGAAAGACATAGACATCTTGGATGACATGGGGGTGAGTAAATTATCAGCAAAGGTTTTTTTTAAAAGTGAACTACTCCTTTAGTTACAAACTAGCTAGTTACAAGTTACTAAGCCTCTAATGTGGACTTTACATTCCAATTTAAGAAAGAACTTACAAATGGCTGATGCAACCCTACCCAGATGTATTAGCTACTCTATAGATCATTGGCATTGAGAGTAAGAGTGGTGACAACAACACATAACCCTGTGGTACCCCTGTTTTTAAAACCAAACTAACACTGAAAGGAAATCTTTGATCCAGTATGTAATGCAGAATTTATATCCACATTACAAAAGCAAATGAATCTAGTGCATTGCATTAACCCAGCAAACACAGAACGTTCCCAAATGGTCCCATGAGGTTATTTTTTTCAAACAATAACGTTATAGGAACGTTCCATGTAGGTTATTTTTAGGTTCCATTTTTATAACGTAAGGAGAATGTTCCGGTAACGTTCCCTTAACCTTAAGGGAAAGTTCTAGGAACATTTTGGGAACCAAAAGCTAACATTCCCAGAACGTAAATTTGTTTGCTTGGAAAAGCTGAGGTAAAATCAATAAAAAAGTGCCTGTGCACAAGATTTACTCCTGGGTATGCTTTACTATAAAATCAAAGTAAGTGTGGCATATTCTGTTCCTCTGTATTGTCTATATGCAACCTTCAATGGATCTAAAATCGAACTCACTGATACAGGAATAACATAACATGTTTGCTTACAATTCTTTCCATGCATTTTTCCAGGACAGGAGGACTAGTCAATGCAAACTGGTCTATAATTTTCGAGTGTAAATCATTCAAACTCTACTGTTCAACAGTCTGGGATCAGTAGGGTTTTTTGTTGTTGTTGAAAAATATTAATACTTCTATTCAGCAAGGACTTTTAATAAACCGCTATGCGTTTACTGCCAGACCCTTGATTAATTTTGTTTTAATAAACCCTCTTTTTCTCTGTTTGATAGGAGGATGGCTCCCTCTCTAATACAAGCATTCAGGAGGCGGTGGTGGATGGCCGTCACAGCGGTGTTGGAGAATCTGTTGTGTTCGGCTGTGCTGTTGGGCTGGGGCTCTCTGCTCATCATGCTCAAAAGAGAGGGCTTTTACTCCCACCTGTGTCCAGGTATTATCAGGCACAGAAGTCAAACACAATCACCCTAACTCAAGTCTCTAACTAGCACAAAAAGAAAATGGAGACAGAGTTCCTGGGAAACCTGAACTGCTTGGAGACATTAAAACTTAATAAAGTCTCTGTCTCTTGCTTTCATTGACCTTCTCTCTCTCTCTCTATCTGTAGAAGAAAATACGACTGAGAATGTGAACATTAGCAAACCAGATGACTGGCTGAGCTGTGTGGAACAGGATGAAATGTTGAATTTGGGCTTCACCATTGGCTCATTTCTGCTCAGTGCCGCCACACTGCCATTGGGTATTCTCATGGATCGGTTCGGCCCCAGGCCACTGCGCCTCGGCGGAAGGTGAACACACACATACACTAACGCTCTGATTGCTTACTAATATGTACAAATACGAGCACTTTCATATTCAAGTTATTATCATTCTAATGGATTCCATTACACAGGGTTAGTTGCAGGCTAGTTGCATAAACTTGCCATTATTTTAAGATGGTGTCTTAAGAACTAGTATGACCCTCTCAAGGGACCGTTAGTCTTAATTTTCGGTATCTAATTAGGACAATGTACGTTTTTATGTAATTGACTTAAAAAAGACTTGACCAGTCTTAAAGAAAAAAAAATGTATGACTATCTTGTAAGACTAGTCTAAGTGGGTTATGCAACCGGTCCTTGAAAATCCCTTGAAAACAGCCATATTCCTACTTGAAAATTGCTTGAATTATTGAAAGACAATATATGTGAAAATAGAGTTTGTAATTTGATCAATAAAACAATCTTTTCATGCAAAATTAACGCTGCATTATATTTGCCATGGTATCCTTTCAATGGTTAAAGTGACAACAGTCATTGCATGTGCTGCTTTATATGTACCATTTTGTTTTATTAGTTTATTTTTTATTTATCTATTAATTTACCTTTTTTAGAATTTGAAAGATAATAAAGATAATGTTTGATAAGTGATATCTCTGATTGTAGTCCAAAAAAACAAAAAACAAAACCCCAAAAAGTAGTGCTTGAATTTCATTGTACAGGGTCTGTACGAATCCTGATTACATTTGTACAGTATTTCTACAGTATCTTGGTCTGTATTTGTTTCATTAACGATTATTCATGTATTATATTTTTTTCTCAGTGCGTGTTTTGCGGTCTCTTGTATGATCATATCTATATCAGCCTATCAACCAAAAGGTGAGTGAACTACATTATAAATGTGCAAGAGTCATCGAATTATGGCAGTGATCAATCACCAATCAATATTTTGTTTATTTGGATGTATTCAAGTTTTTAAAATAATTTAACATTCAACAACACATTGTTTATAATTCATTTGTGGCTATTTTTATAATTGATTATCAGTCAAGGATTTCATTGAATTTTATTGAATTTTAAAAAAAGCATAATTTTACTTTCAGAACTTTTTCTTTTTTTTTTGCCAAATTATTTTCAATATAAACAATTTTACTACTGTAAAGTTGATTAAACTTTTTTGATGAATTGTTGCTGCCTTTAAATATAGAGCAATGATAGATCAATATCCCTTGTGCATCAATTTTAAAAAGTAAAAAAAAAACTGTAATAAAAATCTGAAGTTTTGAAGCACAAACTTAAGTTTGACCCCTGGCAAGATTTTTGTTGAAGTATAAAACAAAAGTTAAAAAAAAAAGTGAAACAAAAAGTTGTAGAGGTTTAAGTTTATGAAAATTATTTATGAACATTATTTTACTTTTAATAAAATTTTCTGAACACAAAACCTGCAAGAAAACCAAAATCCATAAATCTAAGCAAGTTGTGTTCCAAATTTGCTGTGGAAATCTCAAAAAAGATTGCTTTCAGTAAGATTTTGTTTGACTGCTGTACCACATTTTGAAGTCTTTCCAAAAGAATGTAAGCCTATTAATAAAGACTGCATCATATTATAGTTAACCCTCTGATGGTCCTCGGTCACTTCTGACCGAATAATTTTCTGTTTTGAATTATTAAAAATCACAGCTTCATCGCAAGGGTATGATACTTTTTTGGCATTTGGTATGTGAATACAAAAAAAAAAAAAAAAAATTTAAGGTCATGATTCAAGCATGCTAAGTGGTCGTAAAAATAGTCACACTCGTGGTCTTCGGTCAGAAATGACAGACCCATAGGAAATGAACGAGAAATTTACAAAAAACTAAAATTCTCTGAATTTTTGTTTGTACAATCTACAAATCGGCCACAATTCTTAAAAGAAGTATACCGCAGTAAAGGGGTGACACTCTACAGCATCAAAAGTGCAAAAAATTTACACCCACCCACACACACACACATACAAACACACTTTTATATATAATTTAGACTACAAAAAATCTGTTTTGAATTTTTAAAAATCACAGCTTCATCGGAATGTTACGGAACTTGGTGACATTTCTGGCATTACGTATGTGAACACACAAAAAAATTGAGTTCATGATCCGAGCATGCTAAGTGGTCGTAAAAAAATTAGTGACGATTTTGGTCTTTGACCCCCATAGGAAATGAATTGGAAATTGACAAAAACATTTTTTTTTTCAATTTTTTTAATAAGAAATAGTTTTTGAGATTGTTTCAATTATATATTTAAATATATATTAAAATATATTTAGTAGTAAATTTAGAATTTATATGCTTCTGTATACAGCGGAGCGGACACATATAATATAATGCGTCATATCTAAGTCATTCTCACATGTTTCAGTTGACCAAACAGCTGTTTCAATTGTGTAATAATGGTTGTGCCTTTCATTCTAGTACTCTCTGCACTCATTTTTCTGGCTCTGTCACTCAATGGCTTTGGAGGGATCTGTCTGACCTTCACATCTCTCACGGTAAGAAAAAAATAGAAAACGGTAGAGCGAAAGAGCACCCGTGGTGACTTGCATGTTTTGTAGTGCAGCTGTCACATGACACTTTTTAAAGTTTATGTTGTCCAGACAAGTGTGTGTGCGCGTGTATTTATGTTTTGGCCACTCAGAGGCCCGACGCACATGACTGAAGGAGAAATTCTGGCCTTTTCAGTGCCCACCAATTAGAATGCTAAACTGCCCACACGCCTTCTCTGACGCCCTCTCCCTCCCATCCACCTCTAGCTGATACAAAGCAAGGGCACAAACGTTGTACCCACACTCATCAACAAACAGATTGTGACTTTCCTATCGGTTTAGTGATATCACCTGGTGTGGGAAAGAATGACTATATTTATCAGCTGCTCTCAGATGCAGATGCCAAAACACACTTACCCTTGTGCATTTACGGCCAGGTATGTGTACACGCTGCCCCACACTAGACAACACATGGTGCTTTTTATCCAATGAGATCCTGATGCTCACTTCTGAGAAAAACATAGCATAGGACTCTCTGTGTCTTTGTTGACAGTGATTTACTACCAGCATGGAGACAATGTTCTGATATCGCATTGAACGCATTATTTACCCTGTTCCACTATGTGCGTCGTTATGACGATCTGAAGTGACTTGTGATCAGCAGGTCAGTGACCTCCGTGATTTTGTGTACTTATTACACATTATAAAATCCAATCACAAATGAGGCAAGAGCGGACGGAAATGTTTTGCTTAAATCTCCTTTTCAGACGTTTCTTCTAAGCAAACTTTCTCACACTATGCTCAGATTAAAGATACAATTCAGAGATTCTAATATTCACAAATCTAATCCTTCCAAGATTAAATTACCATCGGTGTAACTCAAGGTTATGTGTTGGGTCCCCTTCTCTTTTCAGTATATAAACATTGCTGACATCTATCATGAACATCTGAGAAATAAATAACATCATTTCCTTTGGGGACTCTACTGTTTTTTAAAGAGCCCCTATCATAGCATTTGAAATGTTCCTATTTTTGTTTTGGGAGTTCCCAAAAACAGTTTAACGTGCATGCAAGGATAAAAAACACTTTATTTGTCTTATAATATGCATTTATTTTTAACTGATTTGCTCAACGACTCCCAAATGATTCGTTCGACGATTCATTTTCCCGAACGCCTCCTTTGAGTGACGCGAATCTGCGGCGATTGGTCAAATGACCCAGTTAGTTGTTATTGGTAAACCGTAGGCAATGGAAGACTGTCGGCAACGGAACGCCCATAACCAGGATTATAGCTTGTCAAGTGTTGAAAATTGTATTTAGTGTTTGAACAAACGTGTCAGAAAAAGTGCACTTTCCACACGGTCCCTTACTCGCGTCTCCGTCAAGAGCGAGCTTTCCCAGCGAAACTCACATTGCGGCGGATTTTGAGGGGCAGTTCTTATTATATAGAGCGAAGTCATATTTTGCTAAGTCGTTTAGGAGGTAATTGCCATTTTTCAATGAATGTCTGGTGAATATCAAAAACAAAACTAACTTTACTCCGCTTAGAAGCTGCGCGGAGTGTACACAACACACACAACACAATATAACTATATTTTGCATGCTACAGAAAACATAACAGCAAACATTATTAATAATACTGACAGATTGTGATTCGGAGGAGGAGGAACCTGATCCATATATTACTGGATACTGAGCCCTCCTTCGGGAACAACCGGCTTGCGAATCCACATTTGAATTCATTTATGTTTTTGAATGATTCATCATTAAAATGATGAGAACACAAGGTTCAGGCGTTGCAAATATGAACTCTAGCCACTGATTCTTCACATGCTCGTCCCCGGACAATGAAAACAAGTGGATGAACTGTCTTTGCAATGTAGAACACAGCGTCTTCACGACATGATGCGATTAAAGGGTTAGTTCACCCAAAAATTAAAATTCTGTCAGTATTTACTCACCCTCATGTTGTTCCAACCCCGTAAGACCTTCGTTCATCTTCGGAACACAAATTAAGATATTTAAGATATTAATATCGCTCCTGAATACTAGTCCATAGGCTTCTTGAGGGAATGACTCTTGCTGGCATCGAAAAGTCATTAAAGACATCGTTAAAATAGTCCAAGTGACTACAGTTGCTCAATCTTAACTTTATCAAGCGACGAGAACACTTTTTGTGCGCAAAAACAAACAAAAATAACGACTTTATTTCAACTATTCATTTACTTCTCTGTGCGCCTCTAGTCAGTTAGCGTAGTGTGATAGCGTAAAGCTACGTCACACGAAGGCTCACTATTGGCCGACGCTGGTCATGTGTGTGATGCGTGTGACGTACAATAACAGATGCTTACACTATTAAACTAGTAACCTGACTCACGTAGGGGGAGAAATAAACGAATAGTTGAAATAAAGTTGTTATTTTTGTTGTTTTTTTGCGCACAAAAAGTGTTCTCGTCGTTTGATAAACCTTAGATTGAGCCACTGAAGTCACTTGGACTATTTTAACGATGTCTTTAATGACTTTTCGAGGACAGCAAGTCATTCCATCAAGAAGCCTATGGACTGTATGCAGGAGCGATGTTAATATCTTAAATATCTTAATTTGTGTTCTGAAGATGAACGAAGGTCTTACGGGGGTTGGAACAACATGAGGGTGAGTAAATACTGACAGAATTTTCATTTTTGGGTGAACTAACCCTTTAAGCTGAAGTTTTTGAATGTGTTCTAGACTTTACTTCAAGTTTACACTTGAAGTGAAGTCTGCGCGCGCAGTTGTTGGGAGCGGCCAATGAGCTAATGTTTTGTATCTACGTCACGACGTAACAGCTAATGGCTCATTTCAAAAACAATTCAATTCATAGACTCAGAGTCGACTCTCACTTTTGAAAGACAATAACTTTATATACGGTGCACTTTCAGATATAAATCTTTGCAGGATGTTTTCGTTCCCGTAGAGCTATATTCGACACCATATGAACAGTCATTTTCAAAAATCCATGATAGGTGCTCTTCCAAGGTTCGCTTTGCAACCTTCTGTAACAGTTTCCTTTAGGTTGTTGTATCACTCTTGTGTAGTGTGAAAACCACAAAGGAAGCATAAATGTGCCTTTTCTCAGAAGTATGTGTTTTAACCTTTTCATTTCACACAGGGTAGTAAAACGCACTAGCACACTCCTGTTAGTTTGCAAGAGTCTAGAAAATGAAGCACTGCTCGGAGAGTTCTTGGAAAACAAATTTGAAAACAATCCATGCCAGGACTTCATGCTTACAGTAGCATATATTTTTCTCACACAGCTTTTCTCAAAGTTTTCTGTTTTCGTTTTACACTTTACTTGTGTTAATTATTGGTATTTGAATCAGGCATATTTTTCACTTTTTCTCATAATTGCAGTTAGACATGTGATGCGGTTATACAAGTGATGTTCGCTTGAGTTTTGACTTGTCATTAAACCACCCAGAACACCTTAGCGTTATGTTGGTGAGTTTTTCCATGGTCAGGCAAGCACCACTGTTGTTATCATAAATAAAAGATTGTTTTCAATAAATAAAATCTAGTTATTGTTCCTGTTTTTGTATATTGCAAATGTAGGATCAGCTGCATCTTATGATTTTCCTATTCTGGTAACAATGTGCGGGTCCTTTCTCCCTGTGATAGCTGCCGAACATGTTTGGAAGCCTGAGCTCCACTGTGTTGTCACTGATGATTGGCTCATACGCATCGTCGGCTGTCACCTTCCCTGGAGTCAAGGTATTTTTTCTATCGTGTGTAAATAGAGGTTAAACCAGTTTGGCATGTAGTCGGCATGCTCGGAAATCAACCCTCTGATGAAACATTGCATCAGATTGAAAGAACCTGTATCACGTGTAGAAATCATCAACTTAAAGGAGAACTCTGGCGCAAAATGAACCTTTGGTCTAATAACACATTGGTACCTTGTCGACCGTTCTCTGAGATTTGTTTTCATGATAATCGAATGTAAAGAGTTTTATCTCTAAAAACTGTTTAGCGTATAATGCTAGTATATGGGGGCATATAATAAGTAAGATAAAAAGAAATCACTAGTTTATACCACTAACAAGGCTCAAAATAGCCCCACACTCACACAGTAACATAATGAGGGTCCCTACATGCAAAATAAAGCATTGAGAACTTTGTAAGTGTACAGACCGTTTAATAAGAAGATACTTTATAAAGACAGTTCACTTCTTGTATACAGGCAGGAGAAAACAGTCTCGACAAGTCGAACCACGAACGACGTTCATACAGTTCAGAAGTTCGCTGAACGTCATGAAGTTCAGCTCACTTAGCACGTCGTTTGTGATTTGACTAGTCGAGAGTGTTTTTCAAAGATGGCTACACGAAGTGGACTTTCTTTATAAAATATCTTCTATACGCTAAACAGTTTTTAGAGATAAAACTCTTTACGTTCGATTATCATGAAAACAAATCTCAGAGAACGGTCGACTAGGTACCGATGTGTTATTAGACCAAAGGTTCATTTCTCCTTTAAACTTCATCATATAAAAGTGATATTAAATCATTTCAGTTCCAACATGAAATCAGAATGGACCCCTTGTACTTCCATTTTATTTAAAAAACATCTGATGTTATAATGTATTCTGAATAATTTCATTCATCAATGAACATGTTGTGAAAACTGGATAACATGGTCATTTTGCTGTTGATTAGAAAGTTATTTTTGAAAGAAGTCTTTTGTATTTATTTGATCAAAAATACATTAAACAGTAATATTGTCCAATATTATTACTGAATCATTCTGATATGCTGATTCAATGCTCGAATATTAATGGTGCTTAGTATAAACAGTGAGACATCTTTTTCAGTGTTCAAAACTTTTCACTTTTATTCAATTTAATATATCGATGCTGAATAAAAGTATTGTATATATAAGTTTTACTGAAACTAGTGTACATGCTGACCTCAGTTATAACTGGAAGCGTCACTTTATCAGTATTACTCTAGAGATGAATGATATTCTGCTCATGTGTGTAATGCTGGAGTGTATTTAGGAACATGTTCTTTGATATTTTGTCATGTTGAACATGCTTTCCTCAGCCTCATTCAAACCTAATACCATCAACCAGATGCTGCAGACAAGCAAAATATATATTTATTTTCACCGGCCATTCAAGCATGTCATACAAATGGAAAAAAACCCTCATGAATATTACATCTTGTCTTTGTCTCTTTGTCTTCCTCCAGCTGATATATGATGCCGGGGTGCCGTTTACTGTTATCATGTGGACGTGGGCCGGCCTGGCAAGTCTGGTGTGGCTCAACTGTTTCCTGAACTGGCCAGTAGAAGGGTTTGCTACCCCTGAAGAGATTATGTTAGTCCAACATTTTTGTTACCTATATAACCCTCAATGATTACATAAATACTCAGTAGTGTTACTTAAAGAATAGCCTACCTAACTTTTAACTTTTGAATTTAAACTTCTGAATAATAATTCCTAATTCCTTCCTTTTCCAACCGTTTATTAGGGAAAAGATGCATGCAGCTGAAAACCACAAATTGTCTCCAGTTGAAGAGGCGACGGGAGAAACCGAGAAACTGTCTGCTGTAGCTCAGGATATACAACGTGAGACACTTTGAGATGATGTGATACATTTTGAGACACTTTGTTACACTTGTGTGAATGTGTAGCTGAATCGAACTTCCTGGAAATCCTTTTCTCAGCTTCTGTCCCGTTCCGTCGCTCTGTGTTCTCTCCCATCTTCCTGTGGAGTCTGATCACTATGGGAATGACTCAGCTGAGAATCATCTTCTTTATGGGAGCCATGAACAAGATGCTTGAGTTCATGGTCACCCACGGAGAGATGCACTGTAAGTCAAGCTACACAACTTGTGCGTTATCACTTTATTTATTAAACCTGCCATCTGTCCAGGTGACTTAAAATGCGTTTCTGTCTTGTTTTAGCCCCTGAAGAACTGGTGGAGGCAGAGCTGAAAGGCGAGACCCTTAAAACTTTTGTTAGTTTGATGAATGAAAGTGATAATGTGATTAAATGTCTGTATTTTAACTTCCAGTGAGCTTCTACTCGTCCATCTTTGGCACACTGCAGCTCTTGTGTCTGGTAACCTGTCCTCTGATTGGATACATCATGGACTGGAAGATGAAAGAGTGTGAGGTGGATCAGAAGACAGTGGAAGGAGAGAAAGAGTAAGGAATTGAAGTTCTTTTGGTCTCAGTAGTCTCTTCTCTGATGATGTGTTTGATGTGGGGCAAACATGAGATCCACCAATAGCAAACCACAACTGTCCAATCCCCATGGCCTACATTTGTTCTTGTCTCAGAGGCTGTTTCACTCGGATGTACGTCACAGTCGTTCTGTAAAAATCATTCTTCTTTGTCTCCTGCCAGAGCTGTTGCTGTACCAAAGCGTGACAGAAAGATCCAGAAGTTGACCAATGCCATGAGAGCCTTCACTTTCACAAATGTTCTGCTCTTTCTGTTTGGGATCCTCTCACTCATAGACAACCTACCTCTGCAGGTAACAACATAACCGGCCTTATTCACACTGTTAGCAGGCTAAGTAGCTCACTTTATGAGGGGATTGATGGATATTCCAGTAGCATATTATATATACACCAACAATCAAACCTTTGGGGACGCTAAGGTTTTTTTAAACCCCCTCTGGGGTTGTTCAGCCCAAATGGTCCCGAAGAATTCAAATACATTTTTTTTTTAAATCACAGCTTCCTCGGAATGGTCGAAAATTGGTGACTTTGTTGGTATTTGGTATATCAACACCCCCAAAAAATGGGGACTGGATGTGAATAGTCTAAGTGGTTGTAAAAAAAAAATAGTCACACTTGGGGTGTTGGGGACCCGTATGGAAAATGAATGGGAAATTGGCAAAAATGTGAAAATACTGAGTTTTTTTGTGCGTACAATCTACAAATCATCCACGATCCAGAAAAAAAGCACACAACAGTGAAGGGGTGAATCTATAAAACATCAAGAGTGCAAAACACACTCACACACAAACACACTTTTATACATAAACACACCCAATAATTCAGATTATACATGCGTTTCGCATTTTTAAAATGCTCAGTTTGTCCACCATTTTTTGTGGCATCCATCTCATTTCAAAAATTGCTTTTATGAGGCCTAGGCTTGACTCTAAAATGAAATACAGCTTTAAAAAAAAATGTATTATATTCAGTGGGGGAAAATGAGTTATAATTATTGCATTAATGTTAATTATATATATATATATATATATACATTTTTTTTAATTTTCTCAAAACACCAAAAAAGAAAAGAAAAAATATTATAAAAACATGATTTTTTTTTTATAAATATGAATCCTGCCCTTTGGATCCATTTGTGTGACTGTTAAATGAACAACCCCTTTCAAATGTTTTTGAAATAAGCATTTATTTGAAGAAAAAATACAGTAATAACAGTAATATTAGTACAATGTTTTCTATTGAAATTAAATTTCTGTGATGGTAAAGCTGAATTTTCAGCATCATCACTCAGTGTCACAAGATCCTTCAGAAGTCATTCTAATATAATTCTGATTTAATTCTCAAGGAACATTTCTCATTATTATCAATGTCGATAAAACAGTTGTGCTGCTAAATATTTTTGTGGGTTCTTTAATAAATAGAAAGCTCAAAAGAACAGCTTTTACTTGAAATTAATTTGATTCATAATTCAAAATTCGAGTTTATTAACGTTTATTAAATAAATCTGACTCCAAACTTTATTTGCATAGGGAAAAACTGGCTGAATTACAGTAGATGTGTCATCCGGTTACGTTCTTATAACTGTCATTCTCTTCTTTGTCCAGATTCTGACTTTCATTTTGCATACTATGGTACGAGGCTTCATTCACTCGTGTTGTGGAGGCCTGTATGCTGCTGTGTAAGTACACACACACACTAAACCTGTTTTTTAAAGACACACAAGTTTAGACTTATCCTGCTCTTATAATATCTAAAGGTTATAAAATTGCACTTGGCAGGATCAGGTTTACCCTATTTGTGTGTTAAGTAGGTATAGCATTGAGTATGTACTCTCTCTCTCTCTCTTGCAGGTACCCATCCAATCATTTTGGCACACTCACCGGGCTGCAGTCTATGATCAGTGCTGTGCTGGCTCTACTGCAGCAGCCCCTCTTCATGATCATGTTGGGACCTCTGAATGGAGATGCTTACTGGGTAAGACATGCAGTTTTTACCTGCTATATTTAGGAAGTTTCTAGAATCAGAAGATCCATAGCTCAAATCCAAAATGAAGTGAGATGCCTACCAAGACCACGTTAAAGGCATCATGGACCCGTTCCAAAAAGTAATAAGAAAATAAGTTGCTTGTATTGGAAGACTAGTTTAATCCTTTGTGGTGAGGCAGGGCAAACCCAGAATGCATTGTGACACGCTCTGTGAAAGAAAAAATCTCAGTTAGGAGGGAAAAAAAAAATATTACTCTTATTTTTTTTTTTAGTGTAGGTTGTAGACAGCAAGGCTTGTGTTTAGGGGTATTTTCAGTGACAAATAACGGTAAATGTATTCTCTTTCAATCCCATCAGATCAACGTGGGGCTTCTGATCTTCTCACTGTCCGGTTTCCTGTTGCCGGGATACTTGTTCTTCCATCGCAAACAACTTCGTGAGAAAAGGGCTGAAGGAAAAGCTAACGGGCACATTCCTGTCGAGGATCAAGCTGTAAACCAGCCTCTGACCAACGGACACAGCAACGGTCACGTCCCGCAGGAAGCTTAACTCAATAACGGAGCGTCGCAGGACTTTACACATTTCAGCCGCATCGACTCTGCCATTCCCAACATCCTCATTTAACACGCAACTTTTTCATTTTTTGTTGTATGCGAGACATGTGGTTGACGCTTGCAAGAGCAGATGTCAGATCAGTATTGTCTTGTTCAGTGATCTGTATTAAAAATCTCAAAATCTGCCTGTGAAAAGTATGCAATGCTTTCACAAGTTTTTAGAGGAATATTTATTGAACTGCGCACACGTTGGCTGTGATTCACGGACATGAACTACCTCAGCCAACCGCTGGACTCTCAGAGGGAACGGTTTCTGCCTGTTCAGCGTCTGCTCTCCTTCACAGAAGAGAAAGAGTGTTGATTATTGTGTGTATTATTGTGCCTGTTTTTCTGTCTATGATTGAAAACTTGAGAGACAATCAACACAAGCATTTCAGCGAACACCAAATATACTGCTAATGGAGCTTTTTAAAGTGTATCACTTTATTCTCCTCTTTTAGTTTCACTACATTATGTGTTATCCCAAAGCAAAAACATTTCAGGCAGATTTAACAAGGTTTTTTTTATAAAGCAACAGAAATTAATTTTTTGTGTTATCAGTTTTTTTCCCTCTGTATATTTCATTGAAAGGGAATTATATTTTTGTATTTCTGTTATTTTGATGTTGTTTCTCTTTTAATGTGTATGACATGATGCAAGTAGATGTGCTTTGTATATAATACAACATGCATTCGTGATATTTGCGTAAACTTGCGGGGTGGGTTGATTGGGTGTTTTTTAAAAGTTGGGAACTGATCATGCTTACAGCAGTGTCTTTCAAATGTCAATATGACTTCTCATTTTTTTGTGTGAAAATAGTGCCTTCTGTTATTATTTAAAGTCATCTTTTAAATCTCAATTTTAGAGATGTGGGAAACCAAAGCCATTGGATCTTTCTGGACATGGAAGTGTTAAAGCCATATGGGATTATTGGAGATGCAGATGTGTGAGAGGAAGAGAGTATCCATGTACCGAGCGCAAGAATGTCAAATTTTAAATACCAAAAACATTAAAAAATGCATATTGTGAATGGTTTCCTTGAGTCTTCGATCTAAGATTGTTATTGTCTTCATGGAGCATGTCTCCATCTAGTGGTTCCTGCAATATTTTAGGCAGTGTTATTATTTATATACTTCTATTTATTTAAGCAATGAGCGGCTGACAGCAGTGCTGTATCGTGAATAAGTAACGGCTGAAGGGCGCAACGGGAAGCGGAGTATTTATTGTGTGGTAAAAGCAAAACGGTTTAAAGGGTTTTTAATTTTTTTTTTTAAATTAATGATCTGTAAGAATTGGGCTTTTTTAATAATGATCATTGATTCGAGTAACTTTTTTTAATATGTATTAGTGCAACTCTCATGAATGAATCACTAAAAGCCTACCTTCCGCTAAAAAAATAGTCCCTAACCGTGAACAGCAACAACGTTCCAATGTGTGTAATATGCAAGAAAACTCAAATAAAAACAACATAGGAACTGCAGTGTTGCGGAGTGATACATAGAACCGTTGGGTGATGTCATGGCTGTGTTTTATCAAATATCCTTCTTCGTTTTATGGGTTTTAACATGAATAAGCACAGCTATTGACCAACCATAATCAAGGATTGGAACTAACCGTTCTAATATATTCTATTTTTGTATTATAATATTAGAGTGTGTTTACATTACAAATTACAGAAATAATATATACAATGCTTGGACAAAAAAAAGTTGCTGCTTGGATTTAAATGAGCAAATGCTGATTGGATCATAATTGCAGTGATTATGATGTTAGGAAGACAATAAGACCATAGACTGTATAAAATAGAGTAGGACACCCCATAGCCATACTCCAGGATGACAATGTCAAGACTCTTCAGGCTCAAATTGTGAAAGAATGGTTGTGAGGAGCAAGAATCATTGTCACACAGGAATTGGCTCCTCTAATTAAACCAGACCTTAAATTCTGAAAGTCTACTTTGTGATGTGCTGGAGGAGACTTTACAGAGCGTTGGACTCTTGCATTGTCAATACAAGATCTGGATCAAAAATTGTGTGTGTGTGTGTGTGTGTGTGGGGGGGGGGGGGATGGGGGTGGGGGGGGGAGGGAAGACAGTGCTGTGAATACATATATATATATATAAATTACAAACAAATTTGAATTAATATATGTTCTATATGAATATTATGTTCTGTCATAACAAGGTGAAAATTTAAGGCCGTATTTCTTATACGCAAAGGCAAATCCTCCAATACCATTCCAGGGGTCAGGCTATATTATATGCCATTTTGCACTAATTTTGGAGCAGCTTATGAACAGACAATAAAAGTTACTCAGACAATTCAAATCGTTTTGCAAGATAAATCCAGCATAATTGATAAATAGGCTTTAAAGTTTATGTCACTTTGTTTTATCTATTCAAATCACATCAGAAATAATAGCAAAGACTGTCATAAAAAAGCTGGAAGCGATGCCTTCAGACACTCCAGCCCAAACTGTAAACTGCCATTCCCGTTTGTATATGCAGTGTTTGTTTAGTCCAGGGTTCCCCAATCTCGGTCCTGGAGGGCCACTGTCCCAGCAGAGTTTAGCTCCAACCCTGATCAAACACACCTGAGCAAGCTAATCAAGGTCTTCAGGATCAGTAGAAATTGGAGCAAAACTCTGCAGGGACAGTGGCCCTCCAGGAGCGAGTGTCATGTCACAAGGTACGATTTTTTAAAGTAATGTTTGATTTTATCAGTTTTACTCTCTGTATGCTTCCTGTCAGCTTACTTTGACGACCTGCAGCCAGGCACAACTACTACTCAAATATGTGGCTCTGCACTGAGCAGCACCACTTGGGAAATGTTGTCCCGGTCCGGTGGTCATCGTCCTTACTTTTTATTTGGCAAGTCTCTCTCTCTCTCTCTCACACACACACTTTTGGCTTATTGTGGCTGTTTTTTGTCCAACACTGCCCTCTCCTGACTGAATAATGTGTGACTGTTTCAATGTTTTTAAGTGGTTTTAGATTAGAGCTGTTTAGAGCTAAACTAATTATTCTGACTAGAAATGTGTTATTTTTTTCTACTGCCTATCATGCTGTGAAAACAAATTCATTGGAGGCATGTGTAAAGAACAAAGTTTATTCATTCAGATTTTCTTTATATTCAGAAAAAAAAAATGGCAGACATCTTCAACAATCAAGTCTTTGTAAGCATCAGTCAAACACACTGGTCCATATCAGGGTCTCTAACACTGTTCAACATGCTTTCATACACACACACACACACACACACACACACACACACACACACACACACACACACACACACACACACGTTCTATCTCAGGCTGTTGCTGTTGGTTTGAGATCCAGTAAGACCAGGATGATCAGGACTGTGTCGATTCTGAGAAAAAGAGGGTAAAGCAGATGTTTCAAAATCATGCACAGAACATATTGGGATCTACAAATGAGACTGTTCAAGGCAGTTTACAATGGCTAGCAAGATTCTAGGCAAAATTCAAGATTCTAGACAAAAAAAAATATCGTATTTTTTATTATAGTATTATTTATATACTATTAAAGCATATACATTTAATATTTATTCACGTTTTTAATGTATTTATATTATTTTTAGTCTGTTTTATTTTTGTTTTTATTTTTAATTTGGTTTTAATTTTAGTACTTAAACCTTTATTTTGTTTGTTTGTTTTATCTAATTTTTATATCCTTATTTCTCATTTTATTTTTATTTTTTTAATCTAATATTTTTACTTTATCTTTACAACCATTAATGGAAACATTTGTAGTTGTTTTAGTTAACAGTAACACTTATTATATTTATATATATATATGAAGAGTTCAGATGCAAAAGCCTCTAAATGCCATTTGAAATTTTCATCTTTAATGATGATTTTTATCAAACTTGTATATTTAAGTTCAGTAATTTCACTTAAATAACAATTAATAGGTAATCCTCATTGCCATTTAAGTGAAATTACTGAACTTAAATATACAAGTTTGATAAAAATCATCATTAAAGAAGAAAATTTCAAATGGCATTTAGAGGCTTTTGCATCTGAACTCTTCATATATATATATATATATATATATATATATATATATATATATATATAAAATCGCTTAATTCTTTACAAAGCTGTAACAAATACGTACAATCAGAAAGTGCATTTACACATTGATTAAACTGGCAGAATTAAAGCTAAATATACACATTATGAATATAAATGAACAAATGAAAACATGAAATTACAAAATCTGCAACTTTAAATTATGAAATAAATACTCTTGCTTGACAAGGGAAAAGTTTAAGGCTGCATCTCATTTACACAGAAGCTAAACCGCCTCCAAAGTTTATGTATTTATACATGAATTACTACTGTATTTATTTATACAAAAATATATATAGTCTGTCCTAGACCCAATCTTGCTCAAAAGTACTTTGCCAGTCGGACCGTTGTAAGCTTGTCCTGACGTTCTGCTCAATCTCATACCTTTTTTTTCTTTTTGTCTTTCTTTTTCTTCTTGCGATCAGGGTCATCATCCCTCTTTTTCTTCTTCTTCTTGGGATCTAATTCTGAAGGGGTTTCTGCCCAGGAAAACGCAGGTTAAGGCCAAGTTAATGCATGCACGTATGCGCAGAGACTATCAGCATGTGAAAATGTCTCGGGTTAGTACGTCACCTGGTGGTAGAGGATCCTGCGGTCGATGATGTCTGTGTTTGTGTTTGCTCTTTTTCTTTGGCGGCTGTATGTGCATCAGTCTGTATTGCTCTGGAAGCTACAGCACACACAAACACTATAAACATGAAGCTTTAAGATGTTTAAACAATATGCTGTCTAGGCATGCAGCTCACTACTTGTGAACTAGTTTACCGGGCCAGTGTGTAGTCTAAATCCAGTGAGTAGAGCTCCTGTCAGTGGACTGAAAGAGTTTCCACAGACCGGATTTTTTTCTATGAGAGAGCGCAGAGAGCTGCCATCTTGAACCCCTGGACAGTCTATCATCCCTGCAAGAGATCACATCTTATTGGCAAAATACTATAATAACAACACCACGGTAACGTTATGTGTCAAAACCATTTGTGGCAAGATCTTTCACGGAATTCATTGGATATTATTATGCATCTCTCTCTCTCAATTGCTTTACCTGGTAACTCTGGTAAGAAGTTGCTCAGTTTCTCCTTCACTTTCTTGCCGCAGAATTTATTATACGCGTGTTCCAGGTTATAGTGCGTGATGAGGTTCGTGTTTCCCGTCAGGTCGTTTCCAACTGAAACAAAACAAACACAAGAGCTGATCCAGATGCAGTATATCATGTTACATAACATTGTTACAAATCACACATATACTCGAAGGTCTTCTTAAACACATCAGAAGTATTTACCAGGCAGTTCTCGTAGTAAATAGAAAGGTTCGTTCATGGCTCCAGGTTTTCGCAGTGTAGGCCCCTCATCCCCGTGCTGTGCTGGAATCTGAGCCGCCACAGGCGCTTGGTTGGGCGGCATAGGCGGCGGAGGTTTTCCGGGGGCGAACCCCAAAGCCGCTGGCCCCGTGGGTGGCTGTGCATCATTTTGTCCGAACAAAGATGAAAATATTTCCGTCATAACTACTGGAATTAAGTCATTTATATATTTTTATAAAACTAAGTTCAAATAAAAAGGCCAGAACTGCTGCCGGTCACACGGGGTTTGTGCTGTGTTCATCAAGCAGCTCTCTCACATTATCAACAACAGCGGTACCATAATGACACTATCACAAACGCACTCAATTTTATTAAAGGGATAGGTCACTCAAAAATGTCTTATGATGTTAACATGCCCTCATGATGTTTTATACCTGTCTGAGTTTCAGTTTCTTCTGCTGAACATAAAAGAAAATATTTTAAAGAATGTTGGTTAGCGGACAGTTTCGGCACCCATTGACTTCCCTAGTAGAAAACAAATGGAACATTGCAAACTTGAGAAAAGATCTCAATGGGCTTTTTGATAAAATAATTTGAAGCATGTTTTATTTATTTTTATTTTTAAAGACCATAACATGCTTGTGGGCTGTATTCTCAAACAATAACCAGAGCACAAATTTCCACCAATATTACAGCTCTCTATAAATGCAATATTATATTATTAAAACTGGTAACATAGCACTGTCAAAATTATCCATATTACAATAGCAATAATAATTGTAGTTATTTTCTATTTAAATATTACAATCTTGTCCATTGGAATGATTCTCTTCTGAATACTACAGTAACAGCAAATTATGTATTTTTCATTTATTCTTTAACACCGAGACAAATGAAACATAACTCATAAAAAGTGCATGAAATGTTTAATGAATAGAGTATACACATACTAATGGCATGTAATAACTCAATAAACCATGCAGATGCGCAGTAAGTTCATACTCAAGCTTCACTTAATCCAAAAAAGAGAGAGAAAAAGATATTTAGACTGTGGATGTTAGAGAGACCCGAAGTTTTCAGATGAGGAAAGAGTCGAAACAAATGGCTCCAGATCTTCAAGAGATGCCTGCAGGTGGAGAACAAGAGGTAAAGCTGAATCTGTGGTAACATACAGCAATGGAAATGTTTGAGTGTCTCAAGGAAATCAGTTTTTCCTCTTACCCTCCATTCCTCCACGCCTGAGGCAATGCGCTGCTCTGTGTGTGTGATGTTGTCTCGGCCGGCCTGCACCTTCTGAGCAAGAGCAGCGTTCTCCTTCTGGAGTTTCTTCAGCTGGATCCGCATGTACTCCTCCTGCTTCTTATAATATGACACTAAATCACAGCACACATCCTGCTCTGGAACACCACTCGGGCGCCTGCAATACATGAAGGTTCAAAACCAAGCAAAAATCGATTAGTTCATAGCGGATGACAGATAATAAACCCATCTGTACCAGGTGCATTTTTGACATGACACTCCACAATTGTTTGAGGCTGTCTACACTGGAGACATCAAAGGAAACATCAGACCTGGTACATTTGTCTTTCTGAAAAAGCGAATGATGTTGTATTGAACCGTCCATCATAGCAGCGCAATGCCCCGTTCGCTTTGACGCGTTCATGAGTCCCGTTTAATCATTGAAGGTCTATATTCTGTGAATTTTTGCTTTCTCTTCTGTACCCAAAAGCTAAACGTCTTTTTTAATGCCTCAGTCATGGTCTCACAGTGGCTAAAGACCCTTTGGCTCCGCCTGCAACAGTAGCCACGCCCCAAACTCACACTATTGGTTGAGCTGGAGAGTGATTGACGAATCTGAGCGGACCGCTCTCAATGTTTAGTGGTAACTGGGAAGCTCAATGTTTTCACATTTGGGGGAGACAAACCCATGAATGTCATACTAATATTAGTCCATGAACAATAAACTGGGTTACTATAATATATGCAAAATTAATCTAACATGCCTCCCCTTTAATTTAAGGCATTAAAAAAAAGTAATTATTTGACCAACAAGAGGGTCTAATTGGAAACATGGGATAATCAACTGGCTACTTAACAAACTTTACAAATGGGCCTGATTTGTACCAAGAACTTGTACCGAAGCTATTTTCATGGTAAGAGCTACTGAACAGAGTTACACAAGAGCTGCATAAAAGGAATAAAAACACAAACCAAACAAAAAAGAAATCATATAAAGATGCAGCAGTTAAGAATGACACAAGATAGAAAAAAAAATCTGGTAAAAATGTGCTAGAAAAAAGTCCTTAAGTGAATGTACTAAATAAAAATGTTGTGTACTTGCATTAAAAGCAGGACAATTATTTGGCATCAGACAATATGCTGAGATTCTTTTTCTTTAAAAATCCAGATAGATTTTTTTTTTTTAATTCAGAGTAAATTGATCAAACCCATACAATCAGATTTCTATTGTATAATAAATTGTCTGCAAACCAGGTAGTTCAAACCAAGAAAAATGAAAATTCTGTCATAATTTACTCACTATTGAGTGTCATTCTCCTGCTGATATTTTGGAAAATGTTGACCTCCATAGTATTTGTTTGTCTACAGTGGAAATCATTGGGTGTCGTCAACTGTCTGGTTACCAGTATTCTTATTTTGTGTTGAACAGAAGAAAGAAACTCACACAGGTTTGGAACAACTTGAGGGTGAGTACATGATGACAGCATTTTCATTTCTGGGTGAACTATCCCTTTAAGAGTTAAAAGGAATTAGCTCCACAGTCCACATATTGTGTTGTATATCGTTACTGTTAAAAAAAAAGGAGGCACTGTTTCCCCCATATACATTATACATACCTGTAGACGATACATAACTGTATATATCTATTTTCTATCATGTTCCTGTTTTATTGTAGGAATAATGCCTCTTTGGTTATTGTGTGTATTGTAGAAACAAGAGTCGGGAGAGCATCAGTCCGTGAACTCACCATGCAGCTTGTGGCGTGTCTTTAGCAAGCTCCTCCAGTTTGTCCAACTCTTCAAGCTTCACCTGCAGGTCGCCCTCCTCAATCACAGTGGCAATTTCTTTCTAAACACATTACCAACACAAAACATGATTAGAATGATTGCTACTAAAACTGTGCACAGATACACAGCTAATGTAAAGCAACATTGAGATCAAATAAACTGCTGAATTACCCCCATGTAACCCCCAAACTGTTGTGAGATATGTGTAGATAATGTGACTTAAGACTGTCAAGAATGTGTGGGGGGATTAAGTTAGATTTTGCATTAAGAAATTAGAAAATTAATCCCATTTTAGGACCGTCAAGATGCCGTGAATAAGGGTGGAATCATGGGAGTTGTCGTCTTCACCTCCACAGCCGATTGAAAGCAGTCCGATGGGACTCATGCAGAAATTGTGTTCATCGGTGAGCTAATATATCAAAGTTTTATTAACATCACTGTGCTATAAAGAAGGGCGGAGAGAGAGCCTGGGACATTTACCTTGCTGTTTTTATTAAGCTTAAATGCCTCACAATTTGAGTCCACCCCTGAACTTGAACTTTGTTATGTTTGAACACTTAAATAAACATTATTTTATTTCCTTCTAATGAAACAGTCGCAAGTGCTGAATTTCTACGCACACAGGCCACTTTACATGAGGAATTTAAAATGTGGTCAAAACAATCACACAAAAAATACATTTGAGTGTGTGAAAGTTATAATGTTACTCTGTGCATTTGCTCGGCGGCTGCTATAGTAAGTAAACTAGATCAATAATAGAATATCATATTAATAAGCTGGATGGCTTGTGTTCCTAGATGGAACGCAATTTATTTAAAAATATATAGTACGGAGGAGAAAATGCTGTATTATCCTAACTACAAATTAAGCTCTTTCTGATTATGTTATATTATTTTATTTGTTTAGTTAGTTAACAGGGACATCCCACATTAATAACACATTTCTGTAAATACAGCACAATCAGCCAAAGGCTATTGTTCATCTGTAGTCCCTGGACATAATGTTACAAGTCACCCTGGAAAGAAATATGTGGTTAAAAATACACAGTGCAATTTAATAAAACAACAAGACAATCCATAAAAACAATAAGATTAAATATGACGTCATTGACGGGCGACTAAATGACAAGAGCCGTTCAAAGACGTCTACGGATATTAGATACGGATATATATAACGTTACATATTAGACGTTCTCTGGGCCGTTACACTGGTTAAAATATATAATACCGGTACAAACAATATGTAATGTGCGTGCATTAACGTTACCTGTACTAAAGTCTGCAGTTGGCTGATGAACTGTTTGTGCATGGCTTCAGTCAGCTGAGGGTTTTGCTTTGACAGTGGCTGGAAACAGTGGGAAAACCTATCGAAACTGACACAGAGTGCAACTAACTTTAAACACTGAAGCAACTTATTAATAACAGACAACAAAAACAACCAGTCTGAATGCGAATTAAGTGAATGCATCCGGGTTACCTGGCGTTGTCCAGCAGCCACTGCAGACTCTTCTCCATCACTTTACTGAAGAGCTTGAGTCTCGGTTTGGACTGAGATGACTTCACCGAATCATTGCGGCGAGTCGATGCTTCTGACGAAACATCACCGACTTTATCCGCATTATTTTGAGCTGGAACAGATTCGCTGCTCTTCTCGGACTCCTCCATGTTACTGCCTAGCTGTTGATATTTACAAAACTACCCGCCAACAACACGCGCGTCACACTACGGAAAGCGAGCAGCTGCCAGTTCAAGTCGTTTTCTCGAAACGCGTTTATCTGGTCTGAAGGTTCATATTACCGCACTCACCCCCTCAGCTGTCTTATGATCTATTTCTACCCTTCCCTTCTCTTTCCTTTACCACATGGGGGTTGGTTTTTACTACGGCTGCAGCAATGAGTTTAATTAGAGGCCTTGTTTCCACTTTATACTATATTCCAAAGATTTATAAATGGTTTTATCGGCCATATTACCTGCTGTCACTGCTGATGACCCTGGCGTTTCCACTCGTGCGTCGCTGTCCGGGACTGTGCGAGCACTTGCCCTCTCAGAGAGAAGACAACAACTCATGCGCCTTCGACTGGGTCAGTGCTGCAGCTCAGAGACACTCACTGGGAAAGCCTATGGAAACTGTCATACTCAACTAACCTAACTTTATTGCAGCTTAATAACACTTTACACTTACAGAAAAGTAACATAGGCTACTGACATGTTATTGGACCTTACAGCTGCATGCTGTGCTGTCTGTCCCTGTAAATAAAACAAAACACAATATCTTCTAAGGGTATTCTAAAGCCTAAAAATATCATTGCATGCATGTGTTCGTTTTTGTCAGGATTCATTGATGAGTCAATAGTAGCCTAATGTGTCCAGACTTATATTATATAGCCCAAGTGTTTATTATTTGTATTATTGCTCCTTATAGAGGGAGGTGGAGATTTTAATGTTTCTCAGTGCCATTGTCATGATGAAGAACCGCAGAGCCAGTAAGTTTAGATCAAGATGTTCATGAAAAATGTGTACATCGATGGTGCTTTATTTGAATTGAGGATTGATCTCTTTCCCTCTCAGTAACAGTGGAGCAACACATAGGGAATATATTTATCTTCAGTAAGGTGGCGAACGTGGTGCTGTTCTTCCGAGTGGACCTGAGACTTGGCCTTCTCTACCTCACGCTGTGTGTGGGTAAATATGACACACTTGGAAATAGTCACGAGTACACATGTGATTCGGAAAATAAGAGTATTACGTACCTAATTCTGTGATGTGCGACATTACCCTTCTGATACTGTGCCTTTTCTATGCAGTGTTCTTGATCACTTGTAAACCACCGATCCACATGGGCCCCGAGTACATCAAATACTTCAGTGACTCAACTATAGATGTGAGTGGAATTCAGTCAGACTTCAGTGTATTTGACCAATATCTTCTTTTGTATGTTGATATGCACTCAAAAACTTCTGCTTTTTAATTAAAATTTGGTAACACTTTACAATATGGGTGCACTAATATACATTAATTAATACTTAACTAATGCACAGATAATCATGAGTTAATATATAACTCATGAAGAACTAAACCATAATGATTAATGATTACTGCATCAGCAACTAATAAAGAGTCTATATGATTAATAGATGAAGTAATACATGAATTGCTATTAATTCAATGTGTCATTGTGTATTAATTCCTTAATAACATATTTTATGTAAGCAATAAGGTACAAGAGGCTGTGCTGTATCGTGAATAAGTAACGGCTGAAGGGCGTTCACGACGTGAAGCGGAGTACCTCGAGTACCTTATTGCTTTTATAAAACGGTTGCCACACAATATTAAAGTAAAAGCAATGTATTAGTGCAACTTTCTTGAAGTAAAATCACTAAAAGCCTTCTTCCGCTAGAAAAAATAGTCCCTGAGCGTGAACTGCAACAACGTTCCAATGTGTAAAATGCATGAAAGCTCAAATAAAAACAACATACAACCGCAGTGTTGCGCAGCGATCAATAGATCCGTTGTGTGAAGCGGTCATTGTCGTGTTTTATTGTGAATAAAGCACAGCTCCTGACCAATCAGAATCAAGGATTTGAACTAATCGTTTTATAATACGTATAAAAATAGTATAAAACACTATTATTTTTATTAACTAATAGTGTAAATTAATGCGTTAATTACCACAAATAGTCAAAGCTATGCACTTCAACTTCCAATTGTCTGCTTTAATTAATCATCAGCTAATGATTTGCAAAGGTATCATTATGTTATGACTTTACTTGTTGGGGCACATCATTATTAACTAGTCATTTAGTAACTGTAGTAAATTGCACATGAATTTGCACTAACAATGAAGTAATCATATATTAATGCATATTAGTGTACCTGTCATATGACCTGGAAGTTGAAATGCAAGGCTTTGGCTTATTCTGGTAATTAACATATTAATTAACACTATTTGTTAAAAAAATGAGTTATTATGGAATTAATCCACAATTACATATTTAATTAATAACAATTCATGTGAACTAATACATTAACCTTATAGACTCTTAATTAGTTCCTAATGTGGTAATCAATAATGAATAATCATTAGTTATACATTAGTATTATTAGTATTAGTTAAGCATGAATTGACGCTTATTAGTGCCCGTATTGTAAAGTGTTACCAAAAGTTTTAATGTTTCTATTCTTGTTTTTGTATTAAAACAAGCATTGAGATGTTTTTTCCCCTTTTCAGTGTAATCATTTGTAATTTCAGACACTTGGACCATGAAATTTGCCATAATTTTTGTCCATTCCCGATACAATTTTTTATATATATCACACGTTACTGATTGAAAGTAGCCATACAAGTCATCTCACATTACATTGCAGTTGTCAGGATCCAGTGATCTGTGTCATGTCTTATTTCGAAATTTGCAATTCATACGTTCATGTTCATTTGTTGTTCTATCCATGGTCTTAGTTATTTTGCTCTTTGTGTTTAGTTGTTCCCTGTTATCATGTTTCAGTTAGCTATTTGAAATTGTATATTTCAAACTATTTGTGTATATGCCTTTCATGGTTAATGTTGTTACGGGTCAATATCAAGAGCTACGTCTCATGTCATGTGTCCCACGGTCAAGTCATGGATATGTATCACATTTTGAACCATTAAACACCTTTTTATCTGCATATAGATCCAGATTCTTTGACTTTTGAGGCCATGTTACAGTAGTATAAACTCTGCTAATACTATGAATTCCTCATTATTTAATTTAATGTCATGTTATGCCATGAACTGAAACAAATGTGCACATTATTCTACACAATGTCAGGAAGAACTGCAAAGGGACGGCCGTGAGACATGGATTGTTGAGTTTTATGCCAACTGGTCTCCAGAGTGTCAGTCATTTGCCCCCATTTTTGCTGACCTGTCACTCAAGTAAGTCACACTACTAACACACACATCTACTCTCAATGAGGTTAATGACTTTGCCTGTGTTCAACAGATATAGCTGCTTAGGACTCAAATTTGGAAAAGTGGACATTGGACAATACGGAGCAGTTGCCGAGAGGTAAAGTAATCTTTATTTCTCTTCAAAGTCAGCATGAAACAGAAGTAGCAATCGTCTTTTCTTCCCTATATTGTGACGTATATCCAACTTTGATATGGATTCTCGAACAATGAACAAATGACTTTTGTCCATGGGGAATTGATTGGATGGTTTGCTATTGGTGGATCTGATGTGAGTGACAGGTTGCCCCGCCCTCGTGCCAGTAAACACATCATCAGAGAAGAGATGACGCAACAAGAGAGATTGAAAGCTACTTTGATTAAAGATTACGAGGGCACATGAATTATAAAAAACTAATGATAGGCACAGATGATAAATACTGCAATATTACATAGATAAAAAAATCTGTCCATTTTCGATTTGGCCTAAACCTCAACATATTTTTGGCAACAGTCTTGTTAAGAGATGTATCTTGCTATACTAGTTATAAATAAAGACAACACTGACAGTCCTGTGCTTTCATTCCAGGTATAAGGTGAACCCATCGCCTCTCTGCAAGCAACTGCCCTCCCTGTTGCTACTGCAGGGTGGCCGAGAACTCATGCGACGCCCTCTGGTGGACAAGAAGGGATGGGCTGTTGGGTGGAGCTTCACTGAGGTAACACTCTGAAGATATACAGAGCGATTGGTTATTCTTCTCTAAAACATTCGCTTGTGTGTTTTACAGGAAAATATAATTCGAGAGTTCAACCTCAATGAGATATTCCAAAAATATAAGAAACTGAGCAAGGGTGAGAAGTCGGAGGAACCAAAGCCACCCCTGAAGGAGGATCCTGAAGAAGAGGAGCTAGTCGGCCCTCATGAGGAAGAGGAGGAGGAGCCTGAGAGCAAAAAAGACAAATGAGACACAGAACTGAACTGACACCTGACTTCAGCATCATGAACCCAACACACATGTTCTCCCTTTTAACAGGGAAAACTTTTCCTGCTCAGTTTAACTGCGACTTTTAGTTGGAAAACAATCTAAAAGGTATGACATTCAACACATAAACCTGCAATTTGCAAAGAGCCGTGTATGCTTTCATATATCACATTGTGACCTCTGGCTTTTATAGTAAATGTATTCAGTACAGTTTGAACTAGGCCTCTTTGCATTCATTTATTTTTTGCACATACAAGGACAATCATTTTTAAACTGCATTATTCTCTTGGTCAGGGTGGTACTGCAGGGGGTTTGCCAATCACTGTTTGATCTAAAGAATATAATAGGCTTTAAACACAAACAAAATATTAAGTTAACTTCCACCAAAGATAACATCCTGTCCGTGATTATATAATGCCAGCATCATAAATGCACGAAGATGACATTATACGCGTTTTATAGGCCATTTAAAATGTAACAGTCAGTTTTACTAACTGGACGTCCCTAATTCATCTCTCAATCCACCAAGGAGTTCTTGGCCTTGAAATGGTCGAACACTCCTGACTCAGGCTTTATTTTATGCTACATTTGCTTTTGAGGTTGAAAGGTTTAAAACTGCTGAGTAAATCATGTTTGTTCGAGCATTAGTTATTCCTACTGATATTTCGGAGTCTTAAATGAATATCCCAAAAATGAACATGCTATCATCATTTATTCATAGCCATGTCTTTCAAAATCAAAACCCATATGATTTTTGATAGATTACAATATTTTGGGTGAACTTTCCCTTTAAATTGAGCAGCAAATCCAATCAACACACTATAATGAGGGAATTCCAGCAACCTCATATGAAGTTCATTATTGAAATCTCCTTAACGTTAATAACACAATCAAAGCTCTAGTTTTTTCTTTATTTACCTTGTTTACGGTATGGGATGAAATCAGTTTCATATGCCATGATATTCAGCATGAGCAATGAAACATTAAATTAATTAAAAATGACAGCAAAAACATTTATAATGTTACAAAGGTGTCTATTTCAAATTAATGCTGTTCAGTCAACTTCCAATTCATCATAGAATCCGGGGAAAAAAATATGTATCAGAGTTTCCACAAAAACATGAAGCAGCACAATCATTTTCAACATTGATTATAAGAAGAAATGTTTCTTGAGCAGCAAATTATCATATTAGAATGATTTCTGGCAGATCATGTGACACTGAAAATTCAGCTTTGCATTACAGAAATAAATTACATTTTAAAAAAAATATATTAGAAAAGCAGTTATTTTAAATTGTAATGATATTTAACAATATTACTGCTGATTTGTTGATTAATAAAAGCAGCCTTGGTGAGCATAAGAGAACTCTTTATAAAACATAAAATAATAAATCACAATTATTTTACACTTTTGATCAGTAGGCTATGAAACAATGTTTCCTGTGCACAGCTTCAAAAAAGACAACAATCCTCCCTGTCTGAGCCCATCTGTATTAGTCTCTGTGTTATGTACTGTAAATGAGCCAATCTCTCTCACTCTCTCTCTCTCTCTCTCTATTGACTTGTGAATCTTTGTGAGTCTTATTATTTGCTCCCGTTTCCCTCTGAAGCCTGGAGAGAGGGGTCTGAGTAAGTGCGCTCCAATACTGTAGCATTATGGCTCCTGGCAGACAGTGTGTTGGCACGGCCGAGGACACAGAGACAGATTGAGGCTGACACAGCAGACCTTCACTTGGCGAATGGCTGGCACTGCCTGCTGCGCGGATCAGAGCAGGCCTCTATGACTCCATTGGGGGGGCCTGTCACCCTTTTGGAGAAAAAAAAGGAGTGCTGTTCAGTTCCGGCTGCAGGATGGTAACAACAACAGCGGAAGATGTTTTGAAATCCTTCACAGTTTGATGGCATATTCTAAATGTCATGGAGCCAAGTGTCTCACAAAGAAAATGGGGGCATTTATGAAGGGCTCTTTAGAGTGTCAAACCTGATTTGAGTGGCAAGGATTAAGGGATATTTTCCTCTTTGGTTATTAATGGTAAAAACGTGCTGTTAAAAAAAATGTGCACTTTTTTCAGCATTCTTATAGACATTTCAAAGGAACAGCAGTTATTTGAAATAGAAAACTTTTGTAACAATGAAAATGTCTTTACAATCAACCTTAAAAAACGATCGTACTGACCCTGAATGTTTAAATGGATGAATGCAGTATTTAAAATGTTGACTACAAAATGGCGCTATAGTTACTTTGAAACAAAGAAGAGCAATTTGTTGCAAGAGACACAATCGATTTTTTTTTGTAATGTACACTAATGTATTTCTACTTGATGTAAAAGGCCTACCCTGGAAATAATAATTATATAAAAATAAAGAAGTAGCGCCGGCTTACAACATTGAACGAATTATCTGACTGCTGAAAAAAAGCTCTGACTGCTGGGTGATCATTTACTTAGTTGGCCTGTTCACAGATTCAGGTTTTTTTTTTCTTCTTTTTTTACACGGAGGCAATAATTGTATCGTTTTCAAAAACTTCAACTTTGCAAACCGTTTTCAACGCCATTGTCGTGTAAATCAACGGCCAAAACTCATAAAAAGCTCACTGTAAAAAATGATTTTTTGGTCGAGTAAATACTAGTGAAAAAACCCAATGTAATTTACTTGAAAAAGTTAGTTCAGACAAGAATTTAAAAAACTAAGTAAATTCCATATCAGTACTTAATTCAAGCCAGTAGAAATGAAAGTGTAAAAATCAACTCAATAAAATTAAGTAAAAATTACTCAACTTTTCTGATACTGGGGTTCCCATCATGCACTGGACCTTGAATAATTAATGAGGCTCATTTTTCACTGGTTTCCAGGTGTATTTACACTGTTTTATCATTGATTTTTGTTGTCAGTATTAGTAAATTGCCATTTTGTGACATTTCGAGTAATTTTTTTGCTTAAAATGACACATTCAAACACAAAAACGACCCATCAAATGTTACCGCCATTGTGTATTGTCTACCAAGTATTGAGGTGTTTGCATTCAGATGAGGCTTAATGTCTGACATAATGTATATATAAATTATTTAGATGATCTAAGTAAAGCACATATAAATGACTAATAAAATTCTAGATTATTGTTTTAGTGAAATGTAATACAAAGGCAAAGGAAATCGATATTAATTAACCTTTTACTAGCTGAGTTAAAATTACTTATTTTTTGTAAAGTTTACTTAATTCCATATTCCAAGTAAATTTAACTTAAAGATTTCTAATTAAAGCTACTGATAAATATGTTTAGGTTTTTACTTGGCAAATCTTTGTAAATTTACTAGCATTTTCTGAGTGAGATAGTTTAGCAAGGTTTTTTCAAGTAAATCCTACTCCAATTTTTTTTTACAGTGCTTTACGCTTTTAGTTGAAAACACTTGTTAACATTCAAACTAAAAGTCAAAGAAAACGAAATTAATTATTCTATTAATTTCATTAATTTCGCATTCATTAATTTTAGACATTCCATTAATTTAGCAAACATCATTCTGAATAATTTTAATTTCTGTTCATACAACTTTGAGAAAACCTTGCTAAAGTTCTGAGGACGTTCCCTGTCAGCTGGGAAGGCCAGAATCACCTGCTTAACTTCCCCCTATATGTGCACTGTCAGTTGGTATCAGATCAGCATGTTCAAGTCAAGCATTTGCAGTTTAGCCATAGCATGTCATATTGCCAAGCTTTCCAGCAAAAAGACGGTTGCAGATGAATCTCAATAATGAGCCATGTGCTGCAAACAGCAGGATTCTTGTCTGGCCTCCTGTTCAAGCTGTGACTTTGAGTATGCTTGCTTTGCACCCAAACAAGGCAACAGTGGGCTTAAAGTGTGCTGCCCCATTTTATAATAGAGGATTATTTAAAAATCTGAATATTCAATCAGTGTAGGAAATAATTAAGCATTCACAAATCAGCCCTGCATCCAATACGCATACTGATCATCAGCTATGGTCTGCATGCAGGATATTGTATACTGAGCCAAGTGCAGAACATACAGTATTGGATCCTTAATTAGAAGCTATGCCTGTTTAACATCCCAGATCGAGCCATTTATTGCAAGTTGTCCATGCACGTGCAAGAAAATGTCAATTTATACATCCAGTCAAGTGAAGGACTGAAGGCAAAATGGCCTCCCATGCTGTGTTTCTGCACAGCTCATTAACTGGGGTAAAGCTAGACCTCCACACACAAACCCCTCATCCTTGAGCTTAGTTTTGTAACTGGGCACTGGGTTAAAATGATCTCTATGGAAAGCTTGTGGAAAGGCTACAACCCTTGGCTCTGGGGGATCTCTCTTTAGGGGCGTCTTGGAATAAATCGAGTGCTGTCTGAAAGGCAGCTGCATCAGAGCTGTCAGATTGTCATGTCGTCTAATTCTAGAAATAGCTGTGAGGAGGGTTTGGAAAAGAGGCTGTCGGATTATGCGTGTTTATACGAAATGCTTTAAAAAGATCTCAGCATGCTTGAAAGATGCAAATAAATGCTCTTTGTACGGAAAATGTCGATTTCATCCTTGACTTTTGGTGTGAAGGTTTTTTGTAGTTATGTTTGGCGCCATCTTTTGGTACTGAAACATTTAGCAGCCCATGCAATCACATTTATTTGATATAAATATGATATATCAATACAGGCTTTATTTCTTCTTTCTGATTTCTTAAAACCTTACATATTTAATAGCCTTTTTATTTTGTTTTTATTTTCAGCTGACTTATCTTAGAATATTAATATGTTGTCTGTGAATTTGGACATTTGTAAATGAAGACTATGTGCCTAATTTGTATTTCTATTATCTAGTATTTTTGTATTTGATTGTTTGCCTGACCATTTTGAGTCACAGTCACAGTGTATGTATGATCAGATGTATTGTTGTTTTGGCCAACCTGGCCTGAAAACTTCTAGAACTTTCTAGAATGTGAAAAGCTTCCCAAAGACAATAGAAATAGAAAGAGGCAATGAAAAGACTATATTGTTTTTATTTTGTTTAAAAATATTCATAATGTTCACACCCATAATGATTATATTTGAGTTAATGCATATATGCAGGCGTTTACATAGGCTATTTATTTGATGATCATTATTTAATTAAATGTTATTTCTTTTTCTTAATATCTTAAGAAATCGTTTATTTTTCTTAAATTTATTTTTCTTAATGTGTTTTTATTTTTATTTAATTATTCATTTTTATTTATTGAATTATGAATATTGTGCTCATGTGAGGTTTTGAGTTTTTTTCGGGAAGTTACAGTGGGTATTTTAGTTTCACATAGTTATGGTGGGGTGCCGTCAACTGTTTGATTACCATTATTCTTCAAAATATCTTCTTTTGTATTCAACAGAAGAAAGAAACTCAGATTTGGAAAAGGGGTTTGTATGTGATGACAATATTTTCATTTTTTGGTGAACTATCCCTTTCACAGGACTGGAAATCGACTAAACCCCGCCTCGGTCTGCCTGATGGGGGCGTGGTCAAAGCATACAGACAAACCCGAACCAATAGGCATTTAGAAAGCCGGAGCTCTGTGTCAGCACTGCCCAATAAGGTGATCCTATGTTTGGACATGGACTTTCTCAGAGTATATAACATGGGAGAAGCCCGCACGTCATTGCCTGACGCCAAGGGTTGGGGTGTGCAGGCGCAGAAGTAATCTTGCTTTAAACTTACATACTTTGAACTTTCAATTTTATTTTTTAAATAACTTTATTTCATAAATAACAAATATTTATATATTTGTTTGTAAAAAGATCATCAAATCTACAAAAGGTAAGGAATATTAATGTATTATTAATATTTCGGATTTTATAAATAAAAGCGCAGTGTAACGTTAACTTAATTATTACATTACGATGTTTTTTCAAGCTCTAACGTTAGATGTTTCTTTTAAACTGATGGTTGCTCAGTCCTACAAATGTTCTCCACCACCGTAAAACAGAAGCGTCTCTATGCTCGTATGTTAAAGCTTTTATATGGCTTGGAAATGGAAGCTAAATAGTTAATGTGAATATATTGATTTAAAGTTTAACATCAAGTCGAATAAAACAAAACCAGATGAAGTTGAACGGCTTAAACGGAGCACAAACATCGTGAACTCGCTGGTTAGTGGTTAGCATAACGTTAGACTGTTTGGTTAGTGGACATGCCCCGACATGACCAGCGGCCCTCGCGCACGAGTGAGCCTGTAGTCTCGAGCTCTGACTTTACACCATTGAGTTACGCACTAAACAAAGACGACGTTGTAAAACATAAGAACTTTTGTGTTGAGAACATTGTCAACGGGTGAATGTTGAAATGTTTTATAGTTGAAATGTTTTATATAAGTCATGATGACATGCCCAGACATGTAACGTTAGCCTACTTAGACCCTCCTCTCAAAGGGCTCAAGATGAACACAACACTTGGTTTAACTTACAGCGATAGTTCTGTCTGAAAACTGTCTTTACTATGTCATTCCAAACCTGCTTTTCTTCATCTTACGAACTCCAATGAAGATATTTTTTAATGAAATGTGAGATTTCGGTCCCATTGACAGCTACACAACTACCACCAATTTGACGCTTCAAAAGGTTCATAAAGAGATTGTAAAACTAATCCATTTGAAAAAGGTTTAGTCAAATTTCTGACGATTCTCGATCGTTTTGTTAACGTATAAGAACCAATGAGGTTCATTCTCGTTTCACGCAACACGTTTGAGCTTCAGTAAGAGCCAATGAGGTTCATTCTCGTGTTATGCAACATGTTTGAGCTTGTGAGCCAATAAGGTTCATGGCATGTTTGTTTGAGTTTTTGTTTATGTCTGCAGATCAATGTTAATGTGAATAAAAAAGCCTAAATTCAATCTCTTCGTCATATAAAGCGAATTTGGACTAAAACGCTCTATTCATGGATTAGTTTTATAATCTCTTAATGAACTTTTGAAGTGTCAAAGTGTAGTTGCTTGGCTGTCAATGGAGGGACCGAGAAGCTCTCAGATTTTATTAAAATTATCTTTATTTCTGGTCCGAAGATGAACGAAAGTTTTACGGTTTGGGACAACTTAATTAGAGTGAATGATGAATGACGGAATTAATTTGAGTGAACCAACCCTTTAATTTGCATTGTTAAAATGGTATCATTTTGGTGTCTTTAAAAACAGGTGTAAGACTTTTTTTTTATATAAATATATATATATATATATATATTCTGAATTCAGTTATTTTGGGTACACTTGAGCACTAGGAGGTGATTCATAATTTAGCCTACTTCTGATTCATATTTACTACTAGAGTGAAGAAGTGGTCTGTTTTTAGCTAGTATTTGCATCCCACTTTAAATTAAATCCCATGTTTTAACGAAAACTATCTAATAGAAGCTTTCAACAAAATGCCACATTTGTACATGGCTGAATTATCTACAATGTAGAATTTATTTTCGCTGTTATCTTAATGTTTTAGCATTTATAACTTAATTCTAAAGGTTGTGTTTATAATTTCAGATGATTGACAAGGTGACCGGAGCAGGGGCTTTGCCTTTTGCAGTCCAGCTCAAAGCTCTTCTGGACCAAGAAGCCAGATACCAGCCTAAACTCGGTGGACTCCGAGTGATCGAGTCTGCTCAGGATAATGGTCTGAGAATGACTGTCAAACTTCGAGACTTTCAAGTGAGGGAGCTTCTCTCCTTGACACGATTCTTTGGCTTCAGTGCGGATACGTTCTCCCTTGCTGTGAATATTCTAGATCGATTCCTGGCTGTGGTCAAGGTGTGTTTTTGGACAAATTGAATGTTTATTATACCAATGGGCCTAATCATTTCAGTTTTTGACCTTCTGAAAATGAATCAAAGAGGTTTTATCTGAAGGC
Source organism: Pimephales promelas (assembly GCF_988280905.1). NCBI lineage: Eukaryota > Metazoa > Chordata > Actinopteri > Cypriniformes > Leuciscidae > Pimephales > Pimephales promelas. The sequence goes on from NC_142777.1 coordinate 15,282,986, forward strand.
CCCTGTCTTTTCTTCAGATTCAGCCCAAGCATCTGTCCTGTGTGGGTCTCTGCTGCTTCTACATCGCTGTGAAGACTTCAGAAGAAGAGAGGAATATTCCTTTGGCCAGTGACCTCATCAGGATCAGTCAGAATCGCTTTACGGTCCATGACATGATGAGGATGGAGAAGATTGTTCTGGAAAAGCTGTACTGGAAGGTCAAGGCTCCAACTGCCCTTCACTTCCTCAGACTCTTTCACTCTCACATTCAAGAGAAGATGGCCGCAGAAAGGTGAGCGGTTTGAGTTTGTGTGCGTCTATAAACAATGCAGTTAGTCGGTATGGATTATGTAATGTGTAATATTACGGTTTAAATTGTCCGTTTTCTATTCTAATACATTTCAAAGTGTAATTTATTCCTGTGATCATTACTGCTCAAGAAACATTTGAAAACCGTTATGCTGCTTAATTTCTGTGGAAACCGTAATGAGTTTAAGATTTCTTTTATTAGGTTCAAAAGAAAGCATTATTTGAAATTAGAGTCTTTTGTAACATTGTGAATGTCTTTACGGTCACCTGATCAATTTAATGCATCCTTGCTAAATAAAGTATTCATTTCTTAAAGGAAAAAGTCTTTCTGACAGTCATTACCCACATGTTTAAATGTGTATATTTCTTGAAAACAAGCCTAACCCAAAGATGTCCATGCATCTTTGCAGTATGAGGATTCTGAACATTGAGAGGCTTGAGGCTCAGTTGAAAGCTTGCCATTGCTCCTTTGTTTTCACCAAAATAAAGGTAAGCTGTTTGGACAATTCTACAGTTTGATTTCTAAACAAAGTATGTTTTGGAGTTTGACTAATTCTGTTTCTACAGCCTTCACTGCTTGCTTTGTCACTTCTGGCCCTGGAGATCGAGGATCGGCACGAGTGTGAGCCAGTTCCGGCTCTGAAAGAGGCTCTAGATGGTCTACAGGAGCGTTTGTCTGTGAGTTTCCTTTATTTGGATTCAAGCAGATTTACTGATTTCCACACATGGCTGCTGCTTAACTGTCCTCGCCATTGATGGAATCTTCCGGCTCTCCGTGTTTTCACTATTAACGGTTGAGGGTGTCATTACACATCTTCTAAAAGATTACTGAACCTCCCGATCGAAACTATCGATGCCATTATGTAAGCAGATGCATATAATAACCTGATCCCTTAGGGGTGGGTGAATCACGATTCTTTGATTTACTATTTTGCCAGTGACTGAAACTAAATTCCCTATTTTAAAATCAAAGCCTTACAAGGTAACAAAATAAAAAAGAATGGCAGACATAATTTTAATTTTAACAAAATAAAAACAAAGGCACATTACATATATACACACACCATACAAATGAGAAAAACGATAAAATGAAATGTGTTATAAAACACCACTCTACTTCTTTTCGAAGTACATTACATTATAAACATTATAAGCACACAAATGTGGTTCAGGCAACGCAGCATATTGATTATATTCACAGCATATGTACGGTATATAACAAAACGAAATATATAACACAACCCTGCCTCTTTTTGTTTAAATGTAAAAATATTAAACGTATTCCAGGAAATATGCAATGCATTTCATATTGCATTGGTAGAATTGGTACAAATGTTGCAATAAACAACATTAGATGATCTTGTAAAAAAAAAAAATGAAAAATGACAACTCAACCCTATCTCTTTTTGTTGAATTTCAGTTTTATCAATAATAGCCATTATAAATGTATAAGTAAAAGGTACAAAAAGCTATACAGTAAATCATCCTTTTAAGGACAAGCAGCAGCATGTTTAATATAAGGCTACTGTCACTTTAAGAACAGCACACATCTAATAAACATGCATATGACACTGACTTGATTTCCTCTCAACTGTTTACTTTAGACCTAACCAACTGTGTTTATGTAAACCTTGTGTGCATTTGTCAGTATTAACTCTAATGCAGCAGAGGTTTTTTCATAAAACGTTAAATTGACATCTTAATTTCAAAAGGCTATATCTCAATAGTGACGAGAGACTTTCTGTAAATTAGAGAAATATTAAAGATGACCCAAAGTTTATAAAGGGATTACATTTTCCCATCTAATTTGCACATGATGTTATATGGTGGAGGCAATCTCGGATTATATAATTTTCCTGAAGTCGAATGTTTAAATGATGAAATGCAGCGCTTCTTTCCCCCCAAAATGTCCTATTCCCATGCATTGATTGTTGCTATGTGGGTGGAGGCCAAAGATTTAAAGGGATAGTTACCCCCCAAAAAAAAAATAAAAAAAAATTGAGTCATTAATTACTCGCCCTCATGTTGTTCGAACCCCATAAGACCGTCGTTCGTCTTCAGAACACAAATGAAGATATTTTTGACTAAATTTGAGAGCTGGATCACTGCTACATAGGCTGCCTAAGGGATCAAAACTTGACTGCCCAGAAAGTCAATGAAGAAGATGTTTAAAACTGGATTTAAAGGAGTAGTTCACTGTAAAAAAAAAACCTTTTGCTGATAATTTACTCACCCCCATGCCATCCAAGATGTCCATGTCTTTCTTTCTTAAGTCGAAAAGTAATTAAGGTTTTTGTTAAACATTCCAGGATTTTCTCCATATAATGGACTTCAATGGGATCCAAACAGTTCAAGGTCCAAATGAGAGTTTGAAAGGGCTTTAAACGACACCAGACGATGAATAAGGGTCTTGTCTAGGACCCTTCGAGTCATGACTCGAAAAAAGATTTGTTCGTTTTGATGGACAAGTTTGAACAGAGGAGTCACGAACGCTCATCACAGAACAGAGCAAGGCGAGCATTTGTGCTTATAAAACTTAAACTTTTTTTATTTATTTTTTAAATGACCGATTGTTTCTCTAGATAAAATCCTTATTCATCGTCTGGAATCGTTTAAAGCCTGTTGAAGCTGTACTGAAACTCTCATTTGGACCTTGAACCGTTTGGTTCCCATTGAAGTCGATTATATGGAGAAAAATTCTGGAATGTTTTCTTAAACCTTAATTTCTTTTCGACTGAAGAAAGACGTGGACATCTTGGATGACATGGGGGTGAGTGAACTATATTGGAGAGGTTGTGCATACATTGGCAAAGAGAATTTGACGTTTCGATTAAACAGTAATTATTTGTATTTTGTGATTTTTTTTTTTTTTTTTTTTTTTTTTTTTGCATTTCAGGTTAAAGCTGGAGACCTGGTTTGCATGAGAGAGCTTGTTGCTAAATGTCTGGCTGAATACGCCACCACCAAGTGCCTGAAACCAAATGGCCAGAGACTGCGATGGATGATTTCGGGTAGAACCGCCAGACAACTGAAGCCAAGTTACTACAAGATTGCACATCTACCCACGATTCCTGAATCGGCTTATTAAGACTGTTAGTGTTGAGTGCCCATAACTGAACAGCTTAATTCAGTCCTATAGAAAACTGCTTTTAATACTTTAATCTATGTTATGGACGCCCAACACTAATTTCTGCTAACTTTAATTCCTTCTTCTTCAGTCTTTATGTCCTCTATGACACCTGCCGTGATTGTATTTATCATCCACACTGGCTCAATCTTGATTACTAGTCAAGGGTGGGTTTGAGCAAGTTTATCAGATGGGTTTCACTGATGAGGCTTGCTCATGTTCATTTGAATCGGCGCAAGAAGCGCCGGTTGTTTAAAGCAATTAAGTATAGAACCGCCTAGGTCCTCAGTCCACTGTGTGGAAGAGGAGGGAGAAGGGTTTTGAGATTCAAGACAACAACAGAACCAAGAGATCAGGCCCAAAACCCTTAACTCCCATCCTAGGTTGTCAGCTGTTGTAATGCACACTCCTACCCAAGGTGATGAAAATGAGATGGTTTTTTTGTTTTCTTTTTGTTTATTTTGGCATTCTGCTTTCTAACGTGGCTTGAAGAAATTTGGATGGCTATGGAAATGCAGGTTTTAACTTGATTTACGCCTCTAATATGAAAAAATAGCTAATTACCAACTAACCAGGCAGAAGCTTATTTTACATTTGGTTGATTACTACAAATTTTTGTAACCACGACCATTTGTTTTATACCTGGTATAAATTCAACTCCAAACAGAGATGAGTGGGCCAAATAAAACTATTGAAATGGATCGAATTGAATGCAAGCGGCTCTTTTTGTTTTGGCTGTTATCTGGAAGTTGAGGCAGCGTTTTGCAAGATGATGTAGTTGAACCTTTCAATAAAACTGTATTGAAAAGTGAAACCTGCTTGTTTGTGGTGTTTGAGAAAAGCCATTTAATAAGTGCTTGAATAACTTTATTGAAATTCAAAGGATGGTTAAGCCAACAGTCTTCTAAAACCACTGTGGTGGCAATTACAAAATAAAACATTGCATTGGTAAATTGAAACCATCATAAAGGCTGCTTGTGATTAGATTATGGCTTTATATCCGTAGCCACATAGCATTGCAATATATATATAAAACCAAAGGAAGAATTGTGAAAAATGTTCTCATTGGAAATAAACTGGTACAATTTGGTAAGACTATTAAGTACATTAATGAAAGCAGTCCTTTATTTCTGCAAGCTGGAGAAATCTGGTCCACCACCCTGAAAGTTCCCAGAGATCTCTGCTCCGCTGAAGTCAAATCCAGGGTTCTGTTTGAAACAAGATGGGGGAAAATGTATTACAGATAGACTGTTCAGTTATAAAGACATTTAGAAAGTTACTAGTGTGAAGTTAGAAAGTGTGTAATGGCCTCTAAGAGACTAATTTTCTAAAACATCTTCACAAATCTTGCTGACCCCAAACTTTTGAAATGTAATTCAGCAAATATTTATAGTTTTTTTTTTTTTAATTCAGGAGGTCGTTAAGACCTTCAGGTACATCTGAAAGAAGTGCGAGTCCAGCAGGGTGCAGTGAAATCTTTCCGCACCTCTCTCTGGAACCTCTCCAGTGTGAGCTTCCTCTGCATCTGATCCTGCACCCACGGGTCCGCCGCATACTCTCCCTCCAAAAGAGACTGCCAGCAGTTCCCAGCCTCTCGGTTCGTCTTCATGAGAACTATTTGGATCATTTTTTTGTCCTCTGAATGGCACAACAAAGACAATGTTCTTCCAGAGATACATTTTTTTTTAAGTTAAAGCAAGATACATGCACTAAATACTCTGACATGAATATGTAAATGAATTTTAGCCTTACCTAACGTCCATGTTGCTTCATCGCCGACAGTAGACCCAAACAACTTCCCCTACAAGATGACAATGTGAATATTGAAATGTGATAATGCATTGTGTTTACATGACAATAAGTCGACTAAAAACAAAATATTCCTTTTAGTCATACAGTTTACAAACAACTATAAAGGACCGATTGTGGGTACTTGAGGCACTTCTACTCAAGTTGCCTACGGCAGGGCACAGGGTTCCCGATTTTCTGACCAATGAATTTCCATGACTATTTTAATGCCTTTCCAAATGTTTGCAATTACTGGATGTAGATCTTTTAAATGATTTTAATCCCTCCCAGAGAAACCATTTGGCTGTTTTGACCATCAAAACTTCCTATACTTCGTTATTAAAACATCTGATATTAATACGCGTGATTTACATTTGCAATATTCCTATAAAAACATCTTTTGAAAATCTATGAAACTTGTTATTACAATTTTTGATCACACTTTAGATTAAGGTCCAATTCTCACTTTGAACTACGACTTTTGCCTCAAACTCCTAATTAGTGCTTATTAATAGTTAGTAAGGTAGTTGTTAAGTTTAGGTGTTGGGTAGGATTATGGGATGTAGAATAAGACATTAATGCATTTCAAGAAACTACTAAACAGCCAATGTCACTAATAAACAGCCAATGTCATGTTTATAAGCAACTAGTTATTGGTGAGTAATTGGATCCTATACCTAAAAGTGTTATCCAATATTTATGTAATAATAATATTGTCCTCAATATTATATTTTTAGCAGAGAATGTAAAGTTAGTAGAATTTTAGATTTCTGAACAGGTGATGCTAATGTATATTACTAGTTTGTGCACACACAAAAAAATACAACATATACTCTATTTTAAACGTTGTTTGTTATTTACATTTTTACCTATTATTATTATTATTTTATATTTTAATGACATCAGAGAGCACATTATACTACAAAATCTGAACATTAAAAACATATTTTCATTCACCAATTAATTTTTTTAGGTTTCAGAAGGCTGTAACGTCAATTTTGATTGTTAGTTATGGGCATTTGTGTATTATGTCAAAGTTTATCAGGTGCCGATGTGAACATGTAACTTTGCACAAAACAACAGCACGCATCTGGTCTCTATATTGAAAATATCTTAGTCTTAACACTAATACAGACAGATTGAATTTACTCCACGATTCTCATTATACCTTGAAGATCTGTTGGTCTTTCACACGAAGCTCTATCTGTTTGCTCCCGATGTTACACTTGATCTCTTTGGCTGAAGTACCAGGAGGAACATTCACTTCGATGAAAACCTCTTCCATAGTCTGATACCATGAGCCCCATGGTGTTTTACACGGGATCACACCACTCCTCTCGTCGAAATGCACTGACATACTGCTCGTTTCACAGGGCTCTCATTAGTGCGGCTGCCTGAGATCCTACAAACGCACATTAGCAGCAATAACAGCTATTGCTACAGTGCAGAAACTAGATATATTTCTCATACATTCTGGCAATATCTCGCAGTGTCTTTCTTCTTCAGCAGCGGAATACTACTGTGGCATGACGGATGATGTGGGCCATCTAGTGTATGGAGAGTAGGTAAACAAGAGTTAGTTTAGAAAGCTTTATGTAAGTAGTAGGAAATATGTATTGTCGAAAAATAATATATTTGAAGTATGTGTTTAAATACATCGGCTATGTATTTTGAGTTGATATTACTTTATATTTATAACTTCATTTGAATCCTGCATTTATAACACTTGCCCTGGTCATAGACATAGATGCCCCATTAACGGCTATACTAAGCATGATAGTAAGCCGTCCGCCATGTTGGAACGGTCAAAGTCCGTGAGTGCGAGTTGTTTGAACGTATTTGCGTCTGCAACCATAGTTAGATCTATGTATGGAGAAATAAATATGTATATATGCAATCGACTTCAGCAGAGGATTTAGCTAAACTAACACATTAAAACAAGACAAAGGCGTCAGCTATACGTATAAAAACATGTAATATTGAGTTATTACGTATAAAACACAAACAAACACATTCTCATATGTGAAAGGTTATCCCATTTCTTCAGCAATTTCAATCTCGGCAGTTTCAAAACCAGAAGCTATGTGACATCCATAGACTGTAAGGTAACATCATTGATTCTTACCTCTTACTGTGAGTGATGACACACTGACTGTTCCAAGATGGCAACGTGTCTGGACTCTGGAGCAGACGAATGTGGTATGTACATGTTTACTGCCTGCCTATAAATGTATTTATTCTGTGGTTTGGGAAAGTCAGGGTAACTGCAATGTTTAGTGAAGCTCAAAATATAGCTAGAAGTTTGCTAGTTGAACTAGCCTACTCTTTAACCTGTTACTTAAAAAAGCAAGTGGATTTTCCTGATCCCCTAATTTGATTATCCTCAAAGCTTTTTACTTCACATTCAGCCCTCCATTTCTTGCCAGTCATACATACAAGACAGTGCTTCAGTTTATCTGTAGTGCATTATACAGTACATTATGCCATTTAAATATCAACAGGTGAATTAATTAATTTTTTTTGCCACTAAAATGGCTTTTCTTTTGGTCTTATTTTGTCTCACAAGGTAAGTTAATTGATTCAACAAAGTATACTTCATTTAAATGAGTTTTCTTTAATGCTTTGTTTAATTTAAGGTCTAAATTCACTGAAAGGACTATTCAAGTTGGGGTTTTTTTTATTTCCGTTTAGTGTTGCAAATGCAACAAGTAAGCAAAAGATAAATTCAGAAAACATAACACGGATCCTAGATGGACTACTTGATGGTTATGACAATCGACTGAGGCCAGGATCTGGAGGTAAGCATAGGCCTCACGGCATTGAAATAATGTTATATTAAGATTTTCTATCCTATGACGATTGCTACATCATGTATTTCAATGAACTTTGTAATAATATTATGATCGAGTCACATTTTTTGCGTGTATGTGTAACATCTGATTAACTTTACAGTCTCTGTAACTGAGGTCAAAACAGACATATTTGTTACAAGTTTTGGACCGGTCTCTGATGTTAAAATGGTAAGAAAATACAGCCTTTATTGTGTTGTATTGTTTTATTGATGTACACACTGGCAAAACTTATTTATAGTGCTTCCGATCCTGTGACTAAAGTAGATAATCGGCTGAACTTAGTTTCTGGTGGTGCAAATGTCTGTTCATACTCATCTCAGTATGTCAAGCAGCATCTTCCACAATATGCATAGAGAACTCAAATTATAAATTCATATTGATTGTAATGAAATCAGAACATGATTCACAGAAATAAATTGTTCTCTCTCAGGAGTACACCATGGATATGTTTTTCCGCCAAATGTGGGTTGATGAGAGGTTAGCCTTTAAGGGGCCCATTGAAATATTGCCTTTGAACAACCGCATGGTGGACAAGATCTGGACACCGGACACATTTTTTCGCAATGCAAGGAAATCGCACGCACACAACACGACGACTCCTAACAAGCTGTTCCGGATCATGCAAAATGGAACAGTCTTTTACACCATGAGGTAAAACAACCAGATGAGCTGAGTACTGAATAGCACTTGAAAAATTGGCTAGTTTCTCTATGAACAAGACAAAATGTTGTTGATGTTCCTTTGCTGCGCATTTAAGATCTTGTATATCATTTGGGTGACCTCATAATTACCTGTTTTCTCCATATTTTAGGCTAACTGTAAGTGCAGAATGTCCAATGGTGTTGATGGACTTTCCTATGGATGGGCACACATGTCCTCTCCTGTTTGGAAGCTGTAAGATCTATCTGTGTCTATCCATCCATATATCCACCATCCATCCATCCTTCCATTCATGCATCCATCCATCCATTTAGGCATCCATTCATCCAGAGCAGCCATCCATCCATCCATCCATCCATCCACAGCCATCCATCCATCCATCCATCTATCCACAGCCATCCATCTATCCATCCATCCACAGCCATCCATCCATCCATCCATCCATCCATCCATCCACAGCCATCCATCCATCCACAGCCATCCATCCATCCGCAGCCATCCATCCATCCACAACCATCCATCCATCCATCCATCCACAGCCATCCATCCATCCATCCATCCATCCACAGCCATCCATCCACAGCCATCCATCCATCCATCCATCCACAGCCATCCATCCACAGCCATCCATCCACAGCCATCCATCCATCCATCCACAGCCATCCATCCATCCATCCACAGCCATCCATCCATCCATCCACAGCCATCCATCCAGAGCAGCCATCCATCTATCCATCCACATCCATCCATCCATCCATCCATCCATCCACAGCCATCCATCCAGAGCAGCCGTCCATCTATCCATCCACATCCATCCATCTATCCACAGCCATCCATCCACCCATCCATCCATACCGATTCATTTATCCTCCACATTCATTCATTCATTCATTCATTCATTCATTCATTAATCTGCAGCCATCTATCCATCCATCTATACACATTCATCCATCCATCTCTACACAGACATCCATCGATCCGCAGCCATCCATCAGCACCCATCCATCTTTCTATACATCTGTCCACATCCATCCATCTGTCCACAGCCAACCATCCATCCACATCCATCTATCCACAGCTATCCATCCATCCACAGCCATCCATCCATCTATCCGCAGACGATCTATGCATCTATCAATCTATCCACATCCATCCATCTGTCCACAGCCATCCATCCATCCACATCCATCTTTCCACAGCTATCCATCCATCCACAGCCATCCATCCATCTATCCGCAGACGATCTATGCATCTATCAATCTATCCACATCCATCATCTATCCACAGCCATCCATTCATCTATCCACATCCATCCATCCACAGCCATCCATCCATCTGCAGCTATCCATCCATCTATCCACAGCCATCCATCTATCAGTCCATCCACAGCCATCCATCCACATCCACCCATCTATACACAGACATCCATCTATGCATCTATCAATCTATCCACATCCATCCATCCACAGCCATTATCTATCAATCCATCCACATCCATCCATCTATCAGCAGACATCCATCTATCAATCTATCCACATCCATCCATCCATCTATCCACATCCATCCACCCATCCATCTGCAGCTACCCATCCATCTATCCACAGCCACCCATCCATCAATCCATCCACAGCCATCCATCTATCAATCCATCCATCCACAGCCATCCATCTACCATTTTTCAACTGCTTTCTCTTATACCTTCAGATGCTTACACTAATCGTGAAATTGTCTACACATGGAGGAAGGGTCTCCAGGCATCTGTGGATTTTCCTCCAGAATCATCAAGCCTACTTCAGTATGATCTTTTGGGCCAGGCCTTGTTCAGTAAAACATATAAATTCAGTACAGGTATGTTTTTAGTTTTGCTCGGTTTTCTGAGAATATTACAGATCTAGCATGTCAAATGTCTTGTACTATTGCTATGGAGAATGACTTATCTAATTGTCTGTGTTAAGAGCTACAAGTCAGGCTGATCCCTGGGCAGCTTTCCCTCTGAGAGGCAATCTAAGATGCTTAACTGATCAGGCCTAATTCATGATATCTGTCTTTAAAAATAACTGTGTGTCCCGAGGATGACCAGGGGCTCTGTAATGAGAAATTTATGGGCAGGCAGAAGGCAGGGACCACCTGCTACGTACCCATCATATCTGTGGAAATGGATCAGGCACCTAAAAGAAAGGATTGTGCCCCTAAAGCTTACCTCTCATCTTCTGACTTTGTCTTCTCTTGTAATTAAGGACAGACATGAAGAGTCAAAAGCCAAAATTCTCTCTAAATGTTATGGAAACCAGTTTGGCCAAATGGCCCTGATCACAGCATCATATGGATGTGTACAGGCTGCATAATTTGTCTTCTTTAATGTCCTCCTCTAATCTCTTGGCACCATCTAGGTCTGTATTCTGTCCAGGTTGTCCATTTCCATCTTCAGAGAAAGCTTGGCTACCATCTTATCCAAACGTACATCCCTTTGATTATGGTGGTTGTCCTGTCACAAGTCGCATTCTGGATCAACAAGGAGTCTGTTCCGGCTCGAACAGTGGCTGGTATGAAAATCTTTTTTTAAATGTTCATATTTTTTTGAGTATTAAATACACTGAACACAAAGTCTCTTTATGCTGCATTAAAATACAGTAAAAATAATAATATTGTGAAATGGCATTACAATAAAAATCTATTTTAATATATATATATATATATATATATATAATTATATTAGGGCTGTGCAAAAATGAATTGTGATTAATCGCATCCAAAATAAAAGTCTGTGTTTACATAATATATTTGTGTGTGCTGTATAAATTATTTTGTATATATAAATACCTGTGCATGCATGTATATATTTAAGAATTATTTGCGCTTAAATTCTGTATATATATATATATATAATCTATATTATATAAATATAAATATTTTATATATGAATAACACATTTTCTTAAATATATACATGCATGTGTGTGTATTTATATATACAAAATAATTTATACAGCACACACAAATATATTATGTAAACACAGACTTTTATTTTGGATACGATTAATCGCAATTAATTTTTGCACAGCCCTAAATTATATATATATATATATATATATAATAGAATTATTATTATTATTATTATTTTTATGTAATTTATTCCTGTGATGGTAAAGCTGAATTTTCACCATCATTACTCCAGTCGTCACTGTCACATGATACTTCAGAAATCATTTTAATATGATGATTTGATGCTCAATAGACATTTATTATGTTGAAAACAATTGTGCTAGTCAATATTTTTTGTGGAAATTGTGATACATATTTTTCAGGATCTTTCAAAATAACAGCATTTATCTGAAATATGTTTTGCTACATTATAAATGTTTTACTGTCACTTTTGCTTAATTTAATGTAATTAATAAATATGAATGTAATTCTTAAAATATCCTAAAACCTACTAACCCAAATGTTTGAACAGTGTGGTGCATGTCATATTTTAGTCTTACAGTATGAAATGCAAACTGAGGTTTTAACATTGTGTAAATAGAAAATTTAACAACAAAAATATTTTATTTTATATTAATTGCAATGTTTTCCATTAGCTGTTCACCCTCCATCCCAGTAAAGAGCACCAGTCACCACATGTTATCCATTTATTTCTATGGAATAACATACTACTATTAACGTTTCAGCAATACATAGTATGCAAACTTTGCTAAGTATGCACTTTTTCTGTATACATGCAATAACAGAATGATGAATGTACAAAATGTGCTGTATTATATTATTAGTACACTGCAAAACAGTACAATGTGCATGACTTGACCTTTTATTTTTAGAATGATGAATGATCTGGAAGTAATAACTGAAGCCTCAGTTTTTTATGTCTTGACTCATCATTTGATCGTACTGCCAAATGTTGCATTTTTACAAAAAGGGAATTAAAATAGCTTAATAGTTTTTATTTCCAGAATGATGACCGTGAATTAAAAATGAAATATGATCAGCTCATATGACGGATATAGAACCGTCACATGATAATAATATAGCATACTACCCCTTAAACATTTATTGTGGAATATATGTTCATTATAATTTTACTGTAAGAATGTTATGTGTGTGATATTTCTATTTACCTTCAATTTAAATTTAAGTTTTTTAGTTTTTGTTGTTTAGTTGCCACAGCAACATTTATTTAAGCTTTATTTTAATTTTTCAAAGATTTTAATAGTTATAGATAACAATAACAACACTGACACTTTACTAAGCAGTACACTAGTATTCATTACGAACATAGCCTTAGTTTTCACGTCCCTCACTGGAATGCGACTTGATTTATGCCTGATGGACAGTATTTTTGGTCTGTATGTTTATTTGTGGTGAAAAACTACATTACCCATGCTGTACAGAAAACATCATAAATTCCAACTCCCTCTCGCATATATGCCTCATTAGCGACTGTTTCTATGGGCTGCTATATGTAAGCCTTCCGCCATATTGGAACGGTAAAAAAACAAACACTTGAGAGCAAGTTGTCTGTGCGTCTGCAGCCATATGGATGTTTGAATATCTATATCTGCATTAAACTTCAGCAGAAGAAAGGGTTAGTTAACACAACATTACCTCATAACATTGGCTGTTTCTATAGGCTGCTATACGTAAGCCGTCCACCATATTGGAATGGTCAAAGCCAGTCGGTGAACAATCGAGAGCAAGTTGACAGTGCGTTTGCAACCATAGTTAGACGCATATATGATGGGCTATCTACATCTGCAATAGACTTCAGCAAATGATTTTGCTAAACTAACACAATACAACAAGACAAAGGCGTCAGCTATACGATATTAGACAGCTACCATAGTAAAAGTAAAAACATTAAAATGTACAACAGTTAAAACCTATAATATTGAGTTAGTACATAGAAAAACACAAACCAACACATTCTCACATGTGAAAGGTTATCATTTCTTTGGGAATTTAAAGGGTTAGTAGTTCACCCAAAAATGAAAATTCTATCAGTATTTATTTACTCACCCTCATGTTGTTCCAACCCCCGTAAGTCCTTCGTTCATCTTCGGAAAAACAAATTAAGATATTTTTGATGAAATCTGAGAGCTGGATCACTCCTCCATACTAGTTCATAGGCTTCTTCAGGGATTGAAACTTGCCGGCCTCGAAAAGTTATTAAAGACATCGTTAAAATAGTCCAAGTGACTTCAGTGGCTCAATCTTAACTTTATCAAGCGACGAGAACACTTTTTGTGCGCAAAAACAACAACAAAAATAACAACTTTATTTCAACTATTCATTTACTTCTCTCTCTGCCTCGAGTCAGGTTACTAGTTTAATAGCGCAAGCTCCTGTTATTGTACGTCACACGGATCTCACACACAAGAAGTAAATGAATTGTTGAAATAAAGTCGTTATTTTTGTCGTTTTTTTGCGCACAAAAAGTGTTCTCTTCGCTTGATAAAGTTAAGATTGAGCCCCTGAAGTCACTTGGACTATTTTAACGATGTCTTTAATAACTTTTCGAGGCCGGCAAGTTTCAATTCCTCAAGAAGCCTATGGACTAGTATGCAGGAGTGATCCAGCTCTCAGATTTCATCAAAAATATCTTAATTTGAGATGAACGAAGGTCTTACGGGGTTGGCACAACATGAGGGTGAGTAAATACTGACAGAATTTTCATTTTTGGGTGAACTAACCCTTTAAATCTCACTGGTTTCACAACCAGAAGCAACGCAATGTTGTGGCATCAATGATTCATACTGTGAGTGACGACACGCTGACCGTTCCTAGATGTATGTAGCGGTCGAATGTGTAATCTACGTATACACATCAATGCCATGAAGCAGAGGGCATAATTATGTACCTATGCTCTCCGCTTTTGTTTCATGTTCTCACTCGTTCTTGCTTTTTTTCTCATATTTGCATGTATATCCGTACTTGAGAGCATAGCATGTTCACATAGTCTCTTCTGACCTTCAGGAATCACCACTGTGCTCACCATGACTACTCTAAGCATCAGTGCCCGCTCCTCGCTACCCAAAGTCTCCTACGCCACCGCCATGGACTGGTTCATCGCCGTCTGCTTTGCCTTCGTGGCTTCAGCCCTCGTTGAGTTTGCTGCGGTCAACTACTTTACCACGCTCGAGGTCAACAGGGAAAAACGCAAGCTCTCCAAGGCCTCCATTCTGGAGTCCATAACCCAGGGCAGCGATGATGAGGAAGAGATGGTAACTATCTCCCGCAGAGCGTAATTAACACTGTACTCTGGTCGAAAACCAAAGCTGACGGAGCTCCTGGTTATGTGATATGCACCACACGAGCGCTGCTCTTCACAAACCAGTGAACTGTGTCACTGTTATTGTGATGCTAAACGAGTGTCGCTGCAGCTGCATACATGCGCCTCCCAAAGGGATGGTTAAATACCTCTAAAGACATATTTAGCACGCATCACTAATCATAGCACATGAACTAACCTTTAATGTGTCCACTGCTGTGTTAAGAAGCGACTGCGTTCAGGTGTTCATTTACCTGCTCTGTGCAGATCTCACAGCCACGTGTGAATTGTAGTTCTTATCTGTTGTGCTGAGTTAGATATGGTAATTCAACAGGCGTGCAGCGTCTCCCGGGACTGCTCTCACACGGGGAGCTCATGGTTGGTGTTTTAAAAATAGCCCCCCGTATTAAAACTGCGAGCCATGACTCCTATAATCTCTCACCTGTGCTGTGGATCCGTTTGCTCCAGTTCTCTCTCTGGCTTAGACTGGAAGAGGAAAGAAATACGACCACATAAAGTGGCAGCATGAAGCGTGTAGTTTAACATCTTATTTTCTTATTAAGTACTTTAAAATATTTTAGCAGTTGACTGATATTTTGGCTAGGCAATTATTAAGCAGATATTTGGCTATTTAGGTGATTTGACACATTGGCAGAAGTCCAACCAAGCAGCTCTCTTGGTCGATGTGGCGAATTCGCGTGAAAAACTTGAACCTGTTATGAAATCTGTGTTCGGAGATATTTCACCCTCACGGTAATGTCATGATTGTGTGGATTCCTATTGAAATGACTGGGTTTTGAGCAATGGTCAATTTCATCACACTGTAAAAAACAAAATTCTGTGAAATTTATGGTAAAAAAGCAGCAGATGTGTTGCCAGAATTTTACTATATAAAATATTGTAGCTACATTATAGGTTTTGTGGATTTAGCTTAAATTGACAGTAAAATACTGGATCAAAAATACTGTAATTAAAGGGTTAGTTCACTCAAAAATGAAAATTAGCCCATGGTATACTCATCCTCAAGTCACCCTAAGTGTATGATATTCTTCTTTCAGACGGATACAATTGGAGTTATATAAAAATGTCCTGCTCTTCCAAGCTTTATTATGGCAGTGAATGGCTGTTTCTATTTTGAAGTCCATAAAAGTGCATCTATCCATCAGAAAAGTGTTCCACATGGCTACAGGATATTAATAAAGGCCTTCTGAAGCGAAGCGATGCGTTTGTGTAAAAAAAATATCCATAATTAACAATGTCAAGAAGTAAAATAACTTGCTTCCGGGCCTAATGAACTTACGGATTTGACTTAAATGTAAACTTTACAATACGGGTGCACTAATAAGAATTAATTCATGCAGATAATACTGAATGTGTAACTAATGATTATTTAAGCTATTCAGTAATGATTACCACATTAGGAACTAATTAAGAGTCTGTAAGGTTAATGTATTAGTTCATACATTAATTGTTATTAATAAAATATGTAATTGTGGATTAATTCCATAATAACACATTTTTTAACTAATAGTGTTAATTAATATGTTAATTACCAGAATGAGCCAAAGCCTTGTCTTTCAACTTCCAGATAATATGACAGGTATACTAATATGCATTAATACATGATTAATTACTTCATTGTTAGTGTAAATTTATGTGCAATTTACTACAATTACTAAATGACTAGTTAATAATGATGTGCCCCAACAAGTAAAGTCATAACATAATGATACCTTTGCGAAGCCTGTCAAAAAAAAAATCTCATAGACTTACATTAAATGAGCAACAAGAACTTGTTGTTGGGTTGTTTTAACATGGTTCAGTATGTATGCACATAGTAACCACCCAAAGCACCCTACCAAGCGCTCCAGCATTGTGGCCGAAACGTTTGTACCCACCCCCAATTAAAAAACTCTGAAAATCAAATTCATTTTGCATGTTCATTTGGTCCCCCAGTGTTGCAGATATTACACATAGCAGATTTAAATTGTAGGCAGTATAATTAAACTGTATTATGTCATATATATATGTATACTGTACATATTAATTGATTACCTTTTTTGACATTTGTGCATGACATTTACGATAATCTTTTAATTAGTTACCTAAATGCTGGTTCAGACTGTTAAATTTCTCTAATATCAGGTATGCTTGTTTTGTGTCATTCACAGTTTCTTGACCTATTTTTTCTTTCGTCATAGCCTCAGTCTGATGGCTACAGTCGTAGAAGAAAGGCAGACTCTTTGTCTGAAGCGCCCAGAACTCGCATTCCCATCTTCCTTCAGGGCTCAGCTGTCCCACCCAACGTAATGCTGGCCGGCACCAGTACCATAGACCAGTATGCTCGCATCCTCTTTCCTCTGGCCTTTGGGATCTTCAACCTCATCTACTGGTACATCTACCTCAGCAAGGACACCATGGAAAAGCCCAGGTCTGTGCTCACACCATAGTTCAAGTATTATCTGTTAATTTACGTCTTAATTTACTTTCTCTTAGTAATAAAGGAAGAAATCACGAATCAATTGGTTCTTTTAGACAGTAAAGAGATCAATGGAGCATTAACACAATTTCAGAATTACAGTCATTACTATATTTCTGAAAAAAGTGTTCACTTCCTTCCTCATAGAACTTACAAAAATAGTACAACTTTAAATAAACTGAATTTTTCGGAGAGCTCAGACTTCACTGCAACGCAAACACTCAAAATGGCAATGGCAGTAGTTGTCGTGTAATATTTCTGTTTACTTATTCATTAATGCAAGATTAAGGAAAGAAACAGAATATAATTTAGTGCAGCTAGCTCAGAGTTGGATAACTAATGTCTAATTTCCTGCTTAAAGGCGCAGTAAGCGATTTTTTGAGAATCATTGCTGAACCAAACAAACACACCCCACAAATACGCAATGCAAAAGCGCATGTCCCTTCATTGTAGCTGAAGCGATGGAAATGAAAGTTTCATGAAAAATAAAGCGTAGATGATAAATGAACAACAAGGAAGAACAAAAAAATTAACATACAGTACACAAGTGTATACAAGCAACAGTTTGTTGTTAGTCACCAGCAGCCCACACTCAAAACCATGTTACTCACGTATGGAGCAGAAACAAAGCAACCGCTGCATCCGTTTTCAGGCCTTCCCGCTTTTTGTCTCTCCAGCTCTGGAAATCTTTTCTAATATTAACATGGGTCCAAAAGCCTAATCATAGCCCTTCTTTTTCCAGTGATATTCCTTTTTTCTCTTTTGTAATGTCTCTCAGCAATCTCTCTTTCTACAGTAATTCTTCAAATCTCCCTCCTGCTCACTCTCTCTCCTCCCCCATTTTGAGTGTATACGCCCCTACTGCTGATTGGCTACAAGTGTGTTGTGATCCAATGGCTTACTGCACTTTTAATGTTACCATGCAATCAAAACTGACTGGAATATTACTGTTTTTATTATAATGATGTATCTGTGCACTTCATTATTATCATTTTTATTTATATTCATTATTATAATTTAATTAATACGCCCTTGTAATCTTTCAAAAACAGTAAGTTCCCCTCTTCTTCATATTAGGACAATAATCCTTATATTCCAGCAGCCTGTCAATCACATGAGATTACAACATTTAGCAAATGTCAACGATCCAATTAATTCCCGATTAATTTTATGAAGCGAAAAAACAAAAACATAATTTACAACTTTTTTCTTTACAAATCATGCGTCGTGATGGTCTCGTAAATGAGCGTTGGAGATTCATATTTTGTAAATAAAGTATTAAATTATAGATTTTTGTGTGCAAACAAAGGGCTAGTGTCGTTTCATAAAATTGAGTTTTACTTGAGTAGAATTTTCATTTTTGGGTGAACTATCACAAAGTATATTAAAAAGGTTTATGCATTATGAAAGTTACTTATTGTATTGTAGTTTTGTCTACTGATAACACAAATGACAGATTTATTTTGTAATTCCAAGTTTAACTACAAGATCATCAGCTCCGAACACAATATCAGGGTTGTCATCTACTAATTGCGGTAATTACAGCATGATATGAATGCAGCTTAAATAATAGCAAAGGGAAAATTTTGACTAACTGACTGACTAAGAAAAAGACTAACTTGTCTAACATTTTTCTTTTTTTCCTCTGAAAAATGTAGGAAAAACCCATGAGACAAAATGTATAATTTAATAAAACACTCCATTAAGTCTCATAATCTTTAAAAAAAAAAATGCAATAGCATTTTGATTATTAGCCATAATTACAAGATATAGTTCTTACTGTAAAAAAAAAAATATTGCTGGTTTAACTAAAAATTTTAAGGCAACCAGGTTACTTATTGTTTTTAAGTTCATTGAAATGGAAAAATTGAGTTAACACAATGAAGCAGATTGATTTAATCACCAGAAACTCAAAATATTATGTTATCTGAACTACATAAATTATCTAAGTTGATTTGACAAAAGAAAAAAATGTTGTGATTACAAATCATGAAAATATTTGTTTACAGTGTAGGGACAAGGAGTTGTATTGCGGATTCTTTGGCATTTATGTTTCCTGTTTTTGCTCGGTAGCTTATCTTCTCATCCCAGCAACACAGAAATGCTGTAGATGTGTTTTTCAGAAAACGATGATGGCACACTGGATCTTTTATCGAGGCTGTAAATACATGAATAATTTCTGAACCTAAAACAGCCGCAGGACTTGAGCAGGTGAAAACAGGAGAGATGATGTTCCTTCTGGGTGACCCTGTTCCTGCGGTTGCTGAGGTTAGAGCCCTATCCAAGATTTATCACTTAGGGCTAACTCTTTAAAAAAAAAAAAAAAAGATCAGATCCTCTGCTAGATTTTTTTTCTCTCCACCAAATGCTTGAATCATCTGATATGTTCAAAGGGACCATGAAGCAAGCGTCACATTTAATCCCAAATTTCCCTCAATGCCGAAGGCACGAGATTTACCGAATCAAGAAAATCAACACATCCTCTCAAAATAGTCACTTATCAAACTCAAAAGTTAAAGTTTCATTATTTGTTTCCTGAGGGGAGCTAAAGGCAGTCATTTGAGGCCTTTGCAATGTACTGCTTGAAATATAAGATGCAATAATGCACGTCTTAAAATGGCATCGAGCCATCGCTCTGCACATTACCACCCCGATTACACACGGAAAAAAAATTATTTTCATCAAACATTAATCACTGACGTCAGGACACAGGCGATGAAAGCGCGTGTGAGGCTGTGAACACTTGTATGCCACGTTCTCATCTCTGCTGATCTTGTATTTGTCTTTGGTTGTGTTTCATCTCCACAGGGAGATCGAGTGAGTTTCTCCAGAGAAGCACGAGACATATTCAGCAGAAAGATTGTGTCTCCGGCTATAGGGCGCGCTTTCCTCTGGACCTCTCTTTCTCCGTCTCTCACTTTGGTCATCTAGCAACTTCATCCCTGATAGAGCACGCGCCTGTCTGACACTATTTGACAAGCATTTGATCCTGTTCCTTTTGCATTTATCACGTATACTTTCCACTCCACTTGCCTTTATATTCACAGCCGAGGGCCACGTCGTTACACTACACTGCAAAGCCTCCTCTGGTTCTGCTCTAGTTCTTCTAGTTCTGCTCTTCTGCATGCGTGTGTGTGTGGAGCACACTATGGAGTTGATGACATAATCTGCAGCTCTAAGTGGTGATGCAACATTGAACCAATGCTTTCAGTGGCCTGCCCTCTACAGAGACGCGGCCCGCACTACACTACATCAAAAGCAGTGGGTTTATAGTGACGGCTTCAAAGATTTCGCCTTGAAAACAAAGGAGAAAAAGTTTATTCATAGAACTGAACTTTTACCAACACCATTTACACGCAATACGTTTTCAGAAGCGTATGGCGATTCTCTTGACGTGGTGGCGCTGTAATAGAGGGATAAGTAAATCTCAGTGTGGGGGGTGGATGTTTAATATGCATTCTCGGCTCGCGGTTTATTTGATGTTCTCTGATGTTTCTCTGTACATCTAGTTCTCGGCTCTCTCTGTTGGGAGAACATGCATATTCTCAGGAATGCATGATGATGTACTCATGAATTCAGACAACTCATAATATAATTATGCTTAACGTCATAAATGGCTTTTAAAATCCATTTGGAGGAGACAATGTGGCACTGAAGAATAAACATGCAAGTGCTAATGTAAATGATCTCAGGAAGTAAGTACATGCATTTACTGAGTTATACTTGCATAATGTGTATTTGTTTTAACGTTATGTGTAATTAGTTTTGTCTTTTTAAGATGTTTATTTGTCTGATGGTCAACTCATGCAAGCTACTAAACATTAAAAAATGTTTAAAGATGATCATTTTCGCAGTTCCATTTAATAGAACTTCAATGGAAATGTGAAATACACATTTTATCTATAAAGACCTAATTTTTGTGTGGTTTTTAGTTCATGTCTCTCTGTAAAATGATTTGTTTTTCAAAGTTTAAATAAAGATTTTGAAAGTATATATCACTCTTTCTACTAAATTGTAATTGTAAAAACTTTGTAAATAATTGAAAAAATTTACCAGCAATTTAACAGTAAAAAAAAAAAAAAAAATTCAACCACATTTTTTTTCAGTGTTGCTTTGAATATACGTAAAATTAGTAAAGTCCTAAAACTTCACAAGATAACATTTTAACAGATCTAGGCCCGGTTTCACAGACAGGGCTTAGATTAAGCCAGAATTATGCCTTTGTTCAATTAGGAAATTTAAGTAGGCTAGCTTTTATAAACGTACCGTTAATGAAAAACAAATATTACTGGTGTCCATCTTGAGACAAAACAATGACACTGACATATTTTAAGATACAGTGCAAGTTGCTTCCAATTAAAACAGCTCAAACATGCATTTTAGTCTATGCTAGTTCACTTTGAAATTAATTTTTGGTGTGTTTTAGCTTACCTCAAGTGCATCCAAGATGTAGGTGTCTTTGTTTCCACAGTTTTTTCAATTTTGATATTTTTAGGTCAAACCGTTGTTGTCTGTCAGTCATTTAATGGAGGTCTATGGTCACCACCTCAAAGAGCGTGCACAGAGAAGTCCAAATTAAACGTGATTTAATGACTCGTAAATGTAAGTATTGATGGCCTAAGACACGAAAAAAAAACCGAACCGTATTTATATCGTTTTACCTCTTGAAGCCACAGCCACATCCAAGTGATCTGAGAGTGCGGGCGCTTTGTGGCTGTGGCTTCAAGAGGTAAAAACGATATAAATACTGTTCGTTTTCTCACACAAACCGCTCGTTTCATGTCTTAGGCCATCAATGTGTAGCCTACTTACATTTATGAGTCATTAAATCATGTTTAATTTGGATTTCTCTGTGCATGCTCTTTGAGGTGGTGACCATGACCTCCATTATATGACTGATAGACATGAACGGTTTGACCTAAAAATATCAAAATTGAAAATAGGAAATAAACACACCTACATCTTGGATGCACTTGAGGTAAGCTAAAACATATAGGCTACATTAATTTCAAAGTGAACTATCCCTTTAAGCCTTGATTGTGAAGGCAAATATAAAAACGGACTACAAATATTGATGATTCGTTCTGCACTCAGGGGCGTTTCCAGCTTTTTGTCCAATCAAATGCACTCTGGATTGAGAATGTCCCTCCCCCTCATACCACCTGTTTCTGACTAGCAATAGCAAGCAGCTATCCACAATAAACTAAAGACTACTGTCCTATTTCAATTGGAAATACACTGCGAAGAAACCTTTACCCGTGAAGCAATTTCATTTGACATTTAGCTGTAATATGTTTAATATGTTATTATCTGTTTCTCTCAGAATAAATACACTGCGAAGTAAGTCTTGGCGGCTCTTTATTTCGAGACGTTTAAGTTCGTTAATGACTTTGATGATACGATACCTGAAGTTCGGTATGACTGAAAAACCCCTTCACGCAACCTTCAGGACGCTGCACTAACCTGTCAAGTTCCAGATTCACACACACACACGACTAAAAATGCTGCATGAAGATCACCTGATATCTTCTTTTCTTGACTTGGTTTATTCAGTCGTCCCTTTAATTTTTCCCCCGCAATGGAAACAGCTCATCCAGCATCATCAGGAGCTGCTCTTTGATCTGAAGCTGGCGTGTGCGCATGCGCAGCTCATTGCCTTCGCTGCACTGGCTTCAGTAAGTTGGATGTGCGCCGTCTTCATCATCACATCCAAAACCCCATCAAAACTGTTGCAATGGAGAGTATCGGAAAAACCCCACATATCTTCTTATTATGTCCGCTGATCGTGGCTGTGGCATGCGCGCAGAGGTATGGTTGCATTTTGTGCCTTTTTTCGAAAAGAAAATGTTGTGGTTTGGGGATGTAAGAGGAATTTACGAACATCTCGTGATATTATTGCAGTAGCAGAGACCCGAGCAATATGCCAGTGGTCAAAGACACCGTGGACAGACTCATGAAAGGATACGACATTCGGCTGAGGCCAGATTTCGGAGGTAATGCATGTGTAAAATTGGTATAATTGTTGCATTTGGTTTGTCACGCGCACTAACATGCCAAATTACTCATGCAAACCTTGTTCATTCATCTCATTCTCTGATCAGGCGTGCATGTCAATGCATGAGAAAAAAAAATGAACGCATGCTTATTTACTGCTGTTTTGCCATTTTATCTTTTTCCCAGAGAGGGACGTGAACTTGGGGATCAATTCAATTTGCAGTGCAACTTTTGTTGCATCATGACGACAAATGAAATGCCAAGCTTTACAAAAAAAATATATATATCCTTTGATGCACGCGCATACACGCGAGTCCATCAGAGAAGATGCTCAAGCTGTTATTGATAGATGGACACGTCTAACTGTTCATTTGTCAGTCATGCAGTTGCATTTGTGCGTTCACCTCCAGTGGTTGTTACAAATCAACAATTTCATGCGCATTGCCACGTGAATATGGGGTGTTGGTGTTTCATATGTAATGTCACAATAAAATGATTTAGTGTAATAAGCCACAGTCTGCCCCTGGATGAAGTGTATACATGCATGCAATTCAATCAATCAATCAGTTCCCCCTTTTTTTATAACAATTTTCCCTTCTCTCCATCAGGCGCTCCGGTGGCGGTAGGGATGAATATAGACATAGCCAGCATAGACATGGTATCCGAAGTAAACATGGTATGTTGCATGTAACAATTTCCCATTGATGTTATATGTCCTGATGCAAAGCGTTATGTCAAAATGCATTCCCAGAGAATATCTATGCACACTAACTTGGGGCGCACCGGCGGATGTGTCTCACACATGATGATTAGATGTGAAACTGCAGAAGTTCATTGGCATGCTGCGGTATCTGCTCTGCATTTCGCTGCTACATTTGAATTCAAAACACACGCGCACTGGCGCACTCGCACGCGCACCCGCACGCGCCCCGCATGTCTCACACTGTGTTTTTGAGCCTAGCAGTTTTTGATATGCCACCGAGAAAACAGGCACGCTCGTGGAAGCACCTTCACACTCCATGACTTGTCTTTTGTAGCTAATCTAGTTCAAGGTGAGCGTTGCCCTCTCAAGGAGAAAGACGGCACGTGCCGTGTATGCTCACGGAATGACGCGTTTCTTTCTCAGTAGAGAGGTGTTTTGCGAGATGCACATCTATGAACAGCCTCTGTCGATGTTTCTGTGGGAGTATCTTCCTTTTAAATTGGTCAGACATTAAATTGTGATGTTAAGCAACATACTGTTGATGAGGAGAGCCGAAAAGTTTATCTCGCGCAACCGCACCCTCTTTCGGAGGCAGTGGTTAGCGCAGCTGTAATTGCAGGGGAATATGTATGGCTGTGAAATTAAAGATTTATGGCTCGTACTCATTGCAGCTTTATCATTTCAGTGGGGGTGATAGAGTTTGTTTTCAATTCATTTCCCAGTCGCTCCTTTTAACTCGATGAAGGTGAAATGGCCTGTGCCAGGAGGTCTACATTTTCTTCACCAATCGCTTTGGAGAAACAAAAGCATGCTTCGCTTGCAAATTGAGTTCACTATATATTTATAGCTCTCTAGATGGTGTGTACACACACAAAAAGAGTCAGATCTATAATGAAAGCAATGCTGTTTCATTATATCACTGAAGTTACAGAGAAGCATTTTGTTTTGGCGACAGTTTTGCGTATTCTTGCCTCTTTAGACTGGATGTTTGATGAACCATGCGGCTTCATAAAAATATGACAGCTTTTAACCATCAAGGTCAGGATATCCCATGTAGCCTACACAGAAAACCTAATCAGGGAATTTTAAATAGTTTGGAAAAGTCACTAAAATATAATGGAAACTTCTCTAATTGAATTGAAACTGTTGTAGTTTTCAGCAGCTTTAAAATATACATTCAACTAGAATGTGTTTTTTAAAAGTGCTTATACAGCATATTTCATGAATAAGGTACCATTTCCCATTGTTTTTTTTTTATGGTAGCAGCATCATAGGCGCAACTTCCATGTTTTGCTGTTAGAATGCTTTTGGTTACACTTAGAAAGTTGTACCTTTGGCTGTAATTTAACATGAAATCCACCTACTATTGTATTTATTTGTATTTATTTATTTCTCCGGTCAATCATTTTGAGATCATATGTCATAGATCATATGTAATGCAAAAAAAAAAAAAAAAAAAAATCCTGTACATAATACAAAAAAACAAACACATAAAAAACAATGAAACAAAATAGAAAAGGAAAAGATGATTGAAATACATCAGAGAAATAAAAACATTAGGATTTGTTTTTTAATGCTAATAAATACCTGACCGAAAATTGAACTAAATTGAACTAGTTTTAAATGCGTCTATATTTCCACCTTAAAATAGGATTCTGCCCTTTCCCACCTCAGAGATCTTGACTTTTTGACTGTCCGACTAATCTGTTGAATTGGTATTCATATATTGACCTTCAACCATGTCAGTTATTTTAATACAGAATGGTGAAACAAATAATTTTCTTAAATTTATGAGAGCACAAGTTGGTCAAGAACTACTATTACATGCACACCCATTCTGGCATAGTCTTTAAATATGTTTTATTGGTAACACTATTTCAATGTCCTTGTTAGACGTTACATGTAGCCTAACTAATCCTATTAAGTAAGTACATGTATAGTAATTAATATTACTCAGTAGCGGTGTAACGATACCCTCATGTCACGATTCGATACATATCACGATACTGAACTCACG
This sequence comes from Pimephales promelas, assembly GCF_988280905.1. Lineage (NCBI taxonomy): Eukaryota > Metazoa > Chordata > Actinopteri > Cypriniformes > Leuciscidae > Pimephales > Pimephales promelas. Next base: position 15,309,155 of record NC_142777.1, read on the forward strand.
ATACGATATTATTGCGATACTCCAGGTTAACAAAAAAAGTACTGTTGATTAAAATGCTAAATTTGATATTACTGTTTTAAAATTATTGGCACATTATTTTAGACGAAGATGCTTGCGCACTTTCACTGACTAGATGTATTTAAAATAAATGTCGGCCACTTTTTACTCGTAAGTAACATCAGACATTTGGCATTATCTTGACACAAATATTTCCCCTTTGCATTATTATACATTATTTTCAACATTATAAATAGTAATACAACTCTAAATTTTTTCTCACACGGTACTTTTTATTTTGGTTGAATTAATCACAATACATATTGTCATTATCCACAATACATTTTTATATTGCGATATATTGTGACACGATATATTGCTACTCGGTACTTAAATGTATAATTACCCTGTAACAATGACACCTTAAAGTAGTGTCAACATTTTATTCATGTATCTTTGTATTAATTTTAAGTTTTAAAACAGCAAACCTCATTTAAAAAGATCTTGTAGATTTTATTTCGACCTCGTTAGCTCGACGATGGACGTTTTCGTTTACTGATCTCGATTGACCGAGAAAGCCATTGACATTCACGGTTCAAAAGGTGCAGTGAACCCTTGCGTGGTGTCACAGGCATACTGCCGTTTTAAGGACATAGATGCTTCATTGTGTAGTGATGTGCCTACAAATTACCTTTATAGATCTGTCAAGTTTGTTGTGAGCTCTGGAATCCCTAAGAGTTGGAAAGAAAAGATGAAAACCTTTGTTTTCTGCAGCTCCAGCGAAATTGGATTTTCACCATGCTCGCAGCCGACAGGATCCTCGACCATCCTAAGGGTTGACAGGGTTGATCTCTGAGATTTGCAGCCATTAGTATCTGATATTTCCATTCAAAGCCAGCACCCCATGCATCACGCCTCATTCGCTCTTATGCTCGCCTCGTACCAGTTTACTGTCTCATTAGTCCAGCGTGATGCCTCCTTCTTAGACAGATGTATGATCTCTCAATTAGGAGCGGCACGGATGCCCCAGGTGTCTTTGTTAGGCGTAACTGCTTGAAGCGTTTTGTTTTAAAACGAAGCAACCCCCCTCTCTTCATCTCCTGCCTGCCTGCCATTTCACACGGATGTAAACAAGAGTGTTCGCTGTGTGTTAAACGTGGCCGAAGAAGCCTCGACCAAAGGTCACCCGTGTTGTTTGGCAATGCAAATCTTTAGGCCAGTCCACGCGAGCTGCGTTTCCGCCGCTTGACATTAAAACGCGAGCTATTTTTGGAGAGAGGCCGAAAGAAGAGGCAAACACGGGCCGTGCTCTCTGGCTGAGGCAGCTTCTGATGACTCATTTGAGTTTTGAGGAGGCAAATTTACAAACGGGACAGCGTGGTATTCCGATCGATCTGGCCGAACGCTGACGCAGGGTCCTCTGTCTCTGGTTTGTTTGGTGCTTGCATAAATTACGATGGAAATGACCTTTTTATCTGTGGCTGGGACGGTGGATATGTTGAACGGCTTTCTCTCTGAAAACATAATAGTCACTTCAAAAGGAAAAGATTCAAGCAGACTTGTGTTAGCTCATGGGCTAAATAATTACCGGGGCGGAAACATTGCCCTTATATGTATCATTATCCTGACAAGCATTAATTGCTTACATGAATAAGAGGCAGGGCCGTGCAATGATACCCTGTGAAATAACGAATGGATGAAAAGACAAATTTAGACTCAATTAGATTGGTCGACTTAATTACTACTAGTGTGCGTAATTGTAGATCATTTTTGCCTAGTCAGTTAGTGTCTGTTTAGTCCCGTTTTATTCAATTCCGAGCTGATAAACAGTGTTATTTTTACTTTTTGTTGCTATGACAACACCACCCTTCTCAAAACAAAAAAAAAAAAAAAAGAAATGCTGGGTTAATGTGGGCACTTCTCTGTTTCGATAGATTAGGTTTTAAGGCAAGGCTGCAGATTGTTTTTAGAAATTCTTTCATACTTAAAGTCTTGCGATGTAGATTTAGCCACAGCCAGAAATAGAGTAGCAACGCTGTAGTCACATGACGTTCTCTTCCAGACAGCAGCAACTTGTATTATAATTTCATACACTGATGAGATCTGCAGCACATCTCACTCTACTGAGAAGCTTATTATAGTTCTTGCACTGCTTTTCCATTCATTTCTGCAATTAATTCACCACAACCCTTTACCGTACACTTTGTTTTGTGGGTTGTTTCAGTCTTTCTTAGGTGTATTCTTTTTGTAAACTCTCCTTTTTAAGACCTTATAATATTTTAAGAATGCAAATTCTGTGATGCATTTATTTGCATACTGAATTGTGATTGGTCTTACTTTGCTCGCATTTATTTAACTGCTTATACTTTTGATTCTCATGCACAGCACACTGTCTCTTGACAACCATGAAGTGTCTTTGATGCAGCATTTCATTTATGCAGAACTAAAACCTAAACTTACCTAAAGCCTAAAGGCATAGTTCACCCAGAAATTAAAATTCTGTTATCATTTACTCACCCTCATGTCGTTCCAAACCCAAAAGACTTTTATCTTCATTTTCAAAACACAAGTGAAGATATTTTTAATGAAATCTGAGAACTTTCCTCCATTTGAAACTCGCAAGACGTTCATTTCAATTGAGCTTTAGCAAGAACCAATGAGGTTCATTCTCGTGTTACGCATCATGTTTGAGCTTCAGTAAGAACCAATGAGGTTCATTCTCGTGTTACGCATCATGTTTGAGCTTCAGCAAGAACCAATGAGGTTCATTCTCGTGTTACGCATCACGTTTGAGCTTCAGTAAGAACCAATGAGGTTCATTATCCTGTTACGCATCATGTTTGAGCTTCAGCAAGAACCAATGAGGTTCATTCTCGTGTTACGCATCACGTTTGAGCTTCAGTAAGAACCAATGAGGTTCATTGTCATGTTACGCATCACGTTTGAGCTTCAGTAAGAACCAATGAGGTTCATTGTCATGTTACGCATCACGTTTGAGCTTCAGCAAGAACCAATGAGGTTCATTCTCGTGTTACGCATCACGTTTGAGCTTCAGCAAGAACCAATGAGGTTCATTATCCTGTTACGCATCACGTTTGAGCTTCAGTAAGAGCCAATGAGGTTCATTCTCGTGTTACGCATCACATTTGAGCTTCAGTAAGAACCAATGAGGTTCATTCTCGTGTTACGCATCACGTTTGAGCTTCAGCAAGAACCAATGAGGTTCATTATCCTGTTACGCATCATGTTTGAGCTTCAGCAAGAACCAATGAGGTTCATTATCATGTTACGCATCACGTTTGAGCTTCAGCAAGAACCAATGAGGTTCATTATCATGTTACGCATCATGTTTGAGTTTCAGCAAGAACCAATGAGGTTCATTATCATGTTACGCATCATGTTTGAGCTTCAGCAAGAACCAATGAGGTTCATTGTCATGTTACGCATCATGTTTGAGCTTCAGCAAGAACCAATGAGGATCATTATCATGTTACGCATCATGTTTGAGTTTCAGCAAGAACCAATGAGGTTCATTATCATGTTACGCATCATGTTTGAGCTTCAGCTAGAACAAATGAGGTTCATTCTCATGTTACGCATCATGTTTGAGTTTCAGCAAGAACCAATGAGCTTCATTATCATGTTACGCATCATGTTTGAGCTTCAGCAAGAACCAATGAGGTTCATTGTCATGTTACGCATCATGTTTGAGTTTCAGCAAGAACCAATGAGGTTCATTATCATGTTACGCATCATGTTTGAGCTTCAGCAAGAACCAATGAGGTTCATTGTCATGTTACGCATCATGTTTGAGCTTCAGCAAGAACCAATGAGGATCATTATCATGTTACGCATCATGTTTGAGTTTCAGCAAGAACCAATGAGGTTCATTATCATGTTACGCATCATGTTTGAGCTTCAGCTAGAACAAATGAGGTTCATTCTCATGTTACGCATCATGTTTGAGTTTCAGCAAGAACCAATGAGCTTCATTATCATGTTACGCATCATGTTTGAGCTTCAGCAAGAACCAATGAGGTTCATTGTCATGTTACGCATCATGTTTGAGTTTCAGCAAGAACCAATGAGGTTCATTATCCTGTTACGCATCACGTTTGAGCTTCAGTAAGAGCCAATGAGGTTCATTCTCGTGTTACGCATCACATTTGAGCTTCAGTAAGAACCAATGAGGTTCATTATCCTGTTACGCATCATGTTTGAGCTTCAGCAAGAACCAATGAGGTTCATTCTCGTGTTACGCATCACGTTTGAGCTTCAGTAAGAACCAATGAGGTTCATTGTCATGTTACGCATCACGTTTGAGCTTCAGTAAGAACCAATGAGGTTCATTGTCATGTTACGCATCACGTTTGAGCTTCAGCAAGAACCAATGAGGTTCATTCTCGTGTTACGCATCACGTTTGAGCTTCAGCAAGAACCAATGAGGTTCATTATCCTGTTACGCATCACGTTTGAGCTTCAGTAAGAGCCAATGAGGTTCATTCTCGTGTTACGCATCACATTTGAGCTTCAGTAAGAACCAATGAGGTTCATTCTCGTGTTACGCATCACGTTTGAGCTTCAGCAAGAACCAATGAGGTTCATTATCCTGTTACGCATCATGTTTGAGCTTCAGCAAGAACCAATGAGGTTCATTATCATGTTACGCATCATGTTTGAGCTTCAGCAAGAACCAATGAGGTTCATTATCATGTTACGCATCATGTTTGAGTTTCAGCAAGAACCAATGAGGTTCATTATCATGTTACGCATCATGTTTGAGCTTCAGCAAGAACCAATGAGGTTCATTGTCATGTTACGCATCATGTTTGAGCTTCAGCAAGAACCAATGAGGTTCATTCTCGTGTTACGCATCACGTTTGAGCTTCAGCAAGAACCAATGAGGTTCATTATCCTGTTACGCATCACGTTTGAGCTTCAGTAAGAGCCAATGAGGTTCATTCTCGTGTTACGCATCACATTTGAGCTTCAGTAAGAACCAATGAGGTTCATTCTCGTGTTACGCATCACGTTTGAGCTTCAGCAAGAACCAATGAGGTTCATTATCCTGTTACGCATCATGTTTGAGCTTCAGCAAGAACCAGTGAGGTTCATTATCATGTTACGCATCATGTTTGAGCTTCAGCAAGAACCAATGAGGTTCATTATCATGTTACGCATCATGTTTGAGCTTCAGCAAGAACCAATGAGGTTCATTGTCATGTTACGCATCATGTTTGAGCTTCAGCAAGAACCAATGAGGATCATTATCATGTTACGCATCACGTTTGAGCTTCAGCAAGAACCAATGAGGTTCATTATCCTGTTACGCATCATGTTTGAGCTTCAGCAAGAACCAATGAGGTTCATTATCATGTTACGCATCATGTTTGAGCTTCAGCAAGAACCAATGAGGTTCATTGTCATGTTACGCATCATGTTTGAGTTTCAGCAAGAACCAATGAGGTTCATTATCATGTTACGCATCATGTTTGAGCTTCAGCAAGAACCAATGAGGTTCATTATCCTGTTACGCATCACGTTTGAGCTTCAGTAAGAGCCAATGAGGTTCATTCTCGTGTTACGCATCACATTTGAGCTTCAGTAAGAACCAATGAGGTTCATTCTCGTGTTACACATCACGTTTGAGCTTCAGCAAGAACCAATGAGGTTCATTATCCTGTTACGCATCATGTTTGAGCTTCAGCAAGAACCAATGAGGTTCATTATCATGTTACGCATCATGTTTGAGCTTCAGCAAGAACCAATGAGGTTCATTATCATGTTACGCATCATGTTTGAGTTTCAGCAAGAACCAATGAGGTTCATTATCATGTTACGCATCATGTTTGAGCTTCAGCAAGAACCAATGAGGTTCATTGTCATGTTACGCATCATGTTTGAGCTTCAGCAAGAACCAATGAGGATCATTATCATGTTACGCATCATGTTTGAGTTTCAGCAAGAACCAATGAGGTTCATTATCATGTTACGCATCATGTTTGAGCTTCAGCTAGAACAAATGAGGTTCATTCTCATGTTACGCATCATGTTTGAGTTTCAGCAAGAACCAATGAGCTTCATTATCATGTTACACATCATGTTTGAGCTTCAGCAAGAACCAATGAGGTTCATTATCATGTTACGCATCATGTTTGAGCTTCAGCAAGAACCAATGAGGTTCATTGTCATGTTACGCATCATGTTTGAGTTTCAGCAAGAACCAATGAGGTTCATTATCATGTTACGCATCATGTTTGAGCTTCAGCAAGAACCAATGAGCTTTATTATCATGTTATGCATCATGTTTGAGCTTCAGCAAGAACCAATGAAGTTCATTCTTGTGTTATGCAGCACGTTTGAGCTTTTTTTCCCCCATGATTTTGTTTTTTTGATTCTAAGAATCCATAAATATTATGATCCTCTTGCAAAAGATCTGCTTTCTAAAATATATATTATGCACCTATACATGTGATTTTATAAAGACAAATTAAACAACTGGCATGTTTGTTGTTGTTTCAACTTGTCATTGTCAAGTAATGGTTAAAATATTTTCTGAACTCATTTTATCAATGCAGCACAACAAAAATACACATATAAAAAATGTACATTTGTCCAAAGCTTTTTTTAAAATATAAATTTTGTAGTTTTTTGTCTCCATCTGGGGGGTCCTGGTATAGTGAAAATTAATCAGTTGACCATTGCCTACATGCATAGCTCTGATAGTGTTTTGTAGTCTCTTTCTTTTTTAATGTTCCTCTCAGATGTTAAAATAATTACCATTTATCTATTTATATATGTATTTAATTTATTAATTGAATCAACATTTCAGCAGGATAAAGCTTTGTGCCTGTGCAGGTCTAGTTATTTGCGATGATCGGCTGACTGCTGAATATCATTATCCCTTATATGGAAAAAGTCTAACATAAAATGTTTTCAGAACAAAGTTTAATCAAATAACAACATTAAACTCTGATTTCCAAACTAATTCTGCAAAGAGGCGCTCAGTTGTAGATTAATTTGAAACACCTGGCGTTTGGAGTCTGTCTGACATTGCAATAAACTTTGCCACTTAATCACGTCTTCGACATCAAACGTTTATCTCCAAACATGTCATCAACATCCTCATCACGGCACTTGCAGTTATGAGCTTAGATTAAGTGAAGTTAATGTGACAGATTTCGCTTGTGTAATCTGTTAATATATCATCCTGTGATGGGGTGTTAGGCTGTTAAATCAAACGTGTTTAAGTAGCTGTAGAAAACGCTCCGTTGGGAATAAAGGCTAATCGGGCCAGTCATGCTATCAGCACCCCGGGTATGGCCACTGGATCTTAAGTCCATCTCTCTTACAACCTCCAATATTTAGAGGCTTGTGCTTAACCAGTCATTCGGATGGTTTCGTTGTCATGACCAATTAATGATGTCTCCCAGGTCCACAGCGACTGCGTTGGTGTTTCTCTTATTTGGTGAGACAGTGAAACTATGGCAGTGGTGCTGTTAAGTGCCTTGTTATCAGCATTTTCCATCACAATCTCTTTACTCACTCATTTGGCACTTTCCTCAAATGGGGACGAACTTTTAGATATGTTAAATCATGTGACATGACATGAGTCTTGAATGAAAAGCAGCTAGATTTAAACAAGCATTTTGTCCTCAACCCTGTTACCACATTCATTTCCTGCATTGCAAACCTTGTAACTTTCCTAAAAATTGTTTTGGGTCATTTGGTTTGGGTCATTTTTACATCATGATGGGAGGACAAGTACAAAATCTCATTCTATTTTCTCTATTTCTTCACAGATTGTAAAATTAAGAGCATTCATCAGGCTTGACAATTGCACACTGTTATGCAAGTAATTGTCAGAAAAAAATGTCAAATACATATTTCTCTTTCATTTAATAGTTTCCAAGCTAGCTAGCCACTAATGAGTAACTTATTATGCAATTTTAAAGGTTCCTAATTTTGTTTTGGACTCTTACAAAAGGCAGAAAACACTTGAGTTTTCTCATAATATTCAGTGTAGCATCACCTCTTTTCTTACAGTGTCTGAAACGATTCGATAAATGATTCAGTCTCCTAATCCCCTCTTTTCCGTGAGCCTACTCTGCTCTGATTGGTCAGATGGCCCAGTCTGTTGTGATTGGTCTACTCTGCTCTGATTGGTCAGATGGCCCAGTCTGTTGTGATTGGTCTACTCTGCTCTGATTGGTCAGATGGTCCACTCTGTTGAGATTGGTCAACTCTGCTCTGATTGGTCAGATGGCCCAGTCTGTTGAGATTGGTCAACTCTGCTCTGATTGGTCAGATGGCCCAGTCTGTTGTGATTGGTCTACTCTGCTCTGATTGGTCAGATGGTCCAGTCTGTTGAGATTGGTCAACTCTGCTCTGATTGGTCAGATGGCCCAGTCTGTTGTGATTAGTTTACTTTGCTCTGATTGGTCAGATGATCCAGTCTGTTGTGATTGGTCAACTCTGCTCTGATTGGTCAGATGGTCCAGTCTGTTGAGATTGGTCAAATCTGCTCTGATTGGTCAGATGGTCCAGTCTGTTGTGATTGGTAAACTCTGCTCTGATTGGTCAGATGGTCCAGTCTGTTGAGATTGGTCAACTCTGCTCTGATTGGTCAGATGGCGCAGTCTGTTGTGATTGGTCTACTCTGCTCTGATTGGTCAGATGGTCCAGTCTGTTGAGATTGGTCAACTCTGCTCTGATTGGTCAGATGGCCCAGTCTGTTGTGATTAGTTTACTTTGCTCTGATTGGTCAGATGGTCCAGTCTGTTGTGATTGGTCTACTCTGCTCTGATTGGTCAGATGGTCCAGTCTGTTGTGATTGGTCTTCTCTGCTCTGATTGGTCAGATGGCCCAGTCTGTTGTGATTGGTCTACTCTGCTCTGATTGGTCAGATGGCCCAGTCTGTTGTGATTGGTCTACTCTGCTCTGATTGGTCAGATGGTCCAGTCTGTTGTGATTGGTCTACTCTACTCTGCTCTGATTGGTCAGATGGCCCAGTCTGTTGTGATTGGTCAACTCTGCTCTGATTGGTCAGATGGCCCAGGCTGTTGTGATTGGTCTACTCTGCTCTGATTGGTCAGATGGCCCAGTCTGTTGTGATTGGTCAACTCTGCTCTGATTGGTCAGATGGTCCAGTCTGTTGTGATTGGTCAACTCTGCTCTGATTGGTCAGATGATCCAGTCTGTTGTGATTAGTTTACTTTGCTCTGATTGGTCAGATGGCCCAGTCTGTTGTGATTGGTCAACTCTGCTCTGATTGGTCAGATGGCCCAGTCTGTTGTGATTGGTCAACTCTGCTCTGATTGGTCAGATGGCCCAGTCTGTTGTGATTGGTCAACTCTGCTCTGATTGGTCAGATGGTCCAGTCTGTTGAGATTGGTAAATTCTGCTCTGATTGGTCAGATGGTCCAGTCTGTTGAGATTGGTAAATTCTGCTCTGATTGGTCAGATGGCCCAGTCTGTTGAGATTGGTAAATTCTGCTCTGATTGGTCAGATGGTCCAGTCTGTTGAGATTGGTAAATTCTGCTCTGATTGGTCAGATGGCCCAGTCTGTTGTGATTGGTCAACTCTGCTCTGATTGGTCAGATGATCCAGTCTGTTGTGATTAGTTTACTTTGCTCTGATTGGTCAGATGGCCCAGTCTGTTGTGATTGGTCAACTCTGCTCTGATTGGTCAGATGGCCCAGTCTGTTGTGATTGGTCAACTCTGCTCTGATTGGTCAGATGGTCCAGTCTGTTGTGATTGGTCTTCTCTGCTCTGATTGGTCAACTCTGCTCTGATTGGTCAGATGGCCCAGTCTGTTGTGATTGGTCATCTCTGATCTGATTGGTCAACTCTGCTCTGATTGGTTAGATGGTCCATTCTGTTGTGATTGGTCAAAATATTGGATTGTATTTTATCCATGTTTATTTAATATTTAACTGTAAAAGTTGCACCAATCATGATTTTAAACATCTCAAACTTTGGCAGAAATTACAAAGCTCATATCAAATAAATATAAAACAATAAACACTTCATATAATATTCAGTTTGACATCCTGAGGTGGAAGAACAATGTTTTCTAAGCATCCCCTTTCTCTGACTCACTGTGTGGGGAAAGAAAAACTTTCAGACCCTACCGTTTTCTTGGAAAATGCCATTTATTTCGTTGCCTGGAAAAAAAGTGAATCATGTTTTGCTTGATGTTAATTTTGCATGACTTCTGTTTTTTAAACGGGTTCTGTGCAGTGGAGATGGATGTCTTCTGAACGGGATGAGTGTTGGATTTGGGTTGTGACAGGCTTAATGGAGAACTCCCAGCAGCCTCTGCGTCAGTGTCAGCTTAGTGGGAGAGACCCGACAAATGACGTTGTGTTATTCTGTCACAATCTCAATATGATCTATCGATCTGGCTATCCATCTGAAGAGCTGGCATGCCACACTTTATCTTACATAAGGTTGTTTCACAGATCTGCAGTGCTCTGCTGTAAATAATGCTATGGCAAGGATCAACAATAAGGATTTATTTTTTCCTGCTGGCCTAGTCGTTCATGGTTTTGATTTTTACATGCTCTGCCAACATTTTTCATTGAACCAACTGAAACAAATCATGTTTTATTTTATCCTTATTGTTTATCCCTGGGTTGGTATTTTTTTAAAGGGGGGGGGGGGCAATGACTTTAGAATAGTTTTATTGAATACAAAGACAGCTTTTTCTTGTGTCTGGGACTTCTTTAGTTGATGATTTTCCATGTCACATGAAGAATTCATAACCAACGCGCCCTTAATTAGTACATTTATGCTGCAGATTTAGAGACGCCCTTGATTAAATTAATTTGCACTTGCAAATTTCAGCTCTGTTAACGATGATTAAACATCACAACCTTACAGAGGCTTTTTTTTTGCTCTCTGCTTCTCAAAATTATTTAGTTCACTTAAATATTAATATTCTGTCTTTTTTTTTTAACTCACCTCATTTGTCTGTGGAACACAAAAGGATACATTTTGAATAATTTAATGGTTACACCTTCCCATTATGGTGCATTGCATCCTTCCTCAAGAATAGCTGCATGCTTTAAAATTTTACCATATGAAATCATGTAAATTATATAAATGTATATTTATATTAAATGTTAAAGTTTCTAAAATCCATTATATGTCAATGTGCCAATGCACTGCACCTCTATCATCATGCCTGATTCTTTAAGCAGAGAGGGAAAAATCCACTCGGTTGCATTTGAGTTCGCAGAAGCTGTGTGTTTGCGTCTCGGTTTGAGATCTATTGATGTCAAAGAAGAGTAAACAGAGCCCAAAGAGGCATCTGCTACCATCTGTGACCATAGTAATTATGCTCACATTTGGCACTGAAGCCATGAGGAAAGTTCCAAGCCCAGGTGTTGCCCATATTCTGTACCCTGGCATCCACACTTCGCTCGGGAAAAAAAAAACTGTATATTTAACCTCTTTCCTCAAAATGTTAATCTACAGAAAGAGGATTTTTTCCATTTTCTGCTGTTTTCTTTATGCTATATGCACTCCTGTTTTATTGTATTTCATTTCTCAACTGGAACACCATAGGTTGGATGAAAAAGCTCAGAATGGCGGAATACCATTAGGCATAAATATCATCAAAACATTTCTTCATGCATAGCACAAATCTTCATTCTTTCTTAAAAGGATAGTTTATCCAAATCATACAATTCTGTTGACGATACCCTCATGATGTTTCAAACATGAGTGATCTTCCTACCATGGAACACAAAGGAGTTTTTAGCAGAATGTTCATGTTGCCCATGACTGGGTTCAGGGCTCTTGACATTAACTTTTTTTTTGCCCACCAGCCACAATTTTGACATTGATACCATGAGGAAAAACTGCCATATAGATATTTTTTAATATTATCTCATAATTTGGCAGCAGGTATATTAGGCTGTTGTCACTTTAAAGGGGTCATATAATGGTACATGCACTTTTACAAGTTGATTGTCCTGCAATGTGTGTTGTCAGTGCTTGTACACAACCATCATTTAATGATAAAAATCCATCCAGTGTTTTTGTTTTAATCTCCTTATATGTTTTCCCCTGCCTCAAATCGAGCAGTTAGACCGTGTGACGTCACATGGTCGCACGCCCCTCCCGCGGTTGTTGATTGACAGCAGTGTTTCAACACAGACCCGCCCGGAGCGAGCTGTCATCATAGTCCGTCATTGTTGATACACTGGAGCAAAATGGCATCCACGTGCGTTCACGCTCGTAGAACAGAGGGGCGGGGTTTATTATTTAAAGGCATATGCACTGAAACGGCTCACTCTTAGAAGAAAAGGTTCTATATAGAACCTTAAAAGGTTCTAAAGTGCTACGTATTTGGAACCCCTAAAATGCAATGAGTGTGAATGATCACAAAATTCAAGATAAGGGGGTTAAAAATGTAATTAATCAATATTACACGAAGAGTGCCATTTCAGTTTTTATCCTCCAAAAATCTGCACGATTAAAATGTGATATTAAGTTTCTACAACAGTTTAATAAACAATAATTTAATTACAACTACAAAATGTTGCAGAATAATGTAATATATGAATGATTAACAGCCTTTAAAGAACCTTTGTGTTCCAAAAGTGTTCTTTCTTGTCATTATTGAACCTTTTTTAGCATAAAGTTGAGTAAAGAACCATATAGAAGCCTTTTTTCTAAGAGTGCTTGCTGAAAACAGAGCTGATTTTGACCAGGTAAATTGGTGTTTTATAAATACTACTGAGAATTTTTAATAAAAGAATATTACAAATTTTTCATTTAGACCCTAAACATTCATATTAACTTGTTCAAAAATTGCATTAAATGACCCCTTTAATACCTGAAGCACAGATACATTATACTGTTACATCAAACCACACACTGATACACTGTTTACGTTCATTTAAAACATAACTGACTGTGTTTATGCGAATATTTGTCAAAACCGGCATCTTGACATCTTTTTAAGCCCAATAAGCCACGAAAAAGAACTCAATATAGTACTGAGGCGGCTTTGCTGCCATTGCTGAAATCCACATGAATGTGGCGAGTTGGCGGTGTTAATGTCAAGCCCTGACTGGGTTTGTCGAGGTCCAAATATAAAACGGTCCATACATCTTTCTTGGGTACTGTATTTCAAGTCTTCTGAAATTTGATGTTTTTATTGTTGTTGTAAGGAACAGACTCAAATGTACCTCATTAATGTGATTTGAATATTGTGCATATTCAAATAACCTGGTTAAACCTGGTGTTTTAATCCATCTCTTTTTTCCACTTTAAACCACATCTGTCCTGATTTCTTCGAGGGGAGGGTCTAGGGGTAGGTAACTGAAAGGGATTTTTCAGATCTTTTGATCAAATGGACGAAAAAAGCTCACCCAATTTACATATGAACACGAATGGAGACGATGGAAACGCACAGAGAACAGCAGCTTTCGTTTCTGCTCTGACAGCCACAAGACTCAGCCGAAACGCCGTGAGTCTTTGTGAGAAATCAGGAATGGTGAGAGAACATTGTGCTTGGTACATTTTTCATCTTCAAACCAAACTTGGGTCTTCAGCTCGTCTGGCCATTCTGTGTAAATCCTGTGTAAACAGGGCCTATGGCACTTTTATGTTGTTTTTTGGAAGATGCTGGTTCCCATCCACTTGTTTTTGGGAGAGGCATAAATATTCTACAAAAATACGCTATTTTTCATAAATATGCTTCTTTTTTTTTTTGCTCAAGGAATATAAAGCTGATTCCGAGTGACAGCGTTCCTACTCAGTTCACTTCACAAAATGTGTTCATTTGAAACGCCCATCAAACACCAATCGAGTGCACATATTAGAGAAGTTTGAGGCATGATAACATAATATACTTCTGAAAATAAATAAATTACCATACATTCATTTAATATGTAACATGTGTATTTATATAAATATTAAATTATTATTAGTATACTTAATAAACTGTCATATTTGTAAATGTTAAACGGAGTGATAAATGTCTCTTGCAATGAAAACAAACATAGTTTGGATATATTAAATGTGTTTTTCCCCTTATATGACTGTAATCATAATAGTTAGTTGGATTGTAACTGTCACATCTGGCACATTTTATACCCGCAAACAACCGTGTACAAACCACACCTGGGACTAATTAAACTCAATAAAAATGCTGAAGCCTCAAATCATTTTTACTGCGTTTATTTTAGTCAAACTTAGAGTGCTGGAATGTTGTGCACTTACTGGTGTGTAAATTTCCCTCTCCAGTTCCTGTGACGTGATGTTTCGATGTTCCCTAATTCTCTATGGCGTTGCAATCTTACTTAAGATGAGGTAAAACCCTGTGAAATCCACTTCGCAGAGCATTTACAGTCGAATGGAATGCATCTCAAGTGAAACAGGTTTGAACCGACATGAATGACGTATTTGTTGCCTTCATCCAATTGTGTGCGTGGGAAAGTGTTGGTGACGCGTTTGTCAACACACTGGCGCACTTCTTTTCGAGAAGTGATTTTAGCCCAGGAAAGACTGAACTTGTTAACTTATTTTGACCACTTATGCTACATATTCACTTTGGCACAAAATGTGAATGTAGAGGTAACGTAATGCATTCTCACGGTTTTTAATGAGACCATTAATGAGACCAAAGATCGCCCGTTAGATATACACAAGACGAATTATATATCATGATTAACCACTAGACATCAGAGCCAGTGGCAAACGCCAGAAGCTTTACAGTGGAAGTTCGATCATAGATTTGAATTCGCTGCATGATGTCTGTGGTTCGATGCAGCTGTACGTCATAAATAAACTTATCTAACTGGCTTACGGGTAACCAATGATTTTAAACTTTAGACAAGCGCCCCCTAGCGAGAGAGAAAACACTTCTCTATTATGCCATTCCAGACTCTGTCTACGAGGCAACGTGAAGTAACACAGGAGAGCGGGTACAAATGTTCAGTTATGAGTGAACTATCTCTTTAAGCGTTTGAGGTGGCTAAAGTGACTCTGTCGCCCAAGGCATCAGCTGCTACTCCTGAGGGAAACCTGCAGTGTAGATGCTCAGAAACCGTCTTTAATTTCTACTCTCTGCATAATGACAGATGCTAAAGATCGGAGGGAGTTATGTGAGCCGAGCTACACTGGCTATGAACCATCTGCGTGCTCATTTGAAGTTATCTGTATCATCAATAATTTGTATTCTTATCAGTATAATTTGTTTTTTTTTTTTATGTATTTGGATGTTCTTATCAGAATTGTTCCATAAAGGATTTTTTTTAAAGAGGCCATATTATGCCCTCTGTTCAGGATCTGTCTTTGTGAAGCCCATCCTCCCGAAAAGCACAATGTTCTCTGATTGGTCGGCTGGATCAGTGTGTTGTGATTGTGTCGACCGCTTTGAGCATGTTTTGGAAATGTCACTCTTCTTGCCATAAAAACCACCAGTTTCAACACACTGCTAACTCAACTCAACCACCCCTTTATTTTGCATGTGCCTTGAGCTGGAATTATTTAAATGAGGAATAGAGTGAGGTCGTGTTCGTTCCTGGAAGAAAACTCAAGACCACAATCGAGGCGTTTCAGGGAGTTCAGAAACAGTGCGCACTGATATAGAGACTAACTCCCTTTGGAATGACTTTATAACTTTTCAAACCTTTTTCATTCTCAAACAGCAAGATTATTCACATTAATATTGTGACAAAGCATAATTGGTCCTCTTTAAATAATTTTTGTAACAGAAATGTTGTGCAAAAACTGTTGTGAAGTGGTATTACACACACTACCCTGTCAAAAAAGCCCACTGTTTGTTTTAAATAGGTAAATGCTTAAAGGGATACTCCACTTTTTTTGGAAATAGGCTCATTTTACAACTCCCCCAGAGTTAAACTGTTGAGTTTTACCTTTTTTGAATCCATTCAGCCGATCTCCGGTTCTGGCGGTACCACTTTTAGCATAGCTTAGCATACATCATTGAAGTGCACCAGACCATTAGCATTTCTCCCAAAAAAATTACCAAAGTGTTTTGATATTTTTCCTATTGAAAACTTGACTCTTCTATAGTTACATCGTGCACTAAGACAGACGGAAAATGTAAAGTTGCGATTTTCTAGGCTGATATGACTAGGAACTATACTCTCATTCCTGCGTAATAATCAAGAAACTTCACTGCCATACCATGAGTGTAGCAGGACACGATGACTACACAAACTTAGTCCCAGTCACGTTTGAAGCTGGGGACTATTTTCAGGCGCTGCGTCATAACATTACTCATGGTGCGACAGTGAAGTTTCCTGATTATTACGCTGGAATGAGAGTATAGTTCCTACCCAGACAGCAAACTGACATTGAATCAACGTGGAAACGACGTCTCTCATGACATTGAAACAACGTTGATTTTGCTCATCGAATTAACGTTGAACCAACGTCAGACGCGGCATTCTTCAAAGCTAAATGAAAATCGAAAATTGGTTTGCTTTCATAACGTTGAAACAACGCGTTGATTTCAAGTTGATTTTCCGTTAGTTTTGAAAGAATGACGCGTCTGACGTTGGTTCAACGTTAATTCGATGAGCAAAACAATGTCAGATCAACGTTGTTTCGATGTCATATTTCCACGTTGATTCAATGTCAGTTTGCTATCTGGGTAGTCATATCAGCCTAGAAAATCGCAACTTTACATTTTCCGTCGGTCTTATTGCATGATGTAACTATAGAAGAGTCAAGTTTTAAATAGGAAAAATATCGAAGCACTTTGGTAATTTTTTTGGGAGAAATGCTAATGGTCTGGTGCACTTCAATGATGTATGCTAAGCTATGCTAAAAGTGGTACCGCCAGAACCGGAGATCGTCTGAATGGATTCAAAAACGGTAAAACTCAACAGTTTAACTCTGGGGGAGTTGTAAAATGAGCATATTTCCAAAAAAAGTGGAGTATCCCTTTAACACTCTTTGATTGGATCAGTATTGCAGTGATTATTATGTTTCTAGCATGTAATATGTCTGCCAACAGTTCTTCTAAGTCTAACTGATGGTTGTTTAAGAAATAAAAAGCTACGCATGTAGGAAGACACATCATGGCCATATTCCAGGATGGCTAAGACTCTTCAGGCTCAAATTAGTGAAAGAATGGTTGGGAGGTACATAAAGTGTCACACATGAATTGGCTCCTCTGAGTCCAGACCTTAAATTCAGTGAAAGTCTTTGAGATGTGCTGGAGGAGACTTTACAGATCTTGTCAATACAAGATCTCACCAAAAATTGATGCACCTCTTGATGGAAATAAATGTCATGTGCTGTTGCCAAACATATAACATACATGAAGCATTGCATAAGCATTTGCCTATTTAATCCAAACAGCTACTCTTTTTTTTTTTTTTTTTTGCCCTGTATGGGATATGTCATGGGGAATTGGGGCGTGTGTGTGTGCAGGTGTGTTTAGCGTGTGTTTGCTCATGCTGAAGTGGCTGTTTGAAAGTGCACATGCAGGAGAGTGTGAGTCACAGCTGGTTCTTCCAGCGGCTTTTGAATCGGAGGGAGGGTTTGTCCTGTAATGCCTGAGAGTAACTTTATCAAGTGTGCTGGTTATTTTTGGCAGAAGACGATTGCCGGTTTAAAGAGTTCCCTCACAGGTCACTGCTGGAGAAGCACGGAGAGATAAATATGGGGCTAGAAACTGCCTGCCACTGTTCATCCAACCCACTGCCCCCTCATCCTCTGGCCACGCTGATAAACACATCCAAAGCACTCCCAAAACAAACCCAAGATAAAATCAGGGGCTTTTAATCCCAGGAGGCATGGGATAAGTGCCTGCTCAAAAACAGTTCGGATGAGAAAATTATCGACAGTACAGAATTTAAACGAGAATAGTATAAGCTTAAATAGTGTGTAAAGCTGTTTTTCTAATAAACAAACAGCTGATGCTTGGCTGTGATTGGCTGATTACACTGTCAATGCGAAAATGCCAGCCTATCATGATTGCAGCCAGTCAAAAAATTGGCCTGAATGTGTCAAACTGGTGAAAATGGATGGGCTAATTACAGAGTAAACAACTCGCACTCGGACATCATCACTTTTGGTCACGTACAAATCGGAACGAACTTGTAATGGCTTGAAACGCAAAGTGATTTGTGACTGAGGCAGTTTTAGCGAGCACTCAGCTGGGTTAAATTAAAAGGTGCATCTGCGTGCCCGCCACCATCTGCGGTGCTTACCGAGAGTTTGTTGACTAATGATCTGAAAGAAGGCGACTGCTAATAACAGCTTAACAACAGTTAGTATTAACTAATGAAATAGATAATAAATGTGCTTGTTACTGTATTATTATTGAAGTTAATTTTTTAAAGGCAACTTGATGAGACTTGTCACCAAAAACGTCTTTTAACTTGTGTTAAAAAATGTGTTACTGTTTCCACAAAAAAAAAAAAAAAAGCAGCCAAATCGTTTTGAACAATGATAAATAATAATAGAGAATGTTTTTCTTGAGGGAAAAGCTCCTTTTTTCAGATTACCTCTTTGTTACATTAACTAACCATTTTATAAATATTGTTATACCATGGTCTGGGTGAATACTCGATTCTGATTGGCTGCACGGTGTCCATTAAAAAGTGATAGAGGACTAGTAAAGGAGTTCTGGTGAAACTGACTGTTTACCGTCCAAAATGGCTATACAACAGCTGTGAGTAACCGTAGCAACAGGCAGTCAAAGTATCCATTTATAATATGTCTGCATGCTGCCGCAACGCGTTTTAAATTAATTCAAAATTAAGGATAATTTTTGGCTTCAATATCTTGTGGAAAAGAGGTTTTAGCGTAAGATATTACGTAGCTATGTGGACAAAAAATTAAAACTCAACAAATAGACAAATGGATAGCATATGTGGAAAGACCTGGGTACCCCCTTAAAAAAAGTAAATATGTCAAGTATGAAGAAAGTTACAACATTTTATAGTTCAGTAATCAGCACCTAAGTTGAAAACAATAGAATTTTGTGTGACCGAAAACAAGTTGTTTTTTTCACAAAAATGCTCATAACTTTTTCAATATCCAAGATGAAATTTTCCGTAGAGATGGGTTTCATATAGTTATTTGGATCTAACGTGTCAGCTTGATTTTAACACACATAAAGACTGATTTGGACTATCTTTTATGGTATTTTTCTGATGAAAATACAAATGATTGAATGGAAAACGTCGATCTAAGGAAAATGATATATCCGTTATTTAAAAGGTGGATTTTGGTTGATTCATGCTATTTCCAGTTGTGTGAGAATATACTAACAATACTAACGATGGTGGAGGAAAGAAAGTGGAGGAGACCACACAAGTGTTGAGTGTAGCCTATACGACGTGCAGAATTTTGACAACGTTCAGTGTCAGTAGTCATAAAAAAGTGGGGGAGTTTAAATGGCCATGAAATTTTGTACAGCACACCACAAAAATATGTTCTTCATGTCCACCTTCCTCTGAAAAGTGTCCAAAGTGGGTAAAAATAAATTCTTGACAGTTGAATTCTTCCGTCTTCGCCTAAAATCGCCTTTCAGGAGGAAAATGCACCCTGACTGGAAAAAATTTAAAGCAAATTTGCAGTCGAAAACCGTAATGATGTGATTGGCTAAAAATAATCAAGGATTCCCACAGTGAGTCAATGAAAACAGCGCACTTGAGGAGACCCACTCAGAGTGATTCGGGAAAATCCGGCACAGAGATTTGGAACAAAATGGCGGCCGCTATTTATTGATATGTCCACACATAGATATCTATATAAAGGCTAGATATCTCGTCCGTGCTGCCGGCCAATGGAGGTCGACGTCAGCACCTGGCGGCCATCTTGTCAGAGTCACATTGTTTTAATGGTGCATATAATTTTTAAATAACCGTAACTTGCTAAATTTTCTACAGATTTTCAAACGGTTTGGTTTGTTATAAGCGTCAGAGATGTAGTTATGACACGGCATACTTATGAATAATAAGTATAAATAAATAATCATCCAGAATTATAGCCACATTGATAACATTTGTGAGAAACCAAACCGTTTGTAAATCCGTCAAGATTTCAACGAGATAAGAGTATTTGTGTTCGTGCTGATCACTCATCTTACATCAAATACCACAGGGTCCGCCAGAAAGCCTGCCTGTGACAAGATGGCCGCCGGTGATGACGATAAAGAATTTTTAGGTATGTGGACACATAAATATATGTCCACATACCTAAAAATTACGCAGTACGAGAGAACCTCTCGTAAGAGATCTTTAGATTTCGGTTGTAAAACTAATTAAAATATAAACTAATGTTTTAAAAATGTGTTATTTGGCAAGTGACCATGGTATAAGTGGGCCAATGCCCTTTGAGGTGTCCATTGTCTAGGTATTAACAGACTTCGCCAGAGGCAAAGCGCTCGCCGTCCTCGTCGGGCATTAACCCTTCCTTAAATTAACCCAACCCAATATTAATTAGTGTGTATTATAGTGTTGGTTGCCTGTTGATAGTGTAAGGCAGATGCCCATATACATTTAACCTGGGAACTGTGTAAACATCAATTTGAACATGACATTAAAACCCAAATGCAGAAAGTAGACATTTTTTTATTTGTTCTGTTGTATTTTCCCAACAGTCTTCATGATCTTTTCGTGTCCTAATTATCCTAATTTTCCTCTTATTCGTAGGACTACACTCTGACCATGTATTTCCAGCAAGCTTGGCGAGACAAGCGCTTGTCCTACACCGAGATCCCTCTGAATCTAACCTTGGATAACCGCGTCGCCGACCAGCTCTGGGTGCCCGACACCTACTTCCTCAACGATAAGAAATCCTTCGTTCACGGAGTGACAGTAAAGAACCGAATGATCCGCCTGCACCCCGATGGCACCGTGCTGTACGGATTAAGGTACGTCCTTTTAGGTCATTTTCATTGTCGCTATCGACCAAAGCTGACCGGTGATCACGTTCGGCAGAGGTCGTTTAACTCCTCTCATAATTCTATCCGAGCCCTGGTGCAAACTATTTGCAATCCACCCACACAACGCGCTCACGACATGTTCTGAGGCCTGTTTTTATTTTCTCTCGCTGCTGATTGCATTATGCCGGTGTAAATGACTCAACATCGGTGTCTATGTTTAGAAGGGATGAAATTGTTGTTGCTAATTCCAAAGCTGCATATTGTGCTTTCTGTTCCTCAGCCTGACAGCAGTTTCCTTATCAGAAGAGTGCTTAAAAATTAAAAATCTGCATTGCAGCAGATAATTCACTGTTATTAAGCTAGTAAAATCAATAAATATAATTTATAACGCTTCATTATGTAACTGCCCAATTACATAAGCTATTTTTTTTTTACATAACTCAAAAGGGAAAATGCGTGCAGATTGCAGAAACACTAAATGCACATGATGAAACATTGATGGGAATGTGTGAGAGTGCCGTGACCTGGCCCGCAGAACATTGCTGCTGGGACTGCCAGCGCGCTGCTTTGTCAATGGAGACTTTCGTACGCGAGACAGCGCCGGCTGTGGCCGCATGAGTGTGTGTGTGTGTGTGTGTGAGCATGTGTTGAGGAGGAAGTAATAGAGCGTTCTCTTTTGTGACATTTGAAATTTAGTGAGAATCTGTGCTCTGTTGTGGTTTGACATAAAAGAGTGTTGGAAGATGGGTTTTTGGGGGGTTTGTAAATGCCTTTGTGAGTGTGTGTGTGTGTGTTTGTGGTGTGTTGTCCGTGTAGGTGCCCTGCTCCACTAAGCCTGCCAAAGCATGTTCCTCAATTACCAGGAGAAGAAAATAACAGTGCTCCTCTATAACTGTCTGTGAGAGCCCAGTCTGAAAATTTAGCACAGGCAGGTAGATCTGATTATGTTGCTCCTAAAAGACTTCAACCAATAATGCAGACACCGAGCAGGAGATGAAAATACACAGGCTTGAATACAATTTCCAAGTCATAATACAACAACTGAATCATTTTACAGTTTAGCAGTCTGTGTTGTCCTTGTTTAAATGGGCTATTTTCTATGCCTTAGACATTTTCATATTCATTTAGTTTCATATATTTTAATTGTTATTGTTTCGAGGCTTTAAAAAACAATAAACTTTCTTTGTAATGCATAGTACAGTATACATTTTTTTCTTGAGCTACTGATAAACATAGCTGTTTATTCTGGCCGGTTCGACACACAAAAAAAAAAACAAAGTTATATGTATTTTATGTATCTATTTTCCTTGCTACTGGATGCCTCGAACAAAACTCTGAGCATCGTTCAATTCAGTCAATAGTTCTTTCTCAAAAACGTACCGTACCTTTATAGTAAACTCCTAGTACCTTTTTTAAACACTTCTTTTTTTTTTTTTCATTCGAACCAATAAAAAAGGCTGTATGCCTTTACTCCTGGAAGTTGTGTAAATCCAGCTAATCATACTATCACTTGGCAGATTGAGAAAATGCCTTTATGTATATAAAACAGGCTGAGACTGAACTTGTTCATTGAAGTGTAAACACGATGACTTGGTAGCACTTAACTTCTAGCCTTTATGTATAATGCAATATAAAGGTATTCATAACGTACGATTATAATGCATTATCTTTTTTAAAATGCTTTATAATATCAGCAGATTCCTTGTTGCATCTGAAATTGGTTGTTTGTCATGTGTTTTAATGCATTATACTTTCCAAAGATGTAAGTTTAAGTAGATAAGTGGTATAATGTATTATTAATGTGGTTGCAATTATTCATGAGATTTAAACAATGCAATATAAGGTGCATTACAAGGCATAATTAATGCATTAACTAATTAATGCATATATATTATAATGTATTATACATAAAGACTGTAAGTAAAGTGTTTGTAATGACTTCTGCCTGAATTAAACTAACATTGCAAGTAGAGTATGAGCAGGTATTGACTTATTGTGTTGCGACGTGTCACATTCACAGCATTTTAGTGCACAACATAACTCAGTATACAAACAATATGAGGTGTTCAGCAAGTCTATGTACTAGGCCCAATTAAGAAGCATTATAGTGCGGTTAGGGCCACTTATGTCGAAATGCAATCGACTAATTTGGGTTATAATGGACTTAAGCAAATCTAAATGACTACACATGGTGACCTGAGAGAAGAAGAGGTGTTCTGTTTACCATCTCATTTACAGTGGATGTGCCACACAATAAAATGGAGACATGATCATTAATTCTCATTTACAGAAAGGTTGCCTATTATATGGAGGTGAAGTGCATCGGCTGGTGTTATTTTTTTTCCCAGAGACTTGAAGATGTCTAAGGGCAGAATAGGACAGCTTCTATTTATACCCAGAAATAATTTATTTTGTGAATAATCACACATTCCTGTGCTGTCTTTCTGTGTAAAGATGGGTGTATACCAGTGCAGCAGGAAAACTCAGATAGGACAGGCAGCACTGAAAGGAAAATTGCTGAATTGTCTGCAGAATTCAATACGCTCTCTTGCACTTTGTCCAATTATGTCAATAGTGGCTTAGCAGGATCACCAAATAAATATATATTAAATATTTTATAAAATATATAATAGTAGTAAATACCATGAGCTTCATGTGACACTTCCCTTCTTTGCTTTTCACTTTAAGAAAAGCTTCTATGTATGTTTAAATTGACAGTAAAGTTCACAGTAACGTTCATCAGGCAGTAGGGCTGTCACTTTTTATTCGATATTCGAATATGCATTCGAACATGACGTGAAATATCCGTATTCGAACTATAAATAAACTATCCGTTTTTTAAAGTGCCATGTTTAGCCCATTTTTTACAGTCTATGATTAAACTGTTTTTTTTTTTTTATTATTATTTTATTGTTTACCATCTCATCCAGGAGCGGGTGTTCTAAAGGGGGTCGCACACCGAGAACGAGAAGCTCAGCGCCGCGTCACATCTTTAAAATTCGGCGTCTGTCCGCGGCGCCCAGCAATGGCTCAGGACCGTGTTCAAAATCCTGCTGCGCCACAGAGCGCCATTTACATAGTTTTATATAAAATCTAAATTATTTTTGTCTCATATCGCTAATGGATCCTGACTTCACCCTATGCAGCAATATAGCCTACATTTAATTTTGCATTCATTTACAGAAATCAGCTGCTTGAATGACAATTGCTGATTTTAATTGGATTTTTCAGGTGAGATTTTCAATTAACGGATGCTCTGAGGTAAAGTTTTCAGACTGCAGACTCAGCAATGGTTGTATTTAATTGTACAGTACAATCATAACATAGAAAGACATTATCTTCATTTAATGTCATTAAACATAACAAAATTGCTGGCCATACACTGATGAGAAAGTGCGCGTCCGGTGTGCGATACCTGGAGTTGTCCTAGACGTGGCGCGGCGCTTCTCGTCCGGTGTTGTGCCTAATTTCGACCCCGTGCCAAATTATTACCACCCTCGTTGAAGTCAGTACCTGATCGCCTAATCCCAACCCCGCCTCTAATCCTACCCCCTCCCCCACAACTAATCCTAAACCTACCAATTACCAATGCTAAGGGCGCAATAATTTGGTGGGGGTCAAAATTCGGCACAACACCGGTGTGCGACCCCCTTGACGTGGCGCTTCTCGTCCGGTGTGCAACCCTGAAAGATTTTTTTTCAGACAGGCCTGAGTCCTGTTTATGACTGTCAGACAGTCAGACTGTTAATAAATTTGTGATTGAATCTCCGTTACGGTGTTTTTTTTTCTTCTTTTTTTTGGTGTTTGGGGGCTCGTAGAAATTCGAATATATTCGAATTCATTGCTTGATATTCGATAACCGTTCGAATTTGATTTTTTTTTTTTTTTTGGCACAACACTGATAATCGGTTATCGGTATCGGCCAAATTGTTCATTTCTGTGCATCATGCATTCCCTAGGAATTTCACACATGATGACCTTGCCGTTGGTAATGCTATACTTTTCAGGAATATTTTCTAAAGTCACATTCCTAATTAGTATGTGCACATTATAATTTATAATGAAAAAAAAATGAAAATAATATAAAGAAAAATATAAAGAAAAAAATGTGTCTTTAATCTCTCATCAAAATTTACTCCGCTTCTGAAATTACATGCCATGTCCACAGATGTCACCGAGTCCTCTCATTTTTCAGCCCATCCCTTTCCAACCAATTGTCAAATATATATAGACCATTTTTCAACATCCAGGCATTCGCTGTACTTTTTGAAAATCACATTCTAGTAATTCAGTGCATGAAATCCTTGATCCAGTTCAGAACTAAGGTTTTCGCTGCAGCGTTTTCAGGCGTCCTCTTGCCACCCTCAGTGTAATTTAGTCAGAACCCCTGCGTTGTGTGTTGCAGCACAGGCCTTAGTAAACAAGGTCGTTTGGAATAAAGGTACACATGATGCCTTTGGGTCTGTACTCTGTACCCAAACCTTACATGAACCTGTGTGTTGCACGGGGAAACCGTAGTGCTGCAGCCCGGCCATAATAGATAGATGGATACATGAAGTCTAGTGTGTTGGTGAAGAAAGCAGACTTGAATGCATATGGAGGAGAAGACCACAGTGTTGGTGGGTTTCAGTGCAGGAAAGTAGCAGTCTAATGGCACTATAGAGTAAACAGCTCTGACTTTTATTCATCAGACCCTTTTCAAGCTGATACAAGCTGCCAGAGGCGTTAAGCGGCACTAAACCGGTGAGGGTCAGGCCTAGCTTACTTCTGCTCTTAATATATTGAGCCAAGCCTTCTTCAGGCAGATACAAATCAACCAGTAAGCAGCAGGTCACTGTGTGAGAGAGAGAGCAGAGAAACCGAGAGATGAGAAAGAGAGAAGTTTTTCTTCCCAACTCACCGACTACTACAAATATACCTAGGTCTTTCAGTTAAATAAACATCTATTTTTGGCAACTACACGGTTAAAGGAGCATTTCACCCATTAATCTTTATTGAAAGTGGATCATATATGTAGTCGAAATGTAAAAGAATGTTTGAATTTGGTGCCCTCTTGACCGAAAAAAGAAAATAACCGAGGGACGTGTTTGTATGTAAGACAACAACTCCCACAATGCACCAAATTGCACAGTTCCGCAAGCCACACCCACTATAATCCGGAACTGCGCACACATCAGAGAAATCACTTCCGTCTACAAGGCTAACGTTAGCTGTCACCAGAGTTTGAAATTCATTTCACACAAAATTTCTAGTTTGTTGGCTGTGGCGTGCAGGACGTTCGATGGCGAGGGACGTAAAAGAATGGCGCGAGGACGGTGGCGTGAGTGATAATGAAAGACACCAGTGAGCGAAAGCATAACATGAGGAGCGACGACGGCAGATCGAGAGAGAAACAGGCCTGATTTTAAGATGTGTTTTGTTTCTGTTGTGATTAACGTTACAGCAGTCGTCAATGAGGGGCTGCTGGCTTATACTTTCGTTTTGTATTTGTTCATTTTACTATTAAAATGTTTAAATGTTCGCCGGTTCCCGCCTCCTTCTTCCCACAACAACAAACCCCGTAAACGTTACATTGGCAAACTCATTAGTGAATTACTCCTCGTTTGTATTTATTTCTATATGGTGAATTACTGCATGATACCTGGATGTTCAGTCAGACGAAACTAGGATGGTTCACATCACGACACAAACGTCCGTGTGCTCGTCTGATTCAGAGATTTCGTCCAGGAGAAATTTCCATCGTTGAAATTCTCTGCAAAAGACGGACTATCTGTGTCCGTATGTCACATTCACAGCAGTCCGCCTCAGCTCGAGCCAGTCCGGGCTCCTCGACCGCGACAGGCAGCCGCCTCCTGTTCCTCCATCAGCCTCAGCTGCTCTTCGCTACACTGCGGCTCGTAAAAAAAACTCTTCTTTAGTTTCTTCCATCATTATCATACTTCCTATCTCCACAGTGCTTGTTAGCTTAGCTTCCAAACAAGATGGCGGATATTGATTTCAGTTTCTGCAAGTGAAGTCCCACCCACTGATCTGTATAGGCTTGTAGGGTGAGTGGGTCCCACACCTTGAATAATAATGAGCCAATGTTTGTAGTCTCTACACATTTTAATGAAATATGACTTCCTCCTTATTATGACGCAAAATGACAATTTTTACACCATAATAAGCAGGAAGTAAAACACTTAAATCCTTATTTCTCCCATCTCAGGGGAAAATAAGGGAATAAACCATGACCATTCAAAAATATGACTGGGTTTCTAAAGATACAAAGCTTAATGCAAATGGGTGAAGTGTCCCTTTAATAGACTTATATTGAGAATGACTAGTTTATAATATCAGATTTGATAGAAGAAGCCAGAGTATTTGGGATGGTTGGGGGGAATTATAACACCTGACAAATGAATGATAGTAACCCACTTTCACGTAAGATCACACATCAAGGTTATAATGTCATTGCTTTAATATGTATTTATTTTTTACTTTGGTTTCTCCTTTATATGGTACTATTTATTTTAGCTGTCTGATAATGTGTTTAAATGAAAAGTCTAAGTGGGAATTAAAAAGTTAAATCCTTTTTACAAAAATATATTGATCAGCTAGCGTGTCAAGAACAGTGCACAATAAGATGAAACATGTTACTATCAATTGTGGGTTTTGGTAAACGTTTTTTTGTTATATTTATTCATTTATTTATTTATTATTATTTTATATTTCTCTTATGCTCACAATGGCTGAATTTATTTGATGAAAAATACAGTAAAAACAGTAATATTGTGAAATATTTTAACTATTTTCTATTGTAGTAAATTCAAATGTAATTTATTCTCGTGAATTTTCAACATCATTACTCCAGTCTTCAGTGTCACATGATCTTACAGAAATCATTCTAATATGATGATTTGCTGATCAAGAAATATCTTTTTTTTATTATTCTTATCAATGTTGAAAACAGTTGTTCCTTAATATTGTTTCATGAATAAAACATTCAAAAGAACAGCATTTATTTGAAATACAAATGTTTTGCAACATTCAAAATGTATATAATGTCACTTGATCAATTAAATGCATACTTGCTGAATGTATTAAATGTATGTATAATTTCATATTAAATGGATGTATTAAATTCTTTGAAATACCCCCAAAAAAAATAAAAAAATAAAATGAGCATGTGCTATATAAGCATCATCATTCTAGCTCATTTATAATTAATGAAATTTAGTTTGTTATAAATTGCCCCCGGTACAAAGGCCAATGGTTTTCCCTAACACAGAAAAATAGATGTACTGTGTGTAGTAAAAGAAAGGAGGAAGATGGAAAGAGACAGACAATAAATGAGGGGTTCAGAGATTGAGTAAGGGTTAACAATGTTAAGAGAGACAGAAAACGAGAGATTGGAGACAGAGAAAGAGGAAGTTATCATGAGGCCGACCAACTTGAGGGACGTCGAGGCTCCATGTTTCTCTCCACCTTCTTCCAGAGACCAATATCTCTCTAATCTATCCATCTTTTAGACATCAGAAATGCACTGAGACTTATTGCTGATGATGTAGCGACCTATAAATAGCCTGTTATTTTTACCTCTGCCATCTTGGCCTAATTTCCTGATTTCCCAGAGCTCCCAGTACTTCCACAGCGCTTCCCGTGGAATTGTGATTGCCGACTGGTGCACTAGGAATCTCCAGAGTGTTGATGTTTTTTAGCATGCTGATTTATGACCGTAGACTAGTGTTTTGAACAAAGAAAGAGATGAGGCTCGTTTTCACTATATGCTGACAATGCTGACTGTATGATTTAAAAATTGCAACCCACAAAAATTTCAAAAAAATATATACTGCCTCGCACACCTGAATCAATCATAGGTGCGTTGGGTGAAATTACTATTAACTAGAAAAATATAAATCATTAAAATATTTGAATGAGCAATGTTTTGGTTAAATCAACCTTTCAAAACATGCAAAATGCAAGAGAACAGATGATCAAGAGTACAATCAGATGTTAAAAACGAAAATACAATTCTACACCCAAATGTACAATGATACACAAAAAGTCTCACACCTTATGTGTTTTGTAGGTATGTTACTCATTAAAATATATGTATTTTTTATTTATAAAATATATTTATAATATATGATTTTTTTATTGAATTACTTATTACTTAATTAATTAACTTTGACACTCTAAAATGTCACAAAGAAGTGTAAAATGATTGTGATGTGTTAAAGTCACTGCGAAATCAAAATTGACATTTTTTTTGTTACAGAATGTTGCTGTGCTTATTATAAATGATTTATCTATGCACATCATTATTTTAAAATTCATGCTCCAAACGGCATCTCCTCATTATGCGTGTCCAACTTCCTACGATCCAAACTATTCCCCAGGACGAAATCAAGCACCTCCCTACATTTTTCCCTCATTCCAGAAGCTGTCTCGCTCGTATATTCATCACAATAGGGAAGAAAAGACTATTGCAGTTTCTGTTTCACGTCGACCTCAACATGGATTTTTTTTCTTGCTTTTTTAAATGTCATTTCCTGCAATCAATTTGGTTAAAACCAGAGTGAATACTATCACATTTCTCATGCAAAAAAGAAAAAGCCCCCCCCCCCCCCCAAAAAAAAAAAAAAAAAAAAACTCGAAAATAAAGTTGCACTCCCATCCATTGCAGAATTCATGTAAAAAGGCTTGAATTGTGAGCTAAATTATTAACGATAAGCAGTTCTCCAGATTAAGTTTTAACAACCCACATGAAGCTCAGGGTTGAGTTTCCAGACCTCTTTTACTTTCCTGTGAAAATGCCACAGCCGTTGGGTGAGCCTCAAAAGACTTCAGGTAGTGAGGACTCTGTCCATCTCCAGATTACGCCATTCTGAAGTGAACATCATAACCTCTCCCATTCTTGCTCATTATACCTTTTATACCTTTAATTCCAAACATTTCCATTTGTAGGCGGTGGCCCACCAGTCTTTTCCATGTCACACTGAGCTTGCGAGGCTGGTCTGGTTATATAGATGGAGGGGACGGGAGGAGGGTTGCTCTAGCCCTGCCTTGTCTCTGTTGTCCTTGAGAAGCATCAGTAATCCCCACAGTCCCTTGTCTCTGCTTTGCATTCAGGATCACCACCACCGCTGCCTGTATGATGGACCTGAGGCGATACCCGCTGGATGAGCAGAACTGCACGTTGGAGATCGAGAGCTGTGAGTGTTGCCCCTTTTTATCCTCCTTGACCCAGCTCTCGAGTCTCTCACCGTACCAGATCGATGCATCTGTTTTTCATCATCGCCCTGACTAGAGGTCAACCGATAGTGTTTTTAAAAAAAATTATATATATATATTGATAATTGTAATAATATAATCACAAATGTAATTTCATATTTATGCAACACTGTAACTATGTAACATTAAAGGGATAGTTCACCCAAAAATGAAAATTAGCCCATGATTTTACTCACCCTGAAGCCATCCTAGGTGTATGTGACATTCTTCTTTCAGATGAGTAGAAGTCCGTTTCTGTTTTGAAGTCCAACATTAAAGTCCTCCCCACGCCTAAAGGCCTTCTGAAGTGAAGCGATGCGCTAGTGTAAAAAATTAAATTAATATTTAACACGTTACAAAGTAAAATTCTAGCTTCCGGCCAAACACAGTCTACTTATGCCTAACACAACTTGTGATGTCAGAAGTAGCGTAGTGCGTCATAAAGCACTTCATAAAGTTTTAAATATGAACGTTTTTCTTACACTAGCGCATCGCTTAGCTTTAGAAGGCCTTTATTAACCCCCCGGATCTGTGTGGAGCACTTTTATCATGGACTTCGAAACAGAAACAGCCATTTACTGCTATTATAAAGCTTGGAGGAGCCAGGAGATTTTTTAATATGACTTTGATTGTATCCGTCTGAAGCCACATCCACACAAAGCCAGAGCTATCCCTATCTGATGTTTTTTCATCTCGAAAAATATCTGCGTACACACGAAACCACTGAAACGGACTGAAAACGATGTAGTATACATTCCAGGCCAGTATGTGGCGCTGTAATTCTGCCTTAGAGATGCAATAAAAACGCAAGAAGAAGACTTAGAGCATGTGCATAAAACCTTGCGCGCTATAGGCTTCTACAAATACAGTAAAATAAATACTAGTCTGTACAATAATATTAGGCACAGTTGTTTCTTTTCTTTTTTTTTTCTTTTTTTACCAAGAACTTTATTGAACAACCATAAATTGCCTGGTGCAAAATAGGGAGTCACGATATTCGATTAGTTAGCGGACTCAGAAAGCTTGCCCCAAATAACCGGCAAAAGTAACGAAGGTGTCAAATATAGACATTTTAATTGTTTATTAATAAACTAGTGTTTTCTGTGTCATTCTTGACTGAGGCCCCGTCCACACTACTGCGTTTTCGTTTAAAAACGGAGACCTTTCGCTACGTTTGCACCTCCCGTCCAGACTAAAACTGGAAAAACGAAGACCTAAAACTGAGAAGTTTAGAAACGCTGCAGCTCCGTTTTTCGTTTTGAATCTCCGAAGGGTGTTTTAGTGTAGACGAGACAAAACGGAGTTTAGAAACACTGACGCAGAGGCTGACGTTCGGCTCTATGATTGGGTGTTATCAGTCATGACGTGTCCTTCCCTGATTCGTCAGTCACTGTTTACACCGGCACTCGCATGCCCAGTGTTGGTGAATGGTCACGTGATCCGCGTTTTCAGTCATTTTAATGTGGACGGAGATCATTTATACGCAGATAAAACGCTAGTGTGGACGGAGATCGTATTCGTTTTAATTCTCCGTTTTTAAACGAAAACGCAGTAGTGTGGACGGGGCCTGAAAAGATGAAGTTGACGATGCTAACTCGCCACTTCACAGTATTGTGAACGCGCCTATGGAGTAGGGCTAATGCATTTCTATATACGGATCAGGCTATAAGAGAGAGTTTTCTGTTTCTTTTACACGGTTTCTTTTCGTTTTGAATTGTTGTTCGATGTTGTTTAAATGTAGACATTTCAAGCTTTCTACATATTTCTGAGTTTCGGTTCATTTATGAGACGAGCTACAGTTGAGACGAGCTACATCATGTCCTGATTATATTGTCTGCTATAGCCTATATTTGCTCCTTATTTATTAAATCCAGGTAACTGGTTGATGAAACATTGATTCAAATTAAGATGATTTAATTTATACAGAAGAAAGACTTCATACAAAACAAAACTTAATGTGGTCAAAATTAGGTCTCCCGATTATATATTGCGCATCTCATTATACTCATGCATGCAGCTCAGTTTTCATAATCAACATAGATTAAAAAAAACCAAACATAAATATTAAACTAAATACATTTCTTTAATGACTACAACACGTAGGCCTACAATAACCTACAGAGAAAAGTAATGTCTTAGAAGTGGAACATAACAGGGGTGCGTTTTTTGAATAGCCGTAATTATCAAATAATTCCCATCAATCGTCAAATATTATTTTTGCTTTAAATCCCCATCCCTGCAAAATACGAAATGTCTTAATTGTACATAGGGTTGGGTATCGTTTGAATTTGAACGATTCTCGATTCTCGATTCCGATTCCTTGTTTCGATTCCGGTTCCTAACGATTCTCGATTCCGATTCTTTTAAGAGGCAGGGTCAAAAAAGTTTAGCTAACCTTGCTAACCAACGGTCTTTCTGAAGGAAATAATCCTTTCTGAAGGAAATACTCCTGTCACAAATACTCCTTTTGTCACAAATTTTGCAATTTCGTTATTTTTAGAAAAGTGAAGCCACACTTTGGACTGCCAACGTAAGCTACTCATGTTCGACTCGCGCGGTTATGCCAACACTTCCGGTAGACGCTTCTTCGTTGGTGTTGTTCAGCGGTTTCTTCTTCCGCTCGGCGGACTGTGAATATCGAAACTAGGAATCGAAATTTTAACTTTTGAACGATTCCAATCCGATTCCGATTCCAATCGATACTCGATTCTCGATACCCAACCCTAATTGTACAACAGGCCAGCACCATAGCATACGAAAGAAAGTATAGGCCTAACTAAAAAAAAATAGGTATATAATAAATAAAGGAATACAATAGGCTAAGTAGTTTCTGCCGAATTATATTATTATTATTATACAAGCAGTTCGGCAGTTGTTGTTGCTGTTACATGACTAGTTGACACGTGGGGTGATGACGTCATCGTTTCACAAAATATACGGATTGTGCCGTACACACGAAAACGCAAGGTTCGTTTTCAGATTTATCCACCCGGTTTCAAAAAATAGCGGTATCAGTGTCCCAAAACGGCGGATCCGTCTGGACGAAACGCCAATACGACAAAAAAAATTGTGCGTATACAGCAAAACACGTCTCTGTGTGAACAGGGCCTGAAAGAATAATGACTTGGGGGTGAGGATATCATGGGCTAATTTTCATTTTTGGGTGAACTATCCCTTTAAGCTTAAAATGCTTCATTCTTCAGAGTGATTGACTATTAGGTAAACATTTGAATAATTTATGTAGGCAATGCATCAATAAGTCACTCTGCCAGCGAACACTGTTGTTTCTTGTCGAACGCACTGTGGTTTAACAGTGTTGTCGGGATCTGTTCTGTAGAAGTGCTGCCATTGATCTGTAAACCCTATAGAACACATTTGACTAAACAGAAAAAAAAGATGTTAAAAACATAGGTTCAACCGCTAATCGGTTCTCTCTCAGCCAGACCCATCTGATGCCAGAACCTTTAAACACAGATGATGTGGTTGTTCAGCTGTGCCATGACAGCAATGGTAAATTATGCATTTACAGCTATAACAAAAGCTAATCATCTCCCTCTTTATCAAGATGAATGGGCTTTCTATTTTGTCATTATTGCCTGTAATTGTGTGTAACGCAATTTTTCTTGTAATAAAAAGTGCGAGACATAGGAGAAGAATGAGAGGTCTTCTCAGTGTGTTATCTGCGTCCCTGGAGTCATGGATTACAGCGCTGTGATGTGATGCTCAGGCACAGGCTGCCTCCGTTTGATCATTAAGTTGCCAGAAGCGTTAAGCAGCACAAAAACAGTGAGGGTCAGGCCTGGCTTCCTTCAGCTACTAACACACTGCGCAGTATTCTGTTTCTCCCTCATTCTCTCGCTCCATCCCTCCGTTCCTGTCTCTTTTCCCGCTTCTTTAACTCATTCCATCTCTTCTCTTCAGGGTATTTTTTCATTTAAGAATCGGCTCACTTTTGACTTGAATTGAGCGTGGCCCAAAGCAGTCAAAGGAATATATAATATGTAATATATGTAAAATATATTTCTTGCTCATAACTAAACCACGGTTAAAACGATTAATAATACCATTATCAAATACACCTACAAAAATATGTGTGTGCACCTTCCTTACTGTTTTTTGAGGACAAATTTGTACCCAGAAGTGACCAAAATTTGACAAAATCTCTAAAAACCTCCCTTTAGGGATGTCTTCATTTGTAAATCTGTTTTTTTTTAAATGTAAAAATGCAGAAAGTTTTCTGTAATGGATAGGTTTAGGGGGTAGGGTTAGTGTAAAGGGATAGAATATACAGTCTGAGTCTGTACAGTATAACAATCATTACATCTATGGAATGCCCCTATTTTAAATGGCTAAAAATGTGTGTGTGTGTGTGTGTGTGTGTCTAGTTTCAAAGCAGTCGCATTACTAACATGTAAGCTTGTTTCCGCCACTGAATAATTTAAAAAAAAAATAATTGTATCTCACAATTGCGAGATATGAAGTTAGAATAGTGAGAAATAAAGTTGCAATTGCACGATATAAAGTTGCAATTCCGAGATATAAAGTCGCAATTGTGAGATACAAATCAGAATTCTGAGAAATAAAGTCGCAATTGCGAGATATAAAGTAAGAATTGTGAGAAATAAAGTCGCAATTGCGGGAAAAAAAGACGCAATTGAGGCTTTTTATCTCACAATTGCGAGATATGAAGTCAGTATTGTGAGAAATAAAGTCGCAATTTGCAAGATATAAAGTTGGAATTCTAAGATATGAAGTCGCAATTGTGAGATATAAAGTCGCAATTGCGAGAAAAAAAGACACAACATAGACTTTTTATCTCACAATTGTGAGATATGAAGTCAGAATTGTGAGAAATAAAGTCACAATTGCGAGATATAAAATTGCAATTCTGAGATATGAAGTCACAATTGTGAGATATAAAGTCGCAATTGCAAGAAAAAAAGACACAATATAGACTAGACTTTTTTATCTCACAATTGCGAGATATGGAGTCAGAAACGTGAGAAATAAAGTCGCAATTTCGTGTTATAAAGTTGCAATTCTGAGAAATAAAGTCGCAATTGTGAGAAAAAGACACAATTGAGGGTTTTTATCTCACAATTGCGAGAAATGAAGTCAGAATTGTGAGAAATAACGTCGCAATTGCGAAATAGAAAGTTGCAATTCTGAGAAATAAAGTCGCAATTGTGAGAAAAAAAGACACAATTTAGACTTTTTATCTCACAATTCTGACTTTTTTCTCACAATTGCGAGTTTCGTGCATTTCTGACTTCATAACATGCAATTGCGACTTTATATCTGGCAATTCTGAGAAATAAAGTCAGAATTGCGAGATGTGAACTCACAATTGTGAGAAAAAAAGTCAGAATAAAAAGTCGCAATTAACTTTTTTATTTTTCATTCTATTTCGGAAACAAGCTTCCATACTAACACATGGCACAAGCTGATTTGGTTGATTTATACACACACAGACACACACACACTCAAACCACAGTTTATTCAGACACCTTGCTATCTTAACTTGCATAAATTAACTTATAGTGTCCTACATCCTCTAGTAAAAAAATATGAAAAATTGTATATGGTGTCTGAATAATTTTTGGTTTGACTGCATAAAGAATATCATTTATTTATAATTCTTTAATATAGAATACTGAATCCTGTTTTTGGCTATTCTAATTCAACTTGCATAAACTCGGCATTCTTGATTCGATTCGGCATGGCGCACAACACTGCTCGTCTTTCATTTTCTCTCCCATACTCTCGTTTCTCATCGATCTCTCTTTTCCAGCGCCTCAGCCCTTTCGAATGCCCGCGCAATTGTGTGTTTTTCCTCATAAATTGAATCTGCATATCTGTGCTCGGTGTCAGAAAGCAGAGGGCTGGGATGTAACATCCTGGAAGAGAAATGTTTTGTGTCAGCCTGTGCTATTTCATGCAGGCTAATGAGACACAAAGCTTAAGCCTACTTTTCCCTGATAAACTTGATTCTTGATACATTTTTAATGGCCGCGATTCAGAAACAGATTTTAAAGCATAGCAAAGTAGCAGCTCTCCGCTCGAGTCAGTCACCTCTGATGATGTGGATTCCAGCTCGCCTTGTTCTCGTCCCTTTTTCTTCGGAGGCCCTGAGGGAATAAGGGAGCAGTAGCAGTAACCCCTCAGAGCCGAGGAAAGTGATGTGATCTATTGACGGTAATCAGCCAGTCAATTGACAGAATCAGACGCGGTGGCACAGAGATAATAGTTTTAATGGAAAGTGAAACACCAGTCCTTCCCAGTCCAGCAGCAGTTTCCTCTAGAGTCCTCGGCTCTCTCGCTTTTCGTCTGCTCGACGTTTAAAAGGCTTTTCAGACTGCGGGGTGAACACGACTCAACCTTACGTGGTTATGGTCTCCAAATGCTCCCACGCTAAGAAGACATATCTTATGATTGTCACATGGCTGAAGCTCTTGTCATATTTACATCTCATGCTCTCTGGCCCATTAAACCGAACGGAAAAAGCTGTATTTGTTATCTTCGTCGCCGAGTAGTTCATTAATGCTTTAAAAGGCCTGCAGCTTTGTTGGCCTTTTTAAGTCTGTACCTGGTTGCTAAGTCATGCAGAGATAACTCCCTTGAATATGAAGAAATCTGAAGCT
Source organism: Pimephales promelas (assembly GCF_988280905.1). Taxonomy (NCBI): domain Eukaryota; kingdom Metazoa; phylum Chordata; class Actinopteri; order Cypriniformes; family Leuciscidae; genus Pimephales; species Pimephales promelas. The sequence goes on from NC_142777.1 coordinate 15,345,940, forward strand.
CATCTTTAATTATTCAATACACTAAATAGGTCACTGGTTCTCATTATAAGTTGCACGCAGACAAACTGGTACAGACGGAGAAGGAACCTTAGCGAGGATGGGGAACAAGCAAACACACTAATTCCTTCACGGATGTGCATTCGTGTCTGTTTCGTAACCGGTTGTCCCCTTACATAATTTAATGATTACTTGGTTTGAAATCTAAATGTCACCGTCAATATTTATACTGCGCTTTCCATAAATATGGTGCACTTTGGTGTCCCGTTGAGTATTAAAAACACAGATACCACAGATGTTTTTGGTTGCGAGGGCTATTGGATCTCTTCAGTGTGTTGCGAAATGTAGAATTTAAGAATTGGCTCGCTTTTATTTCATGAGTGTGAAATTGGGCACATGGGCCAAGGCATTTTGAATTGAGATTTATGTTGAAATAGGAGGAGAACACAATTGAAGGAATTTCAAGTTTATTTTTTTAATGTATATTTTTTTGCTCATTACTAACTTCAACACAGTTAAACGGATAGTTCACCCAAAAATGAAAATTCTGTCAGTATTTACTCACCCTCATGTTGTTCCAACCCCGTAAGACCTTCGTTCATCTTGGGAACACAAATTAAGATATTTTTGATGAAATCTGAGAGCTGGATCACTCCTCCATACTAGTCCATAGGCTTCTTGAGGAATTGAAACTTGCCGGCCTCGAAAAGTTATTAAAGACATCGTTAAAATAGTCCAAGTGACTTCAGTGGCTCAATCTTAACTTTATCAAGCGACGAGAACACTTTTAGTGCGAAAAAAACAGCAACAAAAATAACGACTTTATTTCAACTATTCGTTTACTTCCCTCTCTGCCTCGAGTCAGGTTACTAGTTTAATAGCGTAAGCTTCTGTTATTGTACGTCACACGCATCACACACATGACCAGCGTCGGCCATTAGTGAGGCTACGTGTGACGTAGGCTCACGTCTATCACACTGCGTTCGTTAACTGACTACAGGCGCACAGAGAAGGAAGTGAATAGTTGAAATAAAGTCGTTATTTTTGTTTGTTTTTGCGCACAAAAAGTGTTCTCGTTGTTTGATAAACTTAAGATTGAGCCACTGAAGTCACTTGGACTATTTTAACGATGTCTTTAATAACTTTTCGAGGACGGCAAGTTTCAATTCCTCAAGAAGCCTATGGATTTCATTTTTGGGTGAACTAACCCTTTAATACGATTAATCAAAAACCCTTAAAAAAAGAAGTGTTTTGCCGATTAAATTTTGGTTTGTCCCACCAGAGGTTAGCCCTCTTGGTTAAACTGTTAAAGAAATCGTAATTTTTACGATATATTCAATATATTTTTTAATTAATTGTGGTAAAAAAAAATAGCGAGATATACAGGAATAACTAATTGGGGTGGGGTTAATATTTATCAGTATTTTTAAAAAAACTAGTTGTTGAGTGACATCTTAATTATACAACCTTGTTACCCTTATTTGCATAATTATTGAGCGCCAACTATTTGTTGAAAAAAAAAAAGGATTGAAAATAATGTATTAATGAAAATGAGTAGAAAACAAGTGTCTTATAATATATGATATTTACATTGACCTTCTGAGTATGATGATCAACAAAGCAGAATATTCACCTCCTTTGACTGGACTAAAATATGATAATTAAAATACAACAACAAAAATAATACGTTTAGGCCCTGTTTTGTTCTGTATTTTGCAGAAGGAAGGAATACTCTCTTTATCCAGAGCTCATTTCCTGGTGCTGTTCTCATACGTATGGAGATGTAAGGTTTGTTTTAACACACATGTGTTTGGGATCCTCCAGATGGCTACACTACAGATGATATCGAGTTTTACTGGCGAGGGGGAAACGGAGCCGTTACGGGGGTGGAGAGGATAGAACTGCCTCAGTTCTCCATCGTGGACTACAAACTCATCTCGAAGAACGTGGTTTTCTCTACAGGTTGAATTTATTCTCTTTTCTGTGTGTTGTACAGTTGGGAGCATGAGTCAGATCTGTTCAAAAGTAATGTTTGATCTACTGCAGGGGTGCGGCGGTATGACCAGAATGTTATATCACAGCATGAGCAGTTTTATTACGAGAAGTTACGGTACATATGACGCCATTAATTTGACTGCAAATTATATATTTACAAATGAAAGGTATTTCATCTCATTTCATTTGAACCTTGAAGGACACAAACCAAAAGATATGATTATTCAAGACTCGAGTTAAAGGGTTAGTTCACCCAAAAATGAAAATTAAGTCATTAATTACTAGGGATGCACCGATACCGATACCGGTATCTGGTATCGGCCTCGATACCACATTTTCTAAAGTACTCGTACTCGTTAAAAGTCCCCCGATACCGGGGACCGATACCATGTTCTGAGAAATGGGTTAATCACAGGCGCCGAGTGCCCACCCCCAGGCTCCGGCTGCAGCTCAGAGCGGGGAGATGGGGAGACATGTCAGCCGTGTGGAACAGTGATGCGCGGGTCAATGTATAAACAACCCGCACACTACCAACGTTTTCAACTACCCGCCCGCTACTCGGACCGCAAAAAAAGTAAGAAAATATTGTACCCGACCCTCTTCCTGAATCCTGACCGTATTTTTTAAAAGTAGTACATGCTCATCGTATAGCGTCATTGGGCCATAAACGTGTAACAACACAGCATCGCAAGAAGACGTAGCCTACATATAACAAAGGCAGCACTTTGGTCATCATCTTTCATTATTTCGGTAAATGTCTCCCACACTTACTCTTTCTATCACCTTTTCTCTTGCCGCCTCCATCTCTCTGCAGACTAGTGATCATAGACATGGCCGGTTCGTGAACGAATCGGTTCTTTTTAATGAACCGGTCGAACCAGTACGCTAAATCGAACTGAATCATTCGCATCAGTTCACGTCTTGCGTCAGTGCTGATCCACAAGTTACTACAGTTACTCACTTTCAGACATGCCTGACAGTCCCTCCGAGTTGAAATAAACCAATATCCCGAATTATATTTTACTCCAGTAACTCTAACAGTTCACTGAACTGAGACATGTTGTTGATACTGCTGATACTGCGCATCCGCGTATAGTAACGAACGCAGAGGTACAGCGGTTCTCGGATCACACCAGTACAGAACTGAGAACTGTTTAGAATGAGCTTGTGTGTCATCTTCGTGCCAGTTATTCAGCCAATAAATAAATTCGGCCTATATATTTCATAGAAAATTCTATCTAGTACTATATAAATACAAAGGTTTAATTGGCATTTTTTTCCAAACGACCTGACCGACCGCGACCCGAATATCATTAAAATATTTTTGGATGACCCGTAACTGCGGGTAACCGCGGGTGACCGCGGCGCAGGCACCCGCTCATTTTGGATCAACCCGTGCATCACTGGTGTGGAACAATTTCAAAGTGAATGGCTTTGGATTAGGAGAATAAGTTTACTTGTAGTCGCCAAGTTACTTATAGTCAGTTGAATGTCTGTTGGGGGACCAAATAAATAAAGTGTTATCAGATATTAAGCTGATCGTACTAATACTCTAGTCTACTAATACTCTAATGACAGTTAGTTGACATGTAATTGAAAAGTTACTTATAGTTAGTAAAGTGGACTATCGAAATAAAGTGTTACCCAAGTAATTTAATCAAGGACCTAAAAACCCGTATATAAAAATATTTAAATCATGTTTTTTTTGTTTTTTTATTAAGTACTCGGTATCCGTATCGGCGAGTACTGAAATGCAAGTACTCGTACTCGTACTCGTTTTCCAAAAAAGTGGTATCGGTGCATCCCTATTAATTACTCACCCCCATGCTGTACCAACCCCGTAAGACCTTCGTTCATCTTCGGAACACAAATAAAGATATTTTTGATTGAATCTGAGGGCTGGATCACTCTTCCATAGACAGCCTAAGGGACTGCCTCTTGACGGCCCAGAAAGTCATTAAAAGAAAAGGTTTAAATATTCCATGTGCCTACAGTGGCTCAACTATAACTTTATCAAGCGACGAGACTACTTTTTGTGTGAAAAAAAAAACGTAAATAATGACTTTATTCGACTTTCCATTACTTCATTATGGGCGCATGCGCGAGAACTGAGACGAGACCGTTCTTCTTCGACTACGTACTGCTTGTAAACAGAACGTTTTGCGCCTCCGGCTATATCAGTACGTCATCTTATACGGTAGGGGGCGGTAAAACTCCTAAGCGGTGAGCAGCCGGTAACAAAAAGTAGTCGAAGAAGAACGGTCTCGTCTCAGTTCTCGCGCATGCGCCCATAAGGAAGTAATGGAAAGTCGAATAAAGTCGTTATTTACGTTTTTTTTTCGCACAAAAAGTAGTCTCGTCGCTTGATAAAGTTATAGTTGAGCCACTGTAGGCACATGGAATATTTAAACCTTTTCTTTTAATGACTTTCTGGGCCGTCAAGAGGCAGTCCCTCAGGCTGTCTATGGAAGAGTGATCCAGCCCTCAGATTCAATCAAAAATATCTTTATTTGTGTTCCGAAGATGAACAAAGGTCTTACGGGGTTGGTACAGCATGGGGGTGAGTAATTAATGACTTAATTTTCATTTTTGGGTGAACTAACCCTTTAAAGACAAAAGTAAAACTAATATTGTAAAATTGATAGGTCTCACTTTGAATTCTTTCAATTGTTTACGAGCCGCATTGAAAGCCTTCACGTGCAGCAGCATCTGTAAGCACAATGAAGACCAATATACTGTGATACCGCCCTGTCCTGGTGTGATCCCTACACTTTAACCATGAAATTATTACAAACTGAAATGCTGTGGTGCAGATGGGATTGCATGCGTATATATAGTTACAGTGTCCTTTTGCTAAACCTTGAAGCGATGTAAGCGATGAGTAAGCATGTGAGTAAGTGCACATAATTTGTGTTTTTCTCCAGTCTTATTATCATCACTGGTCTGCCTTTCAGGAACAGATAAAGTCATGCAGTCTGGCTGTCTGACTCTACCCACATTCTCAGACACTGCGCTTATTATTGTGACCTGTTCTGCCACCTAATATATATGAATTTGTGGTGGCCTGTTTGTTTACTAGAGATGGACCAATGCATTGATTTATCAAATTAAAGCTATCAGCAGTCTGCTAAGAGCAAGAAAAAGGCTGATGTTGAAAAGTCTGAGTAGTAGAAAAAGACTGAGTAGTTCACTTTAAAAAAAAACTTTTGCTGATAATTTACTCACCCCCATGTCAGCCAAGATATCCATGTCATTCTTTCTTCAGTCGAAAAGAAATTAAGGTTTTTGATGAAAACATTCCAGCATTTTTCTCCATATAATGGACTTTACTGGTAACCAAACGGTTCAAGGTCCAAAAAGACAGTTTCAAAGATTTGTTCATTTTGATGAACGAGTTCGAACAGGAGAGTCACGAACGCGCATCACAGAACAGAGCAAGGCGACCATTTAAGCTTATAAAACTTAAACTTTGTTATTTATTTATTAAATGAGCGATCATTTCGCTTGATAAGACCCTTATTCATCGTCTGGATTCGTTTAAAGTCCTTTGAACAGTTTGCACTGAAACTGTCTTTTGGACCTTGAACCGTTTGGTTCCCATTGAAGTTCATTATATGGAGAAAAATCCTGGAATTTTTTCATCAAAAACCTTAATTTCTTTTCGACTGAAGAAAGAATGACATGGACATCTTGGACGACATGGGGGTGAGTAAATTATCAGCAAAAGTTTTTTTTTAAAGTGAACTACTCAGTCTTTTTCTAAAAAGAACTACTCCTTTAAATAGATCAAAAGTGACAGTTAAACATGTATTATGTTGCAAAAGATTGCTCTTTGAAATGCTTTCTATTCATCAAATAATCCTGAAAAAAAAATCCAGGTTTTGATCAAATGAATGCAGCTTTGGTGAAGATAAGAGATGTCTTTAAAATTCATAATAAATATAGATATTCAACTTTTGAATGGTAGTGTACGATTATTGCAGTTTCCTAATTGAAGCATCTCTAGATTTGAGCATGAATGAAACTGTCCTCCTCTCTGTTTTTTTGGACCAGGTTCTTATCCACGCCTGTCTCTGAGTTTCAAACTCAAGAGGAACATTGGTTACTTCATCCTGCAGACCTACATGCCCTCAATCCTAATCACCATCCTGTCCTGGGTATCCTTCTGGATCAACTACGATGCTTCTGCTGCCCGTGTGGCTTTAGGTGGGACATCTGATCAAGTGATGTGTGTTGACTAAGTGCAAATCTTTGCTGGGCTCATGGTGACGACTCTGTACATCTTTATTCTCGATGCTCAGGGATTGGCTATTGTGGTTCTTTGGGATTTCTGGTACTTGTTTTACAGCCTCTCATTGCGGTTGAGTAATACATCAATGACTGTGATTTTGCCAAGACATGTTTCTGTATCAACATCCTTGTTGGTCCTGGAACAACATTCCTATTGAGTGCTGCAGTGATGATGTTTTTTTGTTTTTTTTTTGGTCACCCTCAACAAAAAAACAATAGTATTTTTTTTGTTGGCTTTTGGATTATTGCGGAAAACAAGCTCTGTGACTAACTAAAATCTATGATTCTTACACATTTTGTCAATCATGCTTGAAGCTAAACGTATATAAACAAACGACATCACAGTCTGATGACTTTCAGACAACTCTTTCAGTCTTTATTTAAAAACGTTTTCCATGAAAGTTTAAGGTGTAATAGTTTGTCAGAGTGGGATTATAAACATAATGAGGCTGTAAAAGCAGCTTTATTTCAGGCATTTAACTAACAACCCATTAAAAAAACCCATTGACTTGAGGACGATGGATTCGGAAGTGCTAAAATGCTAACTCGTTTCTGGGATTTAGGAGTTATGCTTGCAGCACTCTATTAACAAATTTGATTTTAGAGTCCATTTATAGTCCAATGTGGGATATTCCTACTTGATGATATCTCAGATTTCCAGAGGTGTTCCATTTACTCCTCACTCGAAAGATGACGTACAGGGAAACAAGAAATCAGCAGAGAATAAGTGATGGGACGCATTCATTTTGCAGGTGTAACATTTTCTTTACAATTCTTTTTTTTTTTTTTTTACACATGTGGCTTTTCAAATCTTATAATGTTGGAGCATTGACTCACTGATTCTTTGCATTTGATCAAATGTCATTACTTTCTACGTACTCCAGAGTGGCGTCATATTTGTGTGACGTCAAGCAAGTTTAATAGTTTGAAGTCCAATAGTCTTGTGTAGCCACTAGCCAGATTTTTAACTGACGCCATGAGATTAGGGCTCTATGGTCGTTTCAGTGGACCAAGGACTGCCCACTTAACTCTTTGCCCACCAGCTTTTTTTAAAAAAAATGTTGCCTGCCACCGCCAGTGTTTTGATCATTTTAATAAAAGAAAGAAAGAGCCTCTGATTTAAAAAAAAAAAACCTTGTAACTTCATGCATTCTTTTTTTTTACTTTAATGTGGGTGTTTCAGCAAATTTGTTATCAAAAAGCTTTGTCAATTATGTTTTTTTAAGGCAACAATGTGCATAAGCAATATTTTTATTGCTTGTTTCTACACCTTTTTTGTCCATGTTTTGATTTGGAGATTTTCTACTCTTGCGCGTGTCTTATCCACTGCGCCACCACCAACCCAATAGAGTGAAACCATACATCATCAGTCGGCATAACATAGTTTTGTGTCGTTTCTTCCCAATTTTGACTTATCTTCAAGTGAAATGGCTTCTAGAACAAGAAAAAAATTAGGGCGGGACTTGATTTTGCCCTTGGGGAATTGATTGGATGGTTGTGGTTTGCTATTGGTTCATCTGAAGTGGGTGACAGGTTGTCCCACCCTCGTGCCAGTAAACACATCATCAGAGAAGGGATATTGCTTCAAGAGGGAGAGAAAGTTATTTTGATTAAAGATTACGAGGCACATGATTTTTTAAAAACATAATGTGCTCAGATCAATCATCCATAATATATACTGCAATTTTCCATGCAAAAATAATTTTGATATCATGGTGGCTTAAAAGGGAAATAATGGTGTAATAATCTTAATAAAAAAAAACCCCTCAATAATCAGAAAAAAAAGTTGGAGATGTCTGTGAATTTTTTTGTTTGTTTGTTTTTTTAAATACACCTAAAACATATTAGCACTGATTATTTCAATAGCGTTCACTTCGTTTAAAGCCGTACACTTATGTTTGAAGCACATCTCTACACATTTTAGTGTCTACAAGGAATTTTGGTGATTTCACACTTAGTTCGGTTCACTTAATTTGTTTGGTCTGGACCAAAAAAAAAACATTTAGTCTTGGTCCGTTTAGTGTTCACATTGGCATTTTAACACCAAACCTTAAGATACCGAACCTTAAAGGCATAGGGATTCATTCACAACCTGATTGGTTGTTTTATTTTGCAGCAGAACTTACCGAACATCCAAAGCAATGCTGTGTGCTGGGATAAACACGCTCGTTGTATGTGCGTAGCTTATATATGAAGTGTTTTGACCCGCTGAGAAGAGAACGGAGAACATCTGTTGTGAGGAGATGCGGTTCTGATGCCTGAACTGAACTGTGATGGGCAACATAACGACTATGATGAGAAAAACAGGCATGTGTTGTGTTCATATATCATTCGAACCACACCATAGTTCGCTTGGAAGCGGACAGAGACTCATCTTTTAAGGTTTGGTGTGGACCAGGGTTCAGATGGCAGCGTTCACGCTTGTTTAAATTGACATAGCACTAATAGAGCAATTGAACCAGGGTTTAATTGAACCAAACTTGTCAAGTGTGAACACACACTAAAAATACACTGACTTTGTGAGCACTGATTTGTTTCCTGGCAAAACCATTACATGCCGCCACACACCAGGCTTCCGGAAATCCGATATAAGTTTGCCAATCAGATTTAAACTTCCGACTTTGTGAAAGTGTTTCCAGGCGTTCCATGTACGCAAGAATGTTGTTCCAGGATCGATAAAGATACCGATACAGAAACATCTTGGCAAAATCAAGGTGACCTTAATACATCTGTTCCCAGGACGAGAACTGCTCAGAGCTTGTTCTTTCATTGTTCAAGAGTATCATTCAAGTATCGACTCAGACGTTTCTCCCAATATTTGTTGAGAAGAATGTAGAGAAAAATGTTTGAATACATATTGATAGACACAGATCTTTTATAGACTTGCAAATCTGTGGACAGTTTGAGACATTATCTCTTTAGAAGCTCCAGACAAAAGAGATTACTGGGGTCTTTTTTTAATTTCCATCTCCAAACTAGTGAGATATTGCGGTTGTGCTTTCCTTTGTGCAGTACCTGCCTGTGCTCCAAAAGAGGAAGCTCAAATTGCAAATGAAATTGTATGATGCTTGGACTCAAGTGGGTCTTAAATCTGCCTCACTCCAATGAAGATGCTGCGCTGCCAGTGCTCCCCTCCCTCCCGCTCCAAACTCTATTAGAAGTGCTCTGTAGCCTCTCCTGATCTGCGCTGATGTATTACTGCTGATTAAGCTGACAAACTTTCCTCCGGTCGGTCTTTACTGACGTGTTTTATGTCCAGGGCCATGTTCCTGCCATTATGACAAAATGGCTTCTTCTGATGTTGATACTTGGGGAGGGGGGTGGGGAGAATAGATCACTGATGATAGGAAGGCCGGGCCTTTTGTGTTTGGGTGAATTTGTCAGAATTAATCTGTCTGCAGTGAGGGGCATGTGACAAGGAAACACATGTCTCAACCCTGCTGTATTGTTTAAACAGAAATACAGCATCTCTATTACAAACTTGACAGCCCTTGCTCTATCTCCTTCCTTCTCTCTCTCTTTTTGAAAACGAACTGCTTTAGCTTTCTTCTGTGAACGTGTGCTAAAGCTTAATGTGTGAAACCAGAGATGATGCTGAATATGGGGAAAATGCTAATGAATTGTTTTCGACTAATTTGGCACATGATTAGAGGTGAGTTTAGAGGTGGAAATCCATCATATAATTTGACATTTTCTTAAGAAAATTAAATTTCTTTTCTTAAGAAATGCCATTTTCTTAAGCCTATTTTCGACTATTTGCTTGTCAAATGTAATATTCTTAAGAATGAAAATGATGGGGGTCAAAGGGGGTTAAACATTTGGGAATATGGGGAAAATGCTAATGAATTGTTTTTGACTAATTTGGCACATGGTTAAAGGTGAGTTTAGAGGTGTAAATCCATCATATAACTTGACATTTTCTTAAGAATGTCTTTTCTTAAGAAATGTCATTTTCTTAAGCCTATTTTCTTGTCAAATGTAATTTTTTTTAAAAAATGAAAATGATGGGGGTCAAGGTGTTTTTTAGCATTGCTGTGTTCTGGGTATTTGCTTGTTACCCAGACTGTTTTAGCTTGTTGCTAGGGTATTTTGAGTGGTTGCTAGGCAGCTGCTTACTTGCTCAAGTCAAAAGAGCCCAGTCTCAAATCTCTGGTCTATTCTGGTCTCTTGATGCCCTATCGTTCCCTATTGGTCAGTCACTACAACGTATGTCATGACTGACCAATAGGAATCTCGCTAGAGAGGCCAATCTATTCAAGTGAAACTAAAACAAGCCAATTCGGAGCTAAGACACTTCGATGCCTCTGCTGAGAGTGGAAACTAATTTCTACAAGACCTTCTGGACCTCTGCATTCCAGTGCGGGCGTGACAACACAGCAGTGTGAACAGTTTCTCTTTCTCTCTCTCTCTCTTTGAGCAAAAAAAAAAAAAAAATCCTCAAGATGTGTACCAGTCGTATCCTTTGGTGCTCCCCGCGATGATCAGATGTCAATCGCTACATTGGAGAGTGGGGCAGATTTCTCTGCGGGTGGCGTCTCGGAGCCGCTGCCTCCTTCGGGTGTCCCAGCGGTGCCCGAGGCGGACCCGGAGATGATGTCTATGCTTTCCCGGGCCGCCAACAGGGTCGGCTCGTGTGGAACCTTCCTGTCCCTCCACTCGAAGCTGGATGATTGGTATCTCGGGGTGGTGCGTTCTGGTTCTAAGCAACCCACCCCAGTGCCTTTCTTCCCGGAAGTGCATGAGGAGCTCACAGGGACGTGGACGGTACCTTTTACTGCCACATACCATTCCGGTGGTTCCTCCTTCCTCACCACCCTTGATGACGGGGCAGCTAAGGGATACACGTGTATCCCGCCAGTGGAACGGGCCGTTTCCATGCAGCTGTGTCCTAACTCCACGTGGCGCGGAGAACCGTGTCTTTCTTCCCGGGCCTGTAGGTTCTCGTTGGACCTATTCGACGAGGCTTACAAGGCCTGTGGGGAAGCTACCTCTGCCATGCACGCTATGGCGTTGCTGCAGGTCCATCAGGCCAAGGCACTGAGGGAGCTGCACGAGGGTGGTCACGATCCACAAGTTCTCCAGGAACTCCGTGCCGCAACGGACCTCGCGCTTCGTGTGACGAAGGTTTCCATCTGGTCGGTGGGTTGTGCGATGTCCACACTAGTGGTCCAGGAACACATACGGTCCCGTTGGTCCCGCTTGTAGGTCTCTGAGAGCCTGGTTAGCGCTCCCCAGTCCTTCTCACTGGCTCATCCGGACCATCAGGCTCGGCTATGCGATTCAGTTCACCCGGCGTAACCCTAAGTTTCAGGAGATCGCAGTCCTACTGGCAAAGGACGCGAGAGAGCCGACCCCTCCAGCCGATATGAGGTCAGGGCACTACAGTCCCTACTTCATTGTACCCAAGAACGGTGGTGAGTTACGACCAATTTTGGACATGCGAGTTTTGAATCGGAGCCTGCACAAGCTACCATTCAAAATGCTCACACAGAAATGCATTTTCAAATGCATCCATCCCCGAGATTGGTTTGCAGAAATCGGCCTGAAGGACGCGTATTTTCATGTCTCGATTCTTCCTCGATGCAGACTGTTCCCAGTGCTCTGCGTTTGAGTGTCGAGCATATCAGTACAAGGTCCTACACAGGCTGTCCCTGTCCCCTCGTGTCTTCACGAAAGTCATGGAGTTGGTTCACAGAACTCATGCTCCTTGAGACAGCCCCCCCTGGCCCATTCCTCTCAGGAAGGATCTTCTGGGACGGGGCACCCTATGGCACCCGCGTCCAGACCTCTGGAAACTCCATGTCTGGTCCCTGGACGGTACGCGGAGGTTCTAGATGACTTACCCGCAGAGGTACTTAACACCATCACTTAAGCACGGGCACCGTCCATGAAACGTGTCTACACTCTGAAGTGGAACCTGTTTGTCAAGTGTTGTATATCTCGCCAGGAGGACCCCCGAAGATGTTCGATAGGGTCTGTGCTTTCCTTCTTGCAGCAAGGGTTGGAGCGAACACTGTCTCCCTCCATCCTCAAAGTTCATGCTGCCGCTATTTCAGCTTATCACGACCACATAGATAGCAAAACAGTTGGAAAGCACAACCTTGTTGTCAGGTTTCTTTGGGGGGCGAGGCGATTAAATCCTCCTCGACCCCTTTCCATACCCTCTTGGGATCTTTCCCTGGTGCTCCGAGCACTTCAGGACGTTCCCTTTGAGCCTCTGCAATCAGTAGACTTAAAGCTTCTTTCCATGAAGACTTTGCTACTGGTTGCATTGGCCTCCGTCAAGAGGGTAGGGGACCTGCACGCATTTTCGGTCAATGAATCGTGCCTAGAGTTCAGGCCGGGTGACAACCATGTGTTATTAAGACCCTGGCCTGGCTATATGCCCAAGGTTCCTACCACTCCCTTCAAAGACCAGGTAGCGCTGCCCATGGAGGAGGCAGACCCAGCCCTGGCTTTGCTCTGTCCCGTTCGTGCTCTGCGTATGTACATGGACAGAACTCAAAGCATCAGGATCTCACACCAGCTCTTTGTCTGTTATGGAGGCCAGCAGAAGGGAAATGTTGTCTCCAAGCGGAGGATCGCCCACTGGATAGTGGATGCCATTGCCTTGGCTTACCAAGCTCAAGGCGTGCCCTGCCCACTCAGGTTGGGCGACACCTAACGTGTTCGCTAGATATTATAGCCTACATGTAGAGCCGGTCTCCTTCGGGGATCCCATATGTGTATATATTTCACGGTTGTTCCTAAGACGGAAGCCTGTGTCTTTCCCTTCGGCTAAGTCTCCCTTTATTTCAAATGCAGTACAGCCTTCGGGTTAGTCTATATGCATTTCCACATAACTCATTGAAGAAAGTGGCTTCTGAGGCGTTCCCCTCCCTCAGAAAAGGGCACACTTTCCCAGTGTTATCCAAGGTCTCACTGTATGGGTCTCACTGTGTCAGACACTCCCCATGTAACCTTCCTCCTATTGCCCTTCCAGGCAAGAAGGTGCAGAGGCTTGCTTGGGGCGCTGGATGGGGTGCAGCGGCTGTGGCACTTTGGTAGGGATTCCTATTGGTCAGTCATGACCTATGTTGTAGTGACTGACCAATAGGGAACTTCTCGGTTACATTTGGTAACCCTTGTTCCCTGAGGGAGGGAATGAGGGAGGGAATGTCCACCCGTCAGGAGGCCAGCTTTCTCAGGCTTGGCTCCTCAGCAAAAAACTGAAGTGGAATTGCAGCAACTGCTTGTTATATACTCACGCTAACAAGGCTGCGCAGCTGATGCAAATAATTGCATGCCAATGTGCGTTGGCTTGTTTTAGTTTCACTCGACGTAGACTGGCCTCTCTAGCGAGATTCCTATTGGTCAGTCATGACCTAAGTCTCCGTTCCCTCCCTCAGGGAACGAGGGTTACCAAATGTAACCGAGACGTTATCTAAGGTTTGGGGACAGTAATATTTGTTTTTAACAAATTAATAATTGTATTCAGCAGGGATGCATCAAATTAACAATAAAATATTTATAATCTTAAATCTTTAAACTAACTCTCTTAAATTAACTCTCTATTCTTCAAAGAATCTATCTGGTGAATATCTTAAGTCACAGGATTTGAAGAATCACTGATGTAGTGAAACATTGCTTGACGAAATTTAAACAAGATCGAACAAACCCCTAAACCCAAGTATTAATCTTCACCATGTAACTCGTCCCGCAATGTTCATACCACATGAATGCTACCTGAAATTATCCTTTTGTTGAAATCCATAACCCTGTGAAGGATATGAATAGTGCCCTGTTTACACCCGGTATTAAGATGTGTTTTGATTCACATCTTTTGTCCACTTTCAACCACTTCGAGGAGAAGGTAAATGTATGGGCTTTTTCAGATCTTTCGATCTAATGGATGAAAAAAGGTCATGCAATTTACATATGAACGCGCCCGGAAATGACACGGAGAACATCAGCTTTCGTTTCTGCTCTGACAGCCACAAGACCAAAGTGTGTGTTAGAAATCAGGAATCGTGAAAGAACATTGTGCTTGGTAAGTTTTTCATCTTCAAACATCTGGGTCTTCATGCGACTTTAGTGCGCTTCATGTAATGTTTACGCATTAGGTCAGTAGATGGTCTTTTGTGGCTGTTCGAACACAATGGACCACATGAGCGTTTACACTATGAAAGCAATCCGGTCTAACGTTTTTTCAACTACCTCTGGAAGTGCTTGAAAGTGGACGAGCTCAAAACGTCATCCACTTGTGATCCGATCGACCAAAACAAATCTTACTACCAGGTTTAAACAGGGCCTAAGTATATCTTAATGCTTCTCTCTGGGAGTGCTGTAGCTTGCAGCACATCATTTCAGTTTCCATTTGCATTAGCGCATTGTGTTCAAGTTTATTGTTGTCAAAGTTTTCATAATGGTTTCAAGTTTGTAGATGACACATGAATAACCTCTGTAATTGCTTAGTTGGCAGCTCCTACTCAGTACTTGCTGGATAATTACGTCTCTTGTTATATAAAGCTGCAATTGACTTGAGCTTCACAGTGCTGTGCTTAATTATCCTTGAACACTTTTTTTGAACTCCAGGTATCACCACCGTGCTGACCATGACCACCATTAATACTCACTTGCGAGAGACTCTTCCCAAGATTCCCTATGTGAAAGCCATAGACATGTACCTGATGGGCTGCTTTGTCTTTGTGTTCCTGGCGCTGCTGGAGTACGCCTTCGTCAATTATATCTTCTTCGGGAGAGGCCCTCAGCGGCAGAAGAAGGCGGCGGAAAAAGCCGCCACGGCCAACAATGAGAAACTCAGAAACGACCCCAACAAGGTACTGCTGAGCTGACCGCACACACACACGCCGTGCATCATTAGGGTTTGTTGAAAAAAGGCCTCTGGTCAGTAGGTGGTCAGTTTTCTGAGGTAATATGTTGTGACTTCTATCAGTGTCCTTTCAGGGTCAGTGGTCTTTGGAGATTGCTAAAACACCGGATGTATAGCTGTATTTTTTCCACTGGCATAAGCTTGTTCACCAACCACAAGCTAATGGGCTTTTACCCTCAGAAACATGTGATGAAATATCCGGGAGATCGGCGCAGACTTTTGTTAGCTGTAAACAACAGACACGCTCGCTCATGCCGGGCCGGACACGTCTGAGCTTGTGGCTGGCGGAGCCTCTAGGGCTTTCCTTCTAATCTCATTGAAAGAGTTGTGTCTCTCTCTTGAGTGCGGCCGACCTCTATAACAGTGCTGATTTTGTATGCTTGCAGTGGTTGGTGGGAAGTGTAGTTCAGAGAGACGATGCTCTCTATGCCAGAATGAAACAGAGGGAAATTGACGGGTATGACTCGATGTGGGATCCGATCTTTGCGGAGGATGCAGCATTAGGACTAGGCGATCAAAGACTTAAGGTACTGAATATTTGACCTGAAGTCAAAAAAAATCCAATGGCTCTGCATCGATAACCAACCAGAAGTAAACATACCCAAGCTCTTTTTGTTTGATTATTATTTCTTTGGATGACTTTCTGTTATTCCTTTAGAGTAATGATGGTAGCCATCATCATTTCCACCATTACGTTCTCCTGCCCTTTTTTCAGTTACTGTTTGCACCCGAGCCTTTTCCCAAATGCCCATTCCTGTTTGATCGGCGAGCGTGGCGTCTTGAGCAGCGTACGCTTGTTAGCATAAAATCCCATTCACACCAAGCATAATGATACGTTTTAATAATAGTTTATATTCTCATTAAACGAGAATAGGAAAGTCAATACCACAAATGTAATGATAACAACACACAGGAACTATATAATTGGAGTCAGTCACTTTCAGAATTTTTTTTTCTAGGTGATGAACGATAAAAACATTGACATCCAATCAGAATCCAACAGACTTTAAAAAGCTCAAGCATTTAAAGAGGCAGATGGCAGAACTGTATCGTCCCTTGATGTGGATGGTAATATAGTTATCGTTTTGGAGTAGATGTCTTTATAGTTATCGTTCTTGGTGTGAACGGGTCTTAACTGTCTGGAAATTTAGAGTGCAGAGTTTGATTTTGGGGTCATTTTTAGCACAAAATAAGTTCTATAAAATTTAAAAATAGCCAAGATTGTTATCTATATTTTAAACCTTAGTGACCAATTGTTAATAAACTGCAGATATATGTACTATGATATACTATAATTCAAAGCAAATGTGATTTAAAATTTTAAAATTAACTGAAAACTTCTGTTACGCCATAGGCTATATAGAAAATTTTGAAAGTCTGTTTTCAAGGTCATCAGTAGATTTTTTTTTCCAGCACAAAGGGGAACTAACTCTTTATCTGTAGAAATAGGCATTACTCAGTCTCAATGAAATCAAAATGATTTGAATATACTAACAAATCGCATTCTCACTAGCCAAAGGCAACATTTGTTACTTTGCACAGTAGCATTAGCAATTAGCAAACTGCATTAGCAATGTTTACGTCTCAAGGGCAGCTTTTGCCGGATAATTTTGATGATCAGTGAGCAGCTTAAGATATAATAATGCCTAAAATTACACTTTAAAATTAACACTTGGAACAATGTAACAGTTAAAATAGTGTTTTAGTAGGGTTATCGTGGAAAGTGAAAGCAACCAAATGCTTTCCTTCCCGCCCCGGCCTTTCCTTTCCTCCATCTCTGCAACCTGATTCCTCACTGTTGATCTAGACTTTTGCCTTCATGTTTTTGGCTTTTTTATTTCCATTTCTTTGGCTTATTTATATGCAGAATTTTAATCATGTCATGGTTGAAATTCGGAAATAACTGTGGATATTATTGCCTGAAAAGCTTTATTCACAGCTTACTATGAGTGCAGTGTAACTATCGCTGATGATTCATTTACTCTATAGTATATTTACCAACTATGGTTGTACTGCATTCATCATAGTTTTAAAGGGACAGTCCACTCCTTTTCAACATCTAGTTCATGATATCCATCATTGTACATCATTCCAACTAATGGAAAAACAGCATTAGCCTGCGGTCTGTGATTCAAAAAGAAGACGTTCAGGAAGTAAAGGTGGCTTCCAGTTACATCAAGAGAGTTTGAAAATGTCTTACCCACAGATCTCAGAAAAATGCTGGTTTTGCACATATAGTGTTGACCTATAAAGGGCTCCTTAGCATGACTTCAATAACGTGCCATTTGAAGACAGGGATTTATATTTAGACCTGATTCTACGATGTTTCTTCTCCCTACAGATGACCGCTGATGATATCCGGCTGACCACGGTAGAGATGAAGAACGAAATGGGGCCGTCCGATCTGTCCAGGAGTCTTGGTGACCCTCGCAACACCATGCTAGCCTACGACAGCTCTACCCTGCAGTACCGCCGGGCGGCCATGGCTCGGCAAAACTACGGCCACAGCGCCCTGGAGCGCCACGCCACCCAGAAGAAAAGCAGGCTCAGGAGACGGGCTTCCCAGCTCAAGGTCAACATCCCAGACCTGTCCGATGTCAACTCCATCGACAAGTGGTCGAGAATGATCTTCCCCACCGTTTTTTCCTTCTTTAACGTAGTTTACTGGCTTTACTACGTCCATTAAAAGGATCCGGAGAGCGGAACGGACCAAAAAAGAAAACAAAGAAGAGTAAAAAAGAGAATAAAACAATACACCTTTTGCTGATTTATTTCAAATATATAGTGGAAAGACTAAGGAAAGACAGTCAAAGTAAAAAAAAAAAAAATCAGGATGGACTCTCTTTCGATTTTTTTGGACATAAACACTGAGGAAACACATTGGCGGCGTAACTGGAGGAAAAAAAAACATGCAGTACAGGGCTTGTTCCAGAGTTTCAGTATACCACTTATATTTGTCATATGTAGATTACTCTGTGGATCAAATATTTATGCTTGTCTTTGCATATATTTTAGGGATTTGTTTTTTGGGTTAGTATATGTTTACTTCGTAGCCAACTGCATCCAAGAAAGCTTTACAAACGGAGTCGGTCTTGAAAGTCTATTTTCCTATAGTTAAGCTGTATATCAGATATCTTTTAAAAGCATGCTTTGGTTTGTTTTCTTTATCTCTTGCAGAGAGCTGGAGCACAATGCATTTTCATTTGACACTTTAAAGGTTCTTCTGTTCTTTCAAATGAGTTTGCAGGATGCAATGCAAAGACGCTGTCAGGAAGCCATACAGGGTATTTTCAAAACAGGTCCTTTTACTATTGTTTTTTTCTTCTTCTTCTTCTTCTTCTTTTTGATGTTTGGCCAAAAAGGAAACTCAGCCCTATTAAAACGAAGGTTTTATCTGAAGCAGGGAAAATACGCACAGGCTGGGCCACGACGAAGGACATATGTGGAAAGGACGGACTGACATGGACCATTACCCTGGTGGTTGGGCTCACTGTCCACTCCAGCTGTGTCAACAGTACCTTGGCCGTGTAAATGCTAAACAGACCTCATCTCTACACTGTATAAACTTTGTGTGGTGAGCCGCTGGGGAGGGGACACGGCTGTTTAACATCTCTCAAGTGTTTTTCAATACATAGGTGTATTGGATGAGGCCAGTTCACCTCAACGAAGAAAGACGCAATATATCTGTAAACCATTAACACTATCGATAGATATAAGTTGAAAACTAGTAGCTGATATTACATCATGGTAAAAAAAAAAGAAGAAACTTTCTGATTCAATAGTTATAATATCAGATGTTAATGTTATGGTTCATTATTTAAACGTATTTTTTGGTGTATTAGATTTCTTAATGTTGAAGACTTTGGTTGAAGAAAAAAATCTTGCTTCTTTAAAATTGGGCAAAGGATCTGAATCTTTTTCAAAGGCCTCAAAGTGTACCAGTTGAATTTAAGCAAGAAACTGATTATTGCTACTCTCAAATTTATGGTAACTATCACTTCAGTTGACTAACAATATGTGAAGGATCTGGATCATACAATCAAGGCATCTGTCAGGCAATTTTGTATAAAATCCTGTAAATTATAATATTTCATAATGACCTGTAAATATATATATTGTGTAATGATTGTCAACAATAATGAAAATGTATCTAAATTAAATTATTAAAGCTTAATGAAGCTTATATCTCTTAAACCATTATCTTACAGAATTTTCCTTATCGTTTAATGGCGGCTTCAGTCAGAAAGAGATGGTCCTCACTGCAGAACATGAAATCCATGGGGAGGAGTCGGATCCAGATCCAACTCCTCCCACTTTACATATACCTAAACCTACCCAGCTCCACCCCCTGATCTCTAAACCCACCCCAAACCTACCCAGCTCCACCCCCTGATCCCTAAACCTACCCAGCTCCACCCCTGATCCCTAAACCCACCCCAAACCTACCCAGCTCCACTCCCTGATCCCTAAACCTAGCCAGCTCCACCCCCTGATCCCTAAACCCACCCCTAAACCTACCCAGCTCCACCCCTTGATCCCTAAACCCACCCCTAAACCTACCCAGCTCCACCCCCTGATCCCTAAACCCACCCCTAAACCTACCCAGTTCCACCCCTTGATCCATAAACCCGCCCCTAAACCTACCCAACTCCACCTCCTGATCCCTAAACCCACCCCTAAACCTACCCAGCTCCACCCCTTGATCCCTAAACCCACCCCTAAACCTAGCCAGCTCCACCCCCTGATCCCTAAACCCACCCCTAAACCTACCCAGCTCCACCCCTTGATCCCTAAACCCACCCCTAAACCTACCCAGCTCCACCCCCTGATCCCTAAACCCACCCCTAAACTTACCCAGTTCCACCCCTTGATCCATAAACCCGCCCCTAAACCTACCCAACTCCACCTCCTGATCCCTAAACCCACCCCTAAACCTACCCAGCTCCACCCCTGATCCCTAAACCCACCCCTAAACCTACCCAGCTCCACCCCCTGATCCCTAAACCCACCCCTAAACCTACCCAGTTCCACCCCTTGATCCATAAACCCACCCCTAAACCTACCCAGCTCCACCCCTTGATCCCTAAACCCACCCCTAAACCTACCCAGCTCCACCCCTTGATCCCTAAACCCACCCCTAAACCTACCCAGCTCCACCCCCTGATCCCTAAACCCACCCCTAAACCTACCCAGCTCCACCCCCTGATCCCTAAACCCACCCCTAAACCTACCCAGTTCCACCCCTTGATCCATAAACCCACCCCTAAACCTACCCAACTCCACCTCCTGATCCCTAAACCCACCCCTAAACCTACCCAGCTCCACCCCTGATCCCTAAACCCACCCAAACCTACCCAACTCCACCTCCTGATCCATGAACCTACCCAACTCCACCCCTCAGATCCAGATCCAACTCCTCCCACCTTATACCCATCTCCGCCCCCTGATCCCTAAACCTACCAAACTCCACCCCCTGATCCCCAACCCACCCCTGAACCTACACAACTCCACCCCTCAGATCTGGATCCGACTCCGCCCCCCTGGATCTCGTGTACTGCAATGAGGTGCTAATGGTCAGAAAGGCTTTGAGTTGCAATTACTAAAGTGTTGGGGGTAACCCATTACAGGTAACACGAGTAATGTAATCAGATTACTTTTTCAAGTAACAAGTAATGCATTACTTTTAAATTCACAGCAAAATATCTGAGTTACTTTGTTTTCCCATTAATTGACTGACGGCTCTTCTGTCCCCATGTGGAGAGAAATCGTGAGTAAGTGCAGAGGCGTTGTGTGCGCTGTGTGAACATGGAGGTTTTGCAGCTAAATGTGGACATGCATTTACTCATCTCACTTCCACAAAAACAGATTCAGTATTCCTCAATGTGAGGGAAAAATGTGAAATGCAAACTCAGATTATTACGCAAACTTGCAGTAAATGTTACTTTACGTATTTAATCTCAGTTAATTAACCACCGCCTTTGCTGCTGAACTTCGATGATCCAATTCAACCATACTAAAAGTCTAAAATGACTAGTTATACAACACATTTGTGTTTCTTCTCCTGCATCCTATTCTTCTGTGATCCAGAACTGCCGCACAGCTGAAAGCTTTGAGCTGTGCTATCTACTGTACAGACATGAATTTGCATTTCCTTTTTTAATTTGGACTTTTTGTATGAAAAGGCCTTTACATTTTCCAAAAATATAACTTTTTTTGTTAATAAATAACATACAAACAAGCAGAGTCCAGGTGAGAAAAAGTAACTCAAATGTAATCTATTACTTTCCATAAAAAAGTAACTAACAAAATGTGTTACTTTTTTTAGGGAGTAATGCAATATTGTAATGCATTACTTTTAAAAGTAACTATCCCCACTAATAGTGCACACTATATATATTGTATACTGCCTACTATTTTTCTAAATTAAGTAAAACAGTTGAAAGTGTACATCTATAAACATTTCAACATTGTATGCTTCATTGTTGTCACTTGACCTCTTCACTTTGCACATTGACTGGTGTCAAGATATCATTATTTAGCATTTTCAATGGAATTATGATTCATTAAAATAAAACAATTTAGCATTTTATTTTTTTTTACATTTTTTTTTTTCCATTCCTTTTTTTGGTCATAATCAAGTCTTTCCTTGACGAGATGTTAAAATCACAGTTGTAATTATTTATGGTCACACTAAATATGTGATTATTTCATTTGTCACACTAAAAAGGAAAGTCAAGTTGATTGCTTTGCATTATTCTGTACTACGCATTTTGGCGGATGTATGGGTATTCTATGCATACGGAACCAATTGCACACTATATGCACACCATATGCATAATATTATGGTAGTTTACTGTTCTGAAAATATCCACCAGCTCATTAGATTAAGCAGAAGAACAATATTGAATTTGTTCTCAGTCATGTTGTGCGTTTAATCCCATTGTAGGCCAGTTGGGACGTGTACATGATTGCGTTGCTCACAGTTCATTATCTCTGTTTTGTTTGAAATATGGATTCTGCTAACACAGCACAGGACTAATATCTTTATGGATCCCTGGAAAATGATGAGCACTTTAATAACTTAGGAAGATTTTCAATAGCCCTTCAATGTGCGTTGACGTATTACGCTTAAATTAGCATAAATCCATGTGAGCTCCATACAAAGGAGAGGAGAAGATTAAGATGTGTTATTGTCACCAGGTGATTGAGAGACTGGGGTGTGTGTGTGTGCTTCAGGAGCGAGTGGAGTGGGGTGTTGAGCTCGTGCTATGACTGACTTGGTGCCAGAATGCATAATGGACGAAAACACTCCTCTGATAGACAGAGAGGGGGGGGAAATGCAGTTCTCATGGGCATTGGAGGCTGCCGCTGGGGACATTAAGGCAGAAAGGCATGGACGTTTCAATACACTATGGACTCGGTGTAAAAGAATGGCCCTGTAGGCCAAAGGAGCAGCTAGATGAAAGCCAGGCGGAAATAGAGATCAGAAATAAAGATTCTTCACCTCAACAGAACCCTTACTGACTCACAAACATGCATGCATTTTTAAAATGGTGATTTCCAGGCTTGGAGAAACTAAAAAGTCAAGGGCATGTCTATAGTGAATAGTCATGCTTATAGATTTAAGCAATTACACTGTAAAAATGAATATGCTTTATCTAATCAAAAATATTGTGGCAACAGATTACAAGCAATATTATTAATTAAATTTAACAAATTAGAATTGAGTAATAATTAATCAAATTAATTCCTTAAAAGCTACATTTAAAATGAGTAAAACTTACAACAACAACCAAAAAAACATGAATTGAAGTCACCATTATGGTGATCAGTGTTTGTTTTAGGTTTGTTTTAAAATGACGGTTTTCTCCTTCAGTGATTCTGCTTGTTAACATCAGGTGTCTTCAATGTTGGCAATATAAAATAAAGAATTCTTAATTAATCTTTGACGTCTGTCTGTTAGTGAGATATTTTTTTTTTTTTTTTTTTTTTGTGTAAACTTTACTCATTTTAAATGTTTACCTTTTAAGGAATGATTTGATTAATTATTACTCAATTCAATTTTTTTATTTAATTAACAATATTGCTTGTAATCTGTTGCCACAATTGTATTGAGCATATTCATTTTTACAGTGTAGTTTTTAAAACAATTTTACAGTAATGGATATACAATAGCTACCTTTTTGTGAAAGGAATCACTGTTCATATGTTTTTATTATCAATTTATTCTCTCAGTGCTTGTTGGAAATTCAGTTCTGTCATGACAACTCTCAGAGTGTTTGGCATGGTAATGGATATATGACAATGTTGAAATGTTTGGTCTTTCCTGAATAGATCTGCTACGCTGCTGCTACTGTTATTGCTGCTACAGAGCAAGTATACGGGACTTAAAGGGATAATTCACTTTGAATTTTTTTTGAAAGCTTACCAATGGCATCCAAGATGTAGATGTCTTTGTTCCCACAGTATTTTCAATTTTGATATTTTTAGGTCAAACCGTTGTTGTCTATCAGTCATATAATGGAGGTATATGAGGTCCACCTCAAAGAGCATGCACAGAGAAGTCCAAATTAAACATGATTTAATGACTCATAATTGTAAGTACATATTGATGGCCCAAGACACTAAACGAGCGGTTTGTGTGAGAAAAAAAACAGTATTTATACCGTTTTTACCTCTTGGAACCACAGCCACGTCCAACTGATCTGAAGGCACCGGCGCTTCCAACGCATTCTCATCCTTTAACGTCATATAGAACGCTAGTGACAAAACGGCGCTATACTACGCACATGACACCCGTTATCGTTAATATAACACGTGCTGTGAGGGCTAAGTTTAGGTGTGGGGTAGGGTGTACGTGTCATATTCACGCTAAAGGATTTATAACGTCTTGGGTTCGCGTGTTATATTAACGATAAAGGGAGCCATGTGCGTAGTATAGCGCCGTTTTTGCATATAGCGTTCTATATGACGTTAAAGGATGAGAACGGGCTGGCGCTTCGGTCTGCGCAAGATATATTAGATATTAGATCGAAATCGTCTTCCATTGCGATTTCCTGTATATCTAAATATGTTTAGATCTTCACAATGAAAGGTAAAACTTCCGAAATCTCTATGTACTTCCGGCGCTTGCGCAGACCGAAGCACCCATTCATGCCTTCAGATCAGTTGGACATGGCTGTGGTTACACGAATTTAAAAAAACGATATAAATACTGTTCGTTTTCTCACACAAACCGCTCGTTTCGTGTCTTAGGCCATCAATGTGTACGTACATTTACGAGTCATTAAATCATGTTTAATTTGGACTTCTCTGTGCATGCTCTTTTAGGAGGTCCCCATAGACCTCCATTATATGACTGATAGACAACGTTTTGACCGAAAAATATAAAAAATGAAAATACTGTGGATACAAAGACACCTACATCTTGGATGCCCTTGAGGTAAGCTAAAACTATCCCTTTAATACTTCCAATAGATACATGACACGTTGTGCTGTACATTAATTACCCATAGTAGATCTATACAGGTGCTGGGGACGGTGGAGGGTTTCTGTTTGTGCTATCATGCAACTGCTACAGTAAATGCAGACCATAAGGTTGGGCAGTGAGCTCATTGGCTGCTGTTACAGCAGGAACCAATCAGCTGTGCCCTATCGAAGCGGATTACAAGCGGATTGAGTTAAGGACCAATCAGCCTGCGCCATTAAGGGTTTCATGACAGAACTTTTTTGTTTTGAGACTATAAATATGCTCACTTTTAAAAAAATGTAAAAAGTGTAAAAAGATAAGTAGATTGTACAATGTTATTTTATTTATATTATGTGCAAAGATGTGAAACATAACTTGCATCAGAGTTGAGAAAATACACTGACATATTTTGGTGAAGGATTTACTTTGAAACTTCACTCCAAAATTTCAAAAACGATTACAAAGGAATGACATTTGGAAGTAGAAAGACTGAAAAAGTATTCCAATGATCTTTGTTTTGTTTACAGTGTATTTCCATATTCAGTCATCCATGGTTTTACTCCTGGGGATTAATTTTGTCTGTCTTAATAGCCCTGAAGCTAACTATGTTAAAGAACTCCACCTGCACAAAGCAGACACACAGCCATACTCAATGTCAAGTGCAGTTGCCATGGAGATCTCTCTGCCAGGAAGTGAGAGAACAAGCTGGCTGTCTTAAAGACAGGGTTGCACGTTCACCCCTAAAGTTGGCAGTCAGTGTGACGGGAGCTGCGGTAATTAAATAGTAAAAGTCTGCACACGGGCCGGTTAGAGGAAGTCACGTCTGAACCGCTGCCACAGCGGGACCATCATCATCACAGACTGCGCTCAGATGACTTGGTCTTCTCAAAACACAGCATTTTAGTCAAAGGCGCTGATGTGACTCCTGTGACATTCTCTTTAATATCTCAATTGTGTCTCTTAGAAAGTAATGATTCTCCTGCTTCTCATATTTTTTTCACCAGAAAAAAGATCCCATTAATCTCCCACTAGTCTTGTGACTTATATTTCATACAGAGACCCAGGTTTAAGCCCTGAGCAGATATATATTATTTGTAATAAACCAAGCAAAATATCAGCTGAACTTTGCTGCCAGGATTATTATTTAAAATGGCAGATTTAACACTAGCTAATGTTTACCATGTTTATGTTTCATATACACACTACCGTTATTTTGATGCATTAAACTGATCAAAAGTGACAGTAAAGACATTTTGATAACGTTACAAAAGATTTCTATTTTAAATAAATGCTGTTTTGAACTTTCTATTCATCAAAGAATCCTGAAAAATGTATCACACAGAACTTGCTCTCTCTCTCTCTCTCTCTCTCTCTCTCTCTCTCTTGGTAGTTAAAGGTTCTCTGAGCGATCCTGGGTGTTGACGTTCGGAATATTTTCAAACAAATCGGAGGCTAGCTAGACCCTCCCTCCTCCGCATCTCATCTCATCTCCTCCCCCTCCCTTCCGTCCTTCCTGAAATAATTGTGAACGTGCATTTCTAGCTAATTATATCTTTGTGTGGGTTTGGCGAACATAAGCGTCAATTTAGAAGAAAAAAAAAAACAATTTAACGTTACCCACCTGTCCAGCAAAAACAGAGCAACATGAATGTCGGACTGGAAGCCCTTCTGCCGCCGGAGTTCTCGCCATCGTTCAAAAGCTTTGCTACCGATGTAAATTCGGAACTTCGCACATTCTTTATCCGCCTCCTCCTTCTTTTTAATTTGTTCTTCAGAACGACGTCTATTTGGTCGTGTTTCGGCCATTTTTCAAACTTCCCTCTTATGCTTCTCTCTCCTTCACACTTCATGTGCACGCGCACTAACCCCCCAGACCCACCCTCAAATACTTCTTGCCAGTGATTGGCTGGAACACTGTTTGTTAGGTTTCGTGGTCCGGGTGAGACATGATTGTTTTTGTTGCCGTTTGTGGAGCCTGTGGTGTCTACAGAGACTGCGTTTTTTTTACAGTGTGTTTAGGGGACAGGCAGCTAGCCGATAGTGAGGAGACGTTTGATGTATGTGACAAAAAACGTTTTGGCCCCACATCGCTTAGAGAACCTTTAATCAAAATAAATGCCATAAATCATTCGTTCAAATAAATGCAGTCTCACCACACTACTTTATTTTTTGTGTCTGATTCAAAGTGGACAGAAAGCTAGATCTAAGCATAAGCATACATAATAATAAGTATACACATGTAGTGTCATCAAACATCAAATAATTATGGTTTTCCCCAAGTCAAGATCTAACCCCATTGCTGTGTCAGGCTGTTTGATGCTCATTCAAACCATGTCAGAGTCACAGTATTCATTTAGGGTTTGAAAATGTACAAATATATTTGCTTTAATGTTTCAATCCCCTCTATTTCTAACCAGGACTATTTGGAGGAGTTCCTAAAGAGGTGTTGATAGTGATCAAGGCTTGTAGGGCAAGACGTATGTTCAAGGAGGGTCTGCTTGTCACACCTTTAGTACATTGGGGGAAGTTAAAACCTTCTGATTGGTCAGTTTGAATGTCTCACATTTGGTTTTCAGTCACATGGGCAAGGAAGGGATAAAAGAAGTCTCTTCTTTTCGCTGGCTCTTCTTTCCCTCTGGGTCCCTTTCTTAGGGCACCCTTCCTTTGCCTCCTCTTTTCTTTGTATCTTTCTTTCAACATTTTCTCTTTCTCGCTATGCCTCTTAGGTATCATTCTACATATATGCTGGGTACGATTAATGGTATAAGTTAATGATATGTTTTTATCATCTCACATCTATTTTGTAACTATTTTAAGTGCAGTGTTGTGGGAAGTTACTATTAAAAGTAATGCATTGATGATACTCTCTAAAAAGTAACTAATAGCGTTACTTAGTTACTTTATTTGGAAAGTAATGCGTTATGTTACTTTTGGATTACTTTTCCTCATCTAAGCTAAGCTTGCTTGTTTGACTTTTAATAACAAAAAAATCTATTTTTGACAAATGTAAAGGCGCTTTCACACCAAAAGTAAAATAAATAAGCCTCAGGCCCCGTCCACACTACTGCGTTTTCGTTTAAAAACGGAGAATTAAAACGAATACGATCTCCGTCTACACCAGCGTTTTATCTGCGAGTATTAGAAATTATCTCCGTCCACATTAAAACGACTGAAAACGCGGATCACGTGACCATTCACCAACACTGGGCATGCGGAAAAAATGCCCAGTGCCGGTGTAAACAGTGGTTGGCGAATCAGGGAAGGACACGTCATGACGTCAGCGTTTCTGAAGTCCTCCGTTTTGTCCCGTCTACACTAAAACGCCCTCCGGAGATTCAAAACGAAAAACGGAGCTGCAGCGTTTCTAAACTTCTCCGTTTTAGGTTTTCGTTTTTTCTGTTTTAGACTGGACAGGAGGTGCAAACGTAGCAAAAGGTCTCCGTTTTTAAACTAAAACGCAGTAGTGTGGACAGGGGGCTCAGGCTGAAGGAAATGCAAATTCATGTCTGTACAGATGAGGGCGCAACTCAAATAAAGCTTTCAGCTGTGCTGCAGTTCTGGATCACAGAAGAAGTACGTTAAACACTTCAGCAATAGAACAACAACAAATCAATGTGTAGAACTACAATAACTATCATGTTCAGGCAGGACAGCTGTCAGTCAATTAATGGGAAACTGAAAAAGTAACTCCAATATTTTGTTGTAAATTTTAAACTGTCTTTTAGACCTTGAACTGGTTCCCAGTAAAGTGTATTATATGGAGAAAAATCCTGGAATTTTTTCATCAAAAACCTTAATTTCTTTTCGACTGAAGAAAGAAAGACATGGACATCTTGGATGACATGGGGGTGAGTAAATAATCAGCAAAAGTTTTGTTTAAAAGTGAACTATTTCTTTACTGTGTTACCTATTGCAAAACAATATTGTCACTATAGCAACGCTCTCCCACATATTTGGCGATTATAACTGTGCTTATTTCTGTTGTTGGCAGAAGTAGCAGTGGGTGGTAATAGACAAGAAACGTACAGTTTTAGACCATCTTGCTGATAACGTTTCTTTAGTCATTTGCCAATACGGCAGCCTCAATATTCAATAATGGTTTATTGATTGTCATCTCTGTGTTTTAAACTGGAAAGTGTTCAAAATAATAACACACATCAAATTTAAATGGCACATAACTGAGCTGTCTCCTGGGCTAAGCAAGAGCAACCTCAGAGCGATAATATTTTCATCAGGGAAGACAGAAATGCACATGAGACCTATAAGCAAACATGGGAAAACAAGAGACCCTTCAACACACAACATCGTACTCGCTTATATATAGCATTTAAAGCAAGATCTCGTTCCCTCCCCTTTTCGTTCTTTTCTTGTCCTCTCTGAAATGTTGTCGAGATGCGAGAGAAAAAAGAGAAAAGCCGAATAACCAGATGCTTTCCTCTCTTCAATGCTTCTGTGCCACTGGAGGAATTAAGGATTCACAGATCTTTGTCCTATTTGTCAGGAAGTGGAGAGATGGAAGAGAGGGTAAGGAAACAGAGAAAGAGAGAGGGATGGAGGGAGAGGGGTGATGCTCTACTATAACAGCTGCTCCACCGCGCTGCACGAAACAAGAGGGCCAGGCATCCTGGGACGAGGCAGCCGTACGCTCCACTACTGAACCTCTGCTTTCATCAGACTTACACAACACATGGTGCGCTGCAGGGCCATGTCAGCTAGTGACAGCTGCAGAATGGGCTCTCTCTCGCTCTCTCTGTGTGTGTGTGTGTGTGTGCGCGCGCTCCTATACTTGCACCGAGACAGATATATGAGCTCACAGCTTTTAATCACAGTATGGTATATTAGTCACTTCACATGTGAATGCAGTAGCTTGAGGTGCAGTGATTATATTGCAGAAGTTGCTGGATTTTAAACGCTTGGGAAAGGTGTGGTCACATTTAGCGTTGTTCAGCTATTTTTTTTGCATTTTTATTGGGAGTCCATGTGATTTAGGAATTGTGAGTTAAGGCCATTGCACACTGAGTCCGAAATTCGCATCCGAAATTTTCGCATGTTAAAAAAAAAAATCGACCTCATGTTCTGTCAATCACGCTTGCACACCGCCTCCAAAACTTTTCTACGTCATAAAAAAATTCGGATTGGGTTCGATTTTCTGCGTTTTTTGCATCCACAGCCAGCATTTTGAGAGGTTTTTTGACAATTCAGGACTGGGCGGAGCTCGTTCCGCACATCATTCCACATGCGCGGCGCTTTCAGTTTTCGATCAAGTGTTTATATGTTCTCTCGATTGGGCTCTCTGTTCAGAATCGATTGGTTCACGGAAATTGGTGGTCTTGTTTTTAATATGTGGCTCCAGAATCGCAACCAAAGCATCAAACTGTCCCACTGACATTCTGAGGTAAATTTTGAATTACTCGGGATAAATTCGCAACTCCTTGATGCTTCCTCTCGGCGCAATTTCAGGATT
Organism: Pimephales promelas; assembly: GCF_988280905.1. Lineage (NCBI taxonomy): Eukaryota > Metazoa > Chordata > Actinopteri > Cypriniformes > Leuciscidae > Pimephales > Pimephales promelas. The sequence goes on from NC_142777.1 coordinate 15,376,027, forward strand.
GGATGGACCCAATATTTTCTCTTTCTTCTCTATTTAAAAAGAGAGATGGCAACAAAATCATCCTCACTGCTTGACAAATCCATTTTGTATTTTTGCGGGGTTTTTTCCGCAAAGGTTTAATAAATACACATCGGACTCTGTGCGTGACGAATTTTTAGGCTGACGAACACGAAAAAACGCATACGAAAATTTCGTACTCAGTGTGCGAATAGTTAGTCATGTGGAATAGAAAGCTGCTTGTGATTTGAAAGTGACTTTTATGTGAGCTGACTGATGAGCCACAACTTTAAAACCACCTGCCTATTATCCTCTAGATCCCCCTTGTGCTGTTAAAACAGATCTAATGTGTTGAGGCATGGACTCCACAAGACCTCTGAGCTTGTCCTGTGGTTTTTGGCATCAAGACATTAGCAGCAAATCCTACAAATCCTGCAAGTTGCGAGGTGGGGCCTCCATGGATCAGATTTGTTGGTCCAACACATCCCATAGATGCTTAATGGATTGAGATTGGGGAATCTGGAGGCCAAGGAAACACCTTGAACTCTTTGCCATGTTTCTCAAACCATTATCCAGCTGAAAGAGGCCTCTGCCATCAGGGAACATCATTGTCATGAAGGGGTTTACATGGTCTGCAACAATCTTTAGGCGTTTACATTTACATACATTTACCAGTCCCTCCAGGATTTCACGATTTTTTTTTGTGATTTTTGCGATCAAAATGACTGATTTTGTGGTGGTAATTTTCAAAAATTTGTGAAAAAATTTGCGATTTATATTTAACATTTACCATAATAGTATTCAGTCCTTCCAGAAAAACGCGGAGTTTTTTTGTGATTGTTGCGGGCAAAAATTGATTGATTACGCGGTAAACTGGCAGCTGTGGTTACCAGCATCATACCGTAAATTTATGCAATTTTATGCGATGAAATTGCAGGAATTTGCAAAAATTGCGGTTTGATGAAAAAGAGAAAAAAAGTGATTCCCCCAATTAACATCCTGTTCTCACTATAGGCTAATGTAAGAGTCATTTCTTATTACTTCCTTTGATAAGCAAGCATACTACATCATAGAAAGTGCTGGGAATATTTAATTTCTCATCTTGTTTTATTTCAGACTGTAACGAGTGTAAATAAGGTGTGGTCCCTTTAAGAGCTGCGCGCTTCCTGTTGAACTCTCTGCACTTATATGTGCGCCTCGAACAACCCATGTGTGCGGGTAATTTCTGTTTGATGCTACTTCTTTTATCTTATGATGTTTATTAAGTAACGATGTGACGGTAGAACGTGTGACAGACAGTTATATGAGTTCGATTTGTGAGATGTCAATCGCCTCCGTGAGTCTGTCTGTCGTCGCGTAATTGCGTCATTTCATAACGTTCCCATGGAAACAGGGGGAAATGGCTGCTCTTGTGTGAAGCAAACGCAACATTTTTCAACTTTCTGCTAAGATACATGTGACTTTTTTTGCAACGAAAATGCGAGGATTATGAAATTATGCAAACCCCGCATATTTTGCACGGAAATCGGCAATTTATGCGGCGAAAGTGCGGCGTATTTGAAAAAATGCGGCCCCCGCATAAATATGCGGACTTTGGCTGATTTTGCATTGAATTCAGCGATCGCATAATCGCGTTTTTCTGGAGGGACTGATTTACATTTATTCATTTAGCTGACGCTTTTATCCAGAGCGACTTACAATTGCTGTATATGTCAGAGGTCACACGCCTCTGGAGCAACTAGGGCTTAAGTGTCTTGCTCAGGGACACATTGATGTCTCGCAGTGGATTCGAACCCGGGTCTCTCACACCAAAGGGATGTGTCTTATCCACTGCGCCATCAGCACCCCATGCAGGTGGTACATGACAAAGTAACATCCACATGAATGCCAGGACTCAATGTTTCCTGACAGGACATTGCCTAGCGCATCACTCCCTCCACCAGCCTGCCTTCTTCCCATTGGGCAGCATTACGTTTGCCAACAGTTTGAGCTACAATAGCTCTTCTGTGTAATAGGACCAGACGGGCTAGCCTTCGCTCCCCATGTGCATCAATGAGACCCTGATGCTGGTTCACCGGTTGTCCTTCCTTTCACTTTTGGTAGGCACTAACTAGGGGTGTCACGATTCTCCAAATCCTCGATTCATTACATTTTCGATTCTAAGGTCACGGTTCGATTCTCGATTTTTACATTTATTTGTTTTTAAAGACGAAACCGGCCAATCAGGATGCTCGCTGTCTTAAGGGGTCGCACACCGGACGTGAAGCGCACCGCCATGTCTTTAAAATTTGAACACATTATTCTCTATGAGTGTACACACACCGGCGGTGCAAAGCTATGGCCCAGGGCCTTGTTCAAAACCCTGCTGCGCCACATAGCGCCATTTGCATAGTTTTATGATAAATTGACATTTATTTGTCTCAAATCGTCATTAATGTACATGGCTTCACCCTGTGCTGTTTTCACTCGGGTTAGCTAAATGCTAGCTAAATAAATACTGTTGTATTATGTGACAGTTGCCTAGACAACGGATAACGTTACAACAAAATAACAGACTTAACGTGATAGACACTTTTACTTGATTAACGTTCAAACATCAGCTATCACTCAATCAAAAAAAAAAAAAAAATCAAGTTAAAACTCACACATTGTGCAGCTCTTCTACCAGGAGTTGATTCAAGATTGAGCTTGCGCCAATAGAATATGCGCGTCCGGTGTGCGATACGTGGACTTGTTCTATACGTGGTTCACTATCCCTTTACATGCGCTTCATGAGGCACACACGTAAGGTCTCTCGCTCTCTCCCTCGCTAGCGCAGTCTCATCCCAAGACGTCTTTTGACCATACGTCAACATCCGACGTTTTAGGGTACCTTTTAACGTCAGTTAGATGACGCTATCTAATCCTAACCCTACCCCAGACCTAAACCTACAGACTGACGTTAAAGCAGACCCCGTCTAACGGAGAGCCTTGGCACCATTGTGCATCACCTTGGTTGCAGTTCCATTAGAATTCCACTGGAGGTGATCGCGGGCGAGTGCAGAATGAAAGGGAGTCTATGGGGCCAAACGGCTAAATGTGTCTCTTTCACCTGCTTGTCGTTAAATCAAAATAGATTTTATTGTTGATTCCGCAAGTTCAATATAGATTATAGACCAAAAGTCGAATGAACGAGTACTTATGTCCTTTTGATTTCTTCCAGGTTAGGCTGTTGTTGGCTGGAACACGCTAGCATTCTGCTGTTGTGTGACGTCATCACATTTTTGAACGGATTTTTAGAACAGATAAGTGAACTTAAAAATGCAATTTTCAGCTGAGTGTATTTTCTTAGCCCTCCCTTTTGAATGCAACTTTCAAATTACTTGACAAAAAATTACATCCTGAGAAAAGTGGATTTCTGGGGGTGAAACCTCATTGACTCATTCTGCACTCGACCGCGAGCGCCCCCCGCATGGACGCGTTACTGCAGCCAGTCCAGAACCCGGAAGTAACCAGCCAGTGGCAATTCTCTTTAATTAGACATTCTCTGGTTAAAGGTAAAGCGTCGGTTGGATGACGCCCCAAGATCGTCATCTAACTCACGTTAAAGGGTACCCTAAAATGGCGGATGTTGACGTGTGGTCAAAAGCATCAGTTAGTTGACGTCTTGGGATGAGAATGTGTTACCCTCGCTGCCGTATACGGTTTGGAGCACAGTTTTTTCTGTCTCGGCATGCAAGCTCGCTCTTGCTTTTAACTAATTTGCGGGCATTAGGGAGCCGGGAGACTCACGGAATTTCCGCGAGACTTGAGATGTCTCCAAACTGTGGCTTTTTTGAATGCAAACATTGTCAACATTATTCACTTAAAACTTAAAAAACCTGCGACTTCAATGAAAGAGGAGGGGGATCAAGTTCTGTCGATGGGTCTCCTACATCTTGCTATCTTTTGAATGGCTGTAGCAGAGTTAGAGGAGGTTGCCCATAGACTCGTAGCACTTCAACACGAGTTTTTTCGGCCGCTTGGCAAGCCGAATGGACGTGACCTGGGGGCATGGCAGCATCGACGATTCCATTTTTTAATTCGATTCCATTTTCAATTAATTTCGATCGATTTTGATTTAAAATCGAAATCGTGACACCCTTAGTACTAAGATGTGGAAGGACATTGACCATGCTTCAGTTTTTGAGACTCTGGGAGTGAGAATGGGTTGTAACTAGGGCTGCATGATTAATGGAAATGAATCCGCACACGATTGGGTAAAAGCTGCGATTATTTATGAGCAGCTTGTCAGTGAAGCGCGGCTCTCGCGCGACCAAATATGTCCCGCAGAAATAGATAATGCACGTCATTCCAGGACATCCCTATGGGCATCATAATATTGCTGTAGCTGAATGAACAGAACCAGGTGTTCATTGGGACCGGGAACTGTTTTGGAGATGCTCTGACTCGGTCGTCCATCCATCACTATTTGGTCTTTGTCAGAGTCATCTTGGCCATTTTACCTGCTTCCAACACATGAAATTCAAGAACTGACTGTACACTTGCTGCCTAGACATCTCACCCCTTGAAAGGTGGCATTGTTACTGTGGTATAAATTCCCCTACACACCCGACTAAAGCATCTCCTAATCGACACCCAAGCCTAGAGTCTCCTAATCAATGCTAACAAATTTATGCTCTAGTGCATCTCCTGATGTCTTGCTGAGTCGGATGACGTCTCGCCTCTTATGAACACTATCACTTTGGAATAAGGTCTCTAGTGCTCCACTAACCTGCTGCACAGCTGACAGACAGACTCCAGACAATACCTTTCAATAAGTTTAAATCATGGCCAGGAAGATCTCGGATACATTTCAGAGAGAATCCATAAAGAGTACAACAGTTTTTTTTAGAATAGGAGCATGGAAAATGTGACTGAATGCAATTTTTCTCCAATATGTTTTGTTCGTCACTTGTATAACTCTCTGTTACCAGGTGTACATGCAAATAATGATTCCTTGATACTTTAGCCTGTTGTTGGTGTCATGAAGTTACAGCTGTCCCCTTTAGTTATATTCAGACACACCAACGAAACGAGTGGTCGTTTCAAAAATAGATAAAAAAGTTTATAAGTTTTATAAGCACAAATGTTCACCTTGCTCTGTTCAGTGATGAGTGTTCGTGAGTGACTCTCCTTTTCAAACTCGTTCATCAAAATGAACAAATCTGTTTTCGAGTCATGACTCGAAGGGTCCTAGATAAGACCCTTATTCATCGTCTGGTGTCGTTTAAAGCCAGTTGAAGCTGCACTGAAACTCTCATTTGGACCTTGAATCGTTTGGTTCCCAATGAAGTCCATTATATGGAGAAAATCCTGGAATGTTTTCATCAAAAACCTTAATTTCTTTTTGACTGAAGAAAAAAAGACATGGACATCTTGGATGACATGGGGGTGAGTAAATTATCAGCAAAATGTTTTTTTTTAAAAAGTGAACTACTCCTTTAATCCAATGGAGTCACATGGATTACTTTAATGATGTCTTTACTACCTTTCTGGGCATTAAACGTGCTAGTTGTGTAACTGTCAATTAAGGGACAGAAATCTCTCAGATTTCATTAAAAAGATTTTCATTTCATCGTTTTCATTTGTGTTTCGAAGATGAATGAAAGTCTTACAGGATTGAAGGATGAGGGTGAGTTATGCTTAATTTTTGGGTGAACTAACCCTTTAACTAATGTAAACAAATGAAATCTAATTGTGTAGTGTTACCACTTTTCTGTAGTAATTTGTCTTTTAATTTTAACCTGTAACTGCATAGCACTCAGAACACTTTAGCAACCACAATGCATGTCAGAAAAAATCTAGTTTTTCTAGTTAAACCTTATCTCACATGTAATATATATATGTTTTGCATTAGCATGGTGTTCTCGTTTCAGGTGAAGCGACACATAAGCCTAGGTCTTAACAATACTGCAGGGAATGATGACATCCGCCTGCGAACAAGTTTGTCTTCATTGCATGGGGATGACATCACTGACTGGCTTAATCCTTAAAATACACAGATAGAAAAAGGTTTAGACATTTAATTCTTTATCATGACTATTTCCCACATTTTATAATCAAAGTCAATGAAATATGAAACAAAAATGAAATTAGGTGAATAATGTAGCGCTCAAAAATGTTAAACAAGCTTTTGAGTGGGTACTTATTTTAAATAAGCAATCACTCCATGACAAAAAAAAAGAGTATGTTTTATGCAGTATGAATATAATCTGGACATACTACATTCCCCATGGCATTGTCAGCATCAGTCACGTTGCTTCACTTCCATTCATAAATCCTCTTCATGGGATAGTAAAGTGTCCATCATATGCACACTTCAGAATCTCACCGGAAGTAGTGGGCCATCCCAGTACTTTTTGCCTACTCTTTTATGAGTAATTCCTTTGTCACATACTGTTTTTCGCCCACTATAGTAGGCAAGTATGTGATTTCAGATGCAGCCACTCTTTCTCTAACCAGCATCATGAGGTACATTTGAATCAGCACTGAAAGAGTTCACATAAAGACTATTTTTTTTTTTTGGCCGCTTTTCCTTCACTATCTTCAATTAAAGTCCTCAACTAAAAAAAAAAGATATAAATATATATAAAAAATGTTTTGAAAAGAAATCCATTTTGTACCAAAAGATACAAACCTGTCGGGGGTGGTGAACTTTAGGTACTGTACCTTTAAGGTATTCATTTGTACCTTTCAGGGGTTACGAAATGTACACGTTTTGAAAAAGATACCACCCCAGTGACAGCTTTTGTACCTTTTTTTTCTGAGAGTGTACTGTAGAAAGCTAATTTCAAGCATTTAAGCATAAATCTTCAGAACACATCATTTTATAATTTTCTTTTTAACTTAATGAACAAAATGTCCAGGCTTCTGGTAAAGTGAACAGTGTGTCTGCAGTGAACATGCACTATTATTTATGCGGATGACTGCAGTGAGCTTGAGTATATCCTGCTCAGAGCTTTGATTAATGTAATTGGGTCACTGGGGTGCCGTTGTGTCTTTGAATCTTTATTTCCAGCTTTGATTCTGGCGCTGTATCTGTGGCATACGGTGCTCTGACAGCATACCTTCACCTCAGACAGGTGTTTGTTCCCATAGAGGGCGGTCAGGGGAGTTTAACAGGTGTAGTCTCAACCCACATTTTCTTGCTCTCTCCCTCTCTCTCTCTTTCACTTTCTAACTCTTTTTCTCCGCATTTCTCACTCGTACAGGTGATTTGAGAGGCAAACAGGGCAGCTTCTCATGAATTTTGGTAGCTGTGCAGGAGGAAGTTCGTATTAAAGTGTCATGCAAGGCAGGTTTATTTTCGCTGAGACATCATCATGACCTGGACAAACCCTCTGACCCTTCTTTGGCAGGGCTGGGCGAGGCACAGGGACCGGGACGGCCCCATCAGGAAGGTGGTCTCCAACCTGCCCTTTGAAGATCTGAAGAAACGTGACCAGCCGAACCGCCAGTATGAGGGCAACGCGATCAAAACCAACAAATACAGACTTTGGTCTTTCATCCCTATGAACTTATTTGAGCAGTTCCACCGCATGGCCAACATTTATTTTGTGGGCCTGGCCATCTTGAATTTCATCCCGGTGGTGAACGCGTTCCAGCCAGAGGTGGCTCTCATTCCCATTTGTGTCATCCTGGCACTGACCGCTGTCAAGGATGGTTGGGAGGATTTCCGGAGGTACCAGAGTGACCAGCAGCTCAACAATATGCCTTGCTTCATTTTCAGCAGGTAAAGAGTTTGCAAGTCATTGGTGTAATAACTGTGAAGTGAAAATACAGTATATAATTAATATTCATAAAACATTACTATAAAAATATTTTATAGGGTTGTCAGTTAAACATGTTACTTTAAAAGCGGTTCTCAACCTTGTCGCCCCCTGTTGTGCAACATCATATTCAAAGCCTGTTCAAAAAAGATGGCCTGTTTCTTCTGCAATTATGATAAAGCTGATCATTTTCAAACTTTTGTTGACATATTGAGTTAATGTAGCTAATAAAATTAATTTATGAAAGAAATTAGCCATTTATTGTGATTGTGGCATCTGACAAGCTGACTATAATAAACAAAGAAGGAGATTTAAAGAATCAAAAAAAAAGAAATAAATAAACTAGCCACGCTTTTTTTTAACTAAAATTAATTATTTTAAAACAAGCAAAAATAACATTATAAACGTATTTATTCATGCACCCCACATTCCATAAGGCACTTTCCGAACATCAAATGAATTCTGAAATGCTAAAAAACTGCTAAGGTGCTGAAAATGAATGGAACAGTGAGATGCAAATGTTTGTTTACACAAAACATTGAAAAATTGCATTAAAAACATTGCATCCTTGAGTAGTTCAATTTTGCTGATAATTTACTCACCCCCATGTCATCCAAGATGTCCATGTCATTCTTTCTTTAGTCGAAAAGAATTAAGGTTTTTGATGAAAATATTCCAGGATTTTTCTCCATAATACACTTCAGTGGGAACCAAACGGTTCAAGGTCCAAAAGACAGTTTCAGTGCAAACTGTTCAAAGGGCTTTAAACGATTCCAGACGATGAATGAGGGTCTTATCAAGTGAAACGATCGCTCATTTAATAAATAAATAAGTTTTATACACTGTAAAAAAATATATTTTCATGATTTGTAATCACAACATTTTTTTCTTTTGTCAAATCAACTTAAATAATTTGTGTAGTTCAGATAACATAATATTTTGAGTTTCTGGTGATTAAATCAATCTCCTTCATTGTATTAACTCAATTTTTCCACTTCAATGAACTTAAAATTCTAAGGCAACCAGGTTACTTCATTTTTTAAGTTAAACCAACAATATTTTTTTCACAATGATAAGAGCTGGGAAAGTCTGTGAGATCTGTGGCAAAATTGTATGGCATTTTATTAATGCCAATTATGACTGACAGACAATAACAAACATTCACTCTCTCTCTCTCACACACACACACACACACACACACACACAAGCAAGGGTTCCCAAACACATTTCCCCCCATAATCCTTATTTCATTTGATTTGAATCTATTTAACCAGGCAAGTCATTTAAGATTTAACCAGGCAAGACATTTCTTATTTTCAATAACAGCCTGGCAGGAGAGTTAAAATCTCCCTAAAAACATACAAACATATTACAATACACACACAGACAGAAGTGGTGATAAAAACACTCCCTAATTGATTTTTAAATGCAGAGATTGAAATAAATTAGTCAAATTCCAGTGACTGTTGTATAACACAATCATTTGGAGCAGCAAAACCAAATGTTATATTATAGTTTCATAATGTTATATATAACATTATGGATAAAATTGGGGATATCTCATTGTAACTGTACATCTCACCTCAGGGTATGTTTCAACTAACCCGGACTCTGGGGGAGGAATTGTAACATTTCACTCGTGTTTGAAACCAAACCACACATTTTCTGTTTGTGCTGCAACGATAAAAGCTATGTAATTTAATATCTGACACTTGTAACTAGTTTAAATCCCATTTTAAACAAAAAGAGCTCCGAGATACAGCCAGAAATGTCAAAAATGTTACCACCATCCCAGTCTCCCCCCTATTGTTTTGAATGTCTTGATGTGACTAAATTTGATAGTTGAAACATTGTTTCACACCAGAAGTAACTATGTCTTGTCTATTTTGTGCCTCGAAATGTATTTTTCACAGCGTGTGACGTGAGAGAGTGTCATGGCTTGTTGAACTAAGCAACAGTAACTAGGGGGGAGGAGTCTTTGCGAAGGGTCAATTGCATTGATTCCTATTTTCACTATAAGCCTACATAGCATCTTAAAAATGTGTCAGTTTATGTTAATAAATACTGTACTGCATATGGGTGCTCATAAATCATTTAGCGTCTGAACAGAACGGTTTCTGCATTCCTTGTTAGGTTTTGAAACATATATAAAATATAAACATAGATGAAGTTGCTGGTGACTATACAGTGACTACATCAAATGTCTCTCTTGCTCTCTGCACTCTTTCTTGCCCCCCCCCCCCCCCCTCTTTCTGTGAGCTGTGTCGTGGTGCAGGCTCGCTTGAATTTGTGTTTCACTTCATCTGTGTTTCGAAACCCCATGGGAATTTTTGACCTAGAAATAAAATTTGTGTGGGAGATTTTTTTCCTTCTTTTGAAGAGCAGCACAATGTCTTGCATCCAACACATTGTGTGCATTTTGACGAGATCCTCATCATTGTGTTGCATCAGAGGGGTAGACAGAGAGGCATCATTTAGATCTATTTTAAAATGACTGAATAGCTGGTGGGAAAAAAGAGTAATTCTCCACACTTGAAGAGGGAGTGAGGGAGAGAGAGAGAGAGAGAGAGAGGGTGAGAGAGAGAGATTTCACAGCAGTCACAGGTACACCCTGAGATATATTTTTACTTCCAAAAGAGATTCCAAATCCATCTCTTATTGCCATGGTTACTTAGTCTCTTTCATTTTATTTCGAGCTAAGCCTCTGCTCCATTTTGTGATTCCCGAAGTGTTTCCATACGGGGGAGCCCAGGTGGCCCAGCAGCACAGGGGCAGGAACGGGCTCGGGTCGGTCGAAAATCAAACTCTCCTGACTTGCCTGTCATGCCCAGAGGGTGTGTTAGAAAAACTACCCCTATACGATGATTTCACGCAGCCGTCATTTTGAATCAGCTCCGGTGGGAAGAAAAACGGAAGTGTCGCGTTTAATGTAGAAATTTATTATTCTAAAAATGTACATACATTTCTTTCATAGTTTAGACTATATAAATTTATAAATACATTTTCTTTAAATATATATTCAGAACATAAAAAAAGAACCAGGAATGAACTGGTAACAATTTACGATACGGGTGCACTAATATGCATTAATTCATCCTTAACTAATGCACAGATAATCATGAGTTAATGTACAACGCATGAAGAACTAAACGATTAATTAATGATTACTGCATCAGCAATTAATAAAGGATCTATATGATTAATAGATTAAGTAATACATGAATTTCTATTAATTCAATGTGTCATTGTGTATTAATTCCTTAATAACATATTTATTAACTAAAAGTGTAAATTAATGTGTTAATTACCACAATTAGTCAAAGCTATGCACTTCAACTTCCAGTTGTCTGCTTTAATGAATCATTAGCAAATGATTTGTAAAGGTATCATTATGTTATGACTTTACTTGTTGGGGCACATCATTATTAACTAGTCATTTAGTAATTGTAGTGATTTGTACATGAATTTGCACTCAAAAATACAGTTGTGGTCAGAATTATTGGCACCCTTGGTAAATATGAACAAAGATGGCTGCAAAAAAATAAATCTGCATTGTTTAACCTTTTGACTTTTTATCGAATAATTCACAAAAATCTAACCATTCATTGAAGTAAAAATAATTGAAAGTGGAGGGAAACTCACATTATGAAATAATTGTATTTTCTTCAAAACACATTGGCCAAAATTATTGGCACCCCTATAATTTTTTTATGAGTAAAACATGTCTGAAGTATATTCCCATTCATATTCCCATTTGTTTTAAGCACACCAGGGTGACTAGGAGCATGAAATGATTTAGCTATGACTTCTTGTTTCACAGTATTTCAGAGTATAAATATGAGGAAACACAAATGCCAAATTCCCTCAATCATCCATCACAATGAGTAAACCACAGAATATAGTTCTGATGTGCAGCAAAAGATTGTTGAACTTCACAAAATATAAATTAGCTGTAAGAAAATAACTAAAGAATTGATAATTAAGAAGTTTGGTGCAAACAGGGATAAGAACCCCATTAATGTTGTGGGCCTATTTTTTTGCTCACTCTTTAAAAAATGCTAGGTTGTTTGAAGCCAAATTTGGGTAAAATATGGAAAAACCCAAATGTTGGGTTAAAAATGCAACTAAAAAAATGTACAGATGAAAGTGAAAGTTTTAAGTTGGGTTAACCCAACCCAACATTTGGGTTTGTCCATTTTTGACCCAAATTTGGCTTTAAACAACCGAGCATTGTTTAGAGTGCTTGAGGTCCTGGACATCTTATTCAGATACATGGTATCATTGATTCTAGCAAATACCAACAGATAAAAAACTACTAGAAATCGTATAATGGGCCGTGGTTGGATTTTCCTTCAAGACAGTCATCCAAAACAAACATCAACATCAACTTTAAAAGTACCAATAAGCAGCAAATATCATTGTAATATGCTGCATGCTACTAAGCAATTGTAATAATTTGACCCTAAACTTAAGTTTTACCCATTATTTATCCAAAACAAACTGCTTTTTATTTTTTAAATCAGGTAAAAGTAGCTTTTTATGGTAACAACTGTAGGTTGCCACTTTTTTACAATGTAAGTGATGGAATTAGGATTTTGGACAGTCTGATAGTAAGTGATGTTGCGGTAGATTATTGTGTGAATTTTCTGGCCTTACTTTGAGATCGTAGTCAATACTTTTTTGAAGCAGGGAGCACAATACCGTATTCCAACTTCCTCTGCTGATCTGTGGAGTTTCCATACCACTGTGTGATTGAAAAAGTTAATACGCTTTCCGTCGGTCTTTGATACCTCAAAACTTTTTGAGCTGTCATAGGAAGAAGAGCCTTTGGTGAGCTTTTTTGATGATGTAAGTTCATTTCAGCACAAGGTTGTTAGCACATTGCAGCACCATTCAGTTAGAGATGAGACCTCATTCCTGCAACCCTATCTGTGATCAGATCAACCAGTGTAGCATTTTGGCATGATTGTATTAAATGCTATAGCCTACAGTATATACGAGGTGCAGAGAATGCCTGGGATCGCAGTTTCTTCCAGCTGTTGAAAATTATATTTTAGAATTTGAAATTTTTCACCTTGTTTTTCAATGTGAAAGTAAACTATTTGCTTCAGATTCATTAGCTGCCATAGGTATTGGTGCTTTGTGAAGTTTCATAGTTCAGTATGTCGAAATCTTTTGAAGCATTGCAGGTAAACCCTTGAACCTGTTTCTAGGGTCAGTTTTGTTATGGCATATTTGTATTAGAAAAATGTAAGAGTAGTTGTCTCTTATTGCCCTGATTAGCCAATCCCTCTAAAACACAAAACAAGACAGATAAAATAAATAAAAGAACAAATATTATAAAGACATTGAAGTTATTTGATGATTTTGTAAATACATTTAATGAAGTAGTTCACTTTTGAAAAAAACTTTTGCTGATAATTTACTCACCCCCATGTCATCCAAGATATCCATGTCTGTCTTTCTTCAGTCGAAAAGAAATTAAGGTTTTTGATGAAAACATTCCAGCATTTTTCTCTATATAATGGACTTTATTGGTAACCAAATGGTTCATGGTCCAAAAGACACTTTCAATACAAACTGCAAACTACGATTCCAGACCATGAATGAGCGTCTAATCAAATGAAACGATCGCTCAATTAATAAATAAATAACAAAGTTTAAGTTTTATAAGCTCAAATACTCGCCTTGCTCTGTTCTGTGAAGCACGTTTGTGACTCTCCTGTTCGAACTCGTTTATCAAAACGAGTCATTTGGTTCATTCAACGAACGAAACGAACAAATTGACTCGGAAAAAGATTCATTCATTTTGATGAACGAGTTCGAACAGGAGAGTCACGAACGTGCATACAGAACAAGGGCGAGCATTTGAGCTTATAAAACTTTAACTTTTATTGTTTTTTAAATGAGCGATTGTTTCGCTTGATAAGACCCTTATTCATCGTCTGGAAATTCTCAGTTTCTCTCGTCATTAGTAAATATATACCAGTTTGCAAAATCATGATTTTCAGTCACTTTTAATGTTATGCCAATAGGTGCCAAATAGTCTTTATTAGTGAGTCATTAAATCGTCATTTTTTTAACTGAACTCATATGAGTGAGTCATTGAATAATTTACTTAACCGGTTCATTCGCTGATTCGTTCAGGAACGAAATACCAGTACAATGTGTTGCTTACAGTGTCAGTTGAATCTGCTGAGGCTTTGCTTTTAAGTGTTTTTGTTGGCAGGATAAAAACAGACAAAGCAACTGGCAATATAGTGTCTAAAATGGAAGTAGCTCAATATTAAGTTCTCGTTTATTGAATTGTTACGCCATAAAAGCAATATTAAAATCGCAATAATTTGCTATTGCTTAAGTAAGCCACATTTCGTGAGTAAAATGCATTGTTTTAGTCTTGCATGTGATTTCAAGAGAATAAATGTACAGGCAACATTTATTGTGCTTATGCACCATGATGCATGACAACCAGTAGTGATGTTTTCATTCAGTTTCATATGCTAAGGCTGCTTTCTCTTTATGATATTGTTTTATCATGCTGGAGTTTCATACTCATAAATAAACAATTCAATTTCCAACGGTTCCCAGCAGTCAGACAATCCCCCGTTCCTCTGGCTCCACAAGGGAACCGTCTGTCTGAAAGCAACAATATCATTACGCTAATCTAATACTTCACACGCTTTTACACTGTACAGTGTTGCTAATGCTTGTAATGTGCACGTTTCCCTCCCATATTCGGACTGAATGAACCGTGGTGCTTTCCTCCAGCGGTTATGATTGATTAGTTCCTATTCTACCCCAAAGGGAGAGTGTTTTATAATATTGTTCACACCCATAGTCGAACCCCCTTTCATTAAAACAGCTCAGGGCAGACAAAGTGATGCTTATTCCATCTTAGCTGTTTAATTCTCTTCTGCTGAGCATTTTTACTGCTGTGGATAAGCAGCTAGTCATCACATTCATTTAGTAAACACAATTTTTACAGTTCCTGAAGAAAGCATGAGTCAGGCTTATACACGCAAAACTAACCACCATGATGATAGGGTGTTGTGGGTGGTTGCCAGGGTGTTGCTATGCAGTTGCTAACATGTTCTCGGGGGTTGCTGGATGGTTGCTAGGTGGTTGCTGTCGAGATATGCGATAGGTTACTCAATGAAGTGTAATAGGCCTACTTAGATTGGTTTTCAAATCCCCAATAATAAGTATGATCTAACTGATCTCGACGTCCAGTGATCCCCCTGCAATTAGCATTCACGGAACACATCAGAATTTACTTTTTATTTACTACTGTCATTTATGATTAAACTTACAGTCAGCCAAAGTGAGAACACATTATTAACGTGCATGTGCATATTTCATTAAATGCGCAATCTCTTTGGTTATGTTGAAAAATGATTATCATTTTTGAATAGTGCTGTCCTTGTTACATGTTACATATAGTTACTATAGTAACAACTGTAAATTATGCAGAATTACAAGCAAATAACTCCAAACCTAACCCTAACCATCTAAGTACAAGTAGTTAAAGCGATGTTGTTCCAAACAGTAAGACTTTCGTAAGATATTCGGCAGATAGATGGAAACAAAAAACGAAGTTTTCTACCACCCCCATTTCCCCCTCACACACACACACACACACACACACACACACACACACACACACACACACACACATATAAGTGTGTAATTTACTCAAATGCGTTTCCTTTCATATATTTTAAATGACTTGCAGAACCTCATTATGACTGTAACAAAAGATGTGTGCAGCTGATGCTCCTCTGGTTATGAAGAGCTCGTGCAAACGTGCGTGTGTGTGATCCATGAGCGCGCACACCCCTGGTTGCAGTTTCGCTTGTCGCCAGAGGGGGCGTAGTTCTGCAAAAACTCAGAGACTTGCGTTTTGCACCTTTAAAGAGATCGTGAACTAATCCATATTGAGTGGTTTAGTCCAAATTTTCTGAAGAGACCCGATCGCTTTTCTTGTGGAAGCTCAAACGTGCTGCGTAACACGACAACCTTATGATGAACCTCATTGGTTCTTGCTCGTCAAGCGACATGCTTAAGCTTCTGTTTACCAAAAACTGATGTGTGAAATTTGGAACTTTTTGAAGCGTCAAAGTTTCAGTTGCACAGCTGTCAATGGAGGGACAGAAAGCTCTCAGATTTCATCAAAAAATTTCATTTGTGTTTTGAAGATGAAAAAAAGTCTTACGGGTTTGCAACGACGTGAAGGTGAATAATTAATGACAGAATTTTCATTTTTGGGTGACATAATATTTTATTAATTCTAAACGTACAACGCATTCTCACCCCAAGGCGTCACCTTTGACCATGCTTCAATATTTGACGTTTTAGGCGCCCTTTAGCGTCACTTACATGACGCGATCCTACGGCGTCATCTAACTGACGCTAAAGGAAAGCGTCAGTTAGAGGACGCGGTTAGGTTTAGGTGTGGGGTGGGGGTAGGGTACACGCGATCCTAGGGCGTCATCTAACTGACGCTAAAGGGCGCCTAAAGCGTCAGATATTGAAGCATGTCCAAATGCTTCCCAAGGCATCAGTTAAGTGACGCCTTGGGGGTGAGAATGGGCTGAAATGTATTATTACACCGTAAAAATAAAATGTAACTCTTTATATTTGTAAAAAAAACCCTCCTTGGTTCTGCACAAATCACTAAAAATGAAATATTTTGGCTTCAAAGCTTTGAAATTCATCAAAAAGGTGACTTTGGGGCACCATTAATTTTGTACTTATAAACTGGAACACAATTGTGAACCTTTGGAAGTTCAATTCAAAATCCATTCTCCTCAAATGCTCCTTTCTCCCGCCTCCCGACATTACAACGCATTCTCACCCCAAGGCGTCACCTTTGACCATGCTTCAATATTTGACGTTTTAGGCGCCCTTTAGCGTCACTTACATGACGCGCTCCTACGGCGTCATCTAACTGACGCTAAAGGAAAGCGTCTGTTAGAGGACGCGGTTAGGTTTAGGTGTGGGGTGGGGGTAGGGTACACGCGATCCCAGGGCGTCATCTAACTGACGCTAAAGGGCTCCTAAAGCGTCAGATATTGAAGCATGTCCAAATGCTTCCCAAGGGGGCTGGACATTAATAGAGATGTAGGCTTTACCAAACACCCCTGATACCTAAAAAAAGGCAGGTTTGGGCTTGTAGTCTATAATCAGGCTCCTGGACACATGTGTGGAGAGGAGAGGGGCCGTTGGCGTAAGAATTGTCAGGAGTGTGAGTTATTTAAAGATCCCTTTCCTTGTGATAGAACATATACTCCCCCCAAACTTTCATTAAAGGAGTAGTTCACTTTTAAAAAAACTTTTGCTGATAATTTACTCACCCCCACGTTATCCAAGATTTCCATGTCTTTCTTTCTTCAGTTGAAAAGAAATCACGGTTTTTGATGAAAACATTCCAGCATTTTTCTCCATATAATGGACTTCAGTGGGAACCAAACGGTTCAAGGTCCGAATGAGAGTTTCAGTGCAGCTTCAACGGGCTTTAAACGACACCAGATGATGAATAATTTATGAGTAATTTATTCAATTTATGAATAATTTATTGATGAGTAAATTATCAGCAAAAGTTTTTTTAAAGTGAACTACTCCTTTAAGAACTACATCTGCAAACTTGAACAAATAGTTGCCAGGCTGGCTGACTTCACAACTTTGAAGTTTACATGGCATGCATTTGTATAACAAAAATGTGAGTAGGATGCAGTGTAAGGAATGCCTCCGTTCCTGTTGAGTCACGCCGACCTTGTACAAATGGTTAAGCTTCAGCACAGTACATGCACCTTTCCCACATACTGTATCATGGGTCATCACACTTACGACCCAATGTGTATGCATTTTTTTGGTCTGATGCCCAGCCCGTCATGAGAACTAGAAGAAATTGTGGTCTCTCCCCTGCCATTTAACTGAGAGGAATGCAGATATATTGGTGGATTAGATTAAAAAAAGATGCTTTGAAATGCTCATAAAAGCTTTTGGATTCACCTACTCGTTCATAGTTAACATGTCCCATGAATATCAAACCCGAGACGCTTGAATTCAAAACATATGATGATAGTATGAGGACTTTCTGTTAGAGAGTAGAACCGGTGATTATGATTGATTATGATGAAATGATAATGATCATGATGAAATTGCCTGCCACGCACGGTCATATTTTATCTTCAGCCACTGTAGTTTTTCACTTTAAAAAGACGCCGTGTGAACGTCACAAACCGAGTTAAAATTCAGCGTGCAGTGGAATGCTGTGAAAGGGTATAAGGCGTCGACTCTCGTTCAAAATAGAGTATTCAAGAGCAGCTGTTTGTCTCACACATCATCATTTCTTCACACTCACACATTCTGACTGACAGTTAAATGCCAGAAATAGACGTCTCGCTAATCAGACTGCAAACAGTGAGTCCTTCTGGAGGAGCGCCCCTCGCAAGATTTATCTCACGCCACTATCTGAAACAGACATCAGGCACTTCATTCAGAGAAATGCTTGCTCGGCACAAAACAGTAGTCTACTAGTCTTGCCTGATTTGGGGAAATAATATTCGTTTGTCAGCCGGTTTCGTTTATTAGTAAAATAATTCATTCATTTTCTTTCATTTAATTGATTTAGGTTTGCATGAAGTATTGCTTTTTGGGCAGTATTTTCCAGCAGTGGGGTTTGAAATAGTAAATTTAGTCATTATTTGACAACAGCAAGTTGTCATTATGTACCTTAAAATCTAAGGAAGTGGGCTATAATTTTTGCTGCTCATTATTGTAATGCAAAAAAATCTCTTATTACTGTAATGTGAAAAACATGATTTTATGTAATACAGTAAAAAATACTACATTGAATTAATATGAATCTTATATCATTAATAGGGATTATTTCTTAAAAAAATAATGTTAAAATACAAAAGAATCTCATATATACTGTAATGTGATATGGAACAATTTCATATATCTATATATATATATATATATATATATATATATATATATATATATATATATATACACATACACCCAAACCATGACAGATACAGGCTGTGTCCGAAATCTACTCACTATATAGTGATCTCGCCATTTTGTAGTGCTGTCCAAATATATAGTGATGATTATTATACCCTATATAGTCCACTCAATGTATCCCAGAATGCATTTTGAAAAGTAGTTTTCTACATAGGGGGTAGGGAGTAGTGGTTTGAGTGGAGATTTCGGACACAGCCACAGTAAAAATATTATATTGCATTAATAAGAATCTAATGTCCTTAATTGTGCTTATTTGCTATGAAAACAATGTCACATTGAATGAAAAAAAAATCTTATTACTGTAATTTGAAAGATACATATTATATATTTTTTCATACAGTAAACATACCATAGCCTATTACATTAATGGCAATAATGTCCTTAGTTGTGCTAAATTATTGTAAAAAAATAGTTGCATTGCAAATAATCTCATTACTGTGATGTGAAATATATTATATTATACAGTAAACATACTATACATTAATGTGAATTAAAGCTTAATTGTTATAAAAATAATGTCATAATGCAAAAAAATTCATATTCCTGTATTTTTGAGGAAAAAGAAAATATATATTTATATATATATATATTATCTGTAAAACAGTAAAAATACCGGATCTAATTACTGTAATGTGACTTGGACATGTTTTTTGTCAGACTACATTCATGTAACTTGACAGCAATGTAAAGAGAGCATGAGAGCTGTACCCAAGTGATGTTTAAGCTTCTCCTCGGCTTTGTGTGTGAGGTGTGACAGTGACCTTTCTCAAGAGGGCCGTCAGTCTGTGAAGAACCCACCCAACCCAGTTGTGCCTGTAGAGCCGCATACCTGACGTTCACATCGTGACTGCAGTATTCTTTCAACTGTGTGCTCTGTGTCGACAGCTGACATTAAAACATACTTGAAGATGCAAACTCATAGTTATTGTTTTAGGTTGCACATTAGATTGAGATGCCTGGCGTAACATGCTCAAATTATCAATGAATGTGTCCTGGATTGCTTTTCATAACCATTCATTTTTCATGCAAATATCATGCTGTCTACATCTGTGTATACTTAGTCCAAGTGTGTCTGTGCATTTATATGTAGACTACTACACAAACACTGAACCCCCACACCAGCTTTAGAAGAGGTCCGTGTGAGGTATTAATTCTCGTCCTCTCACAGGAAACAGATGCGTTTGGTGAAGAGGAGATGGAAGGATGTACGTGTGGGGGATTTTGTGAGAGTGCTCTCTAACCAGATCATCCCAGCTGACATCCTGCTCCTGCACACGTCCGACCCTAATGGAGTGTGCCACATGGAAACAGCCAATCTGGATGGAGAGACCAACCTCAAACAGAGGAGGGTGGTGCCAGGCTTTTCCACTCCGGTAAGTGCGCTGCCGATCACAAAATACCTTTGGGAGAAGTCTAAAGCTTACAGCTACAATGAGCCCATTGTGCGCCACAGTTAAATATTCCTAAACGTCAGTATATGTTTCCATGCAAAATTGGAATAGCGCATAAAAAACATTTGCGAAGATTCAACTCATTTTATTAAGTCGTTTTAATGCAATTTAAGTTGAAATGACTTAAAGGGATACTCCACCGTTTTTTTCATATTAAACTATAGTATTCCCTTAACCCTCCTATTATCCTTGGGGTCAATTTGACCCCATTCAATGTTTAACGTCTGTAAAAACATAATTTTATTTTTATTTTTTGCTTCAAATTTAATGACTTGTCCTAATTTAATGGGGACAACTCTGTAAACATAAAATTAACCTGCTAATATTTTTTCAAAGTCCTGTACAAATTTTGTAGCATCGGTGTTCCTTGGGGTCAATTTGACCCCAGGCTCTTTTAGTTGTATAATAAAACAGAAGAAATATTGAAATTTCACACACATTTGTTTTGGTTGTTATATTGAGGTCATTATAACATGTTATAATTTGAATTTATAATGTTCATTGTAATTTTACATATTCAATATCATTTTCAAAAAACGTCCCTCTGTTTTAGGGCTCTAACCAAACAGAACCATATCTGTAGTATTGCGAGAACTACTAGTAGTTCACATGACATGTGACATAATTCTCAAGATAACTAATAATTCTTCCCTGTGTATTTGGGAGGGGAAAACATCATTTTTGTGAGAACTTGGATGTTTCCCGTGCCATGGGGGAGGAGAAAACATAATTTTTGTGAGATTGACCCCAAACATAACTCGTGTTACTATCCTTGATAAAATAAATAGTTTTTCTTTCCAAATTTTATAGATTTCAAAAATCTATACTTAGAAATATTATAAAACAAAATAAAACACCAGATGTATGTATACTTTTCCAATTTTAGGTCAAATCAGTAAGATTTTATGTTGATTTGTAAATTTGTCCATAGTCGTACAATGGGTATTCTGGATGTGTAAGGGGTTAGGTGGTGTTAGGTGGGGTGGGGAGGGGGGTGGTGGGTGGATGTCAACTTAAAACGTTACTTAAGTAGTCAACAAAGACATAAATTAACTAAGACAAAACTTTGTAAAAAAAATACAAATATTGTGGAGGTTTAAATTACTGGGGTCAAATTGACCCCAGAGGGTAAAAAGTGTTATCAGATTTGAGGGTAACAGGAGGGTTAAAGGGATAGTTCACTTTGAAATGAATTTTTGGTATGTTTTATCTTACCTCAAGGGCATCCAAGATGTAGATGTCTTTGTTTCCACAGCATTTTCAATTTTGATATTTTTAGGTCAAACCGTTCTTGTCTGTCAGTCATATAATGGAGGTCTATGGTCACCACCTCAAAGAGCATGCACAGAGAAGTCCAAATGAAACATGATTTAATGACTCGTAAATGTAAGTACACATTGATGGCCTAAGACACGAAATGAGCGGTTTGTGTGAGAAAACGATACATTGGATAAACCGGCGCTACAGAATATTCGGAGATGATAAAATAAAGTAATAATTGGTCTGCTGGTTATTCCAGTCAGGTTGTTCCTTTTGCAAAGTCACATGATTTTTTTGAAGCGTGTCAATGAGTTTATTCTGTAAATGTGTTTCCATCATAGTTTCTGCTCATGTTTCCTTATCGGATAAAATGAGCGCATACGTTTTTCATGCACATTTTTAGAATTGATGCGCTTCTGGATTTCCATGCGATATCACAAAATATGCATAAAAATACAGTAAGTGTCTAAAGTATTAAATCAAGTGTAATAGTATTATATAACTACAGAATTATAATTACCGGGACTGTTGGTAAAGCCAAAAAAAGTATATTCCAGAAGTTTTCAAGAATAAAATACAACAGTTAATGTTTTTTATATTTTTACAGTAACCATGATGCATTTTTTTCATAATGATTTAATGAACAGAAAGATAAAAAACACCAGTATTTATTTGGAATAGAAACTTTTTGTAACATTATAAAATCTTTTGACATATATATATATTGTTTTCGTTTTCGAAAGAAAAAAAATTACTGACCCCAAAGTGTATAATTTTAATTGTTTTAAGTCGCCAACCTTTTATATGTCTTTTTTTTTTTTTTGTCAGCTTCTGAAGTTTCATTATACACCTCAGGTCACAAAGTTTATAAAAGCATAACTCTTCATTATGAGTCAGCCAATGTCAACAGATACCTAAAAACTCCCAAACACTCACAAACCTAAAATACAAGTCTGAGTAGCACACAAAACAAGTTACACTGCCTTATTATGTCTTTGAACATGAACATGTTTTTTTGGCCATGTGTTCCTGACTGCTCAGTTTGCTATGTGTAGCTTTACTGTCAAACAGTACTTGTTAGACAGCCCTTGATAGTCAGTTCAAATTATAATTAAAACAATGAGGATATAGAAGGAGGAAATCATGCTTGGCATCTTTCTCATGTGTTTCAGGGCGAACCATTTCAACCTCAAACATTTTCCAGTACTGTCGTGTGTGAAAACCCCAACAACAACCTCAACGTGTTCAAAGGTTATGTGTGAGTATATGAAATCAATTTGGCTCAATTTCATGCTCGATTAAATACATCACGACTCTATCGTGACTGCTTTTGTCATCCACACCGATGAGCAGAATTTGTTTGGCCTTCACATCTGTCATTTCCTAATCTGGGAAACTTCTTAAACCCTCAGATGCATCGCAAAGGAAAACATGTTAACGTCTCTCGTTTTTCAAATTAAAAACAAGAACATAACCATTACCAGTTTTCTGAGAGGTACACATCGGTCCACTATGGAACCTATAACTGTCACAAATGAAACAATTCTTTGAAAATCATAATTATGACATAAAAAGTCAAATCATGACATACTGAGTCATAATTATGGGATGAAAAGTAAAAAATATTATGACATAAAAAGTCATTTTAAGTCGTGATTTCGACTTTATCTCATAATGACATACAAAACAAAAAAATTAAGAACTTAATTTAAAAGTCATCATTTCAACTTTTTAATATAATAATTATGACATAATATGGCATAAAAAGTGAAAATGTACTTAGTATGTCCTAATTTATTTATTTTAATCTCATATATGTATTACTTAGCATGTCATAATTTTAAATTATCTTATAATTTAGTTTTTACATCATAAATATGACATAACAAGTGAGAATTATGAGTGTCATGATTATGACTTTTTTACTTAATTATTTACTGCAATTCAGATTTTTTCATCTCGTAATTATGACTTAATTTTGACTTCATCTCACAATTATTTCATCTCATAAATATGACTTAGTATGTCATCATTTTGACTTATCTCATAATTATGATATAGCGTGTCATAATTTTGACTTTATCTCACAATTATTTCATCTCATTAATATGACTTAGGATGTCATCATTTTGACTTATCTCATAATTATGATATAGCGTGTCATAATTTTGACTTTATCTCACAATGTCAGCTTTTTAATAATTTCGACTTTTAAATCTCATAAATATGACTTAGTATGTCATCATTTTGACTTATCTCATAATTATGATATAGCGTGTCATAATTTTGACTTTATCTCACAATGTCAACTTTTTAATAATTTTGACTTTTAAATCTCATAAATATGACTTAGTATGTCATCATTTTGACTTATCTCATAATTATGATATAGCGTGTCATAATTTTGACTTTATCTCATAATGTCAGCTTTTTAATAATTTTGACTTTTAAATCTCATAAATATGACTTAGTAAGTCATCATTTTGACTTATCTCATAATTATGATATAGCGTGTCATAATTTTGACTATCTCATAATGTCAGCTTTTTTAATAATTTCGACTTTTAAATCTCATAAATATGACTTAGTATGTCATCATTTTGACTTTTTATCTCATCATTCTGCCTTTTTATCTCATAATTATGACTTACCATGTCATTATTATGATTTACCAAAGCATGAAATGGGCTTCCATAGTCCACTACAATATATCTGAGAGGTTGATGCATCAGCAGTTGCCATGCCATCTGTCATGTTGAATCCACCTTGTCATAATTATAAATACAAAATATAAAGAGGACATTCGTCTACAATAAATAAGAATCAAAGATCATAGATGTATAACCTCTCTACCTACACAGACATCACAGGTTTAAATTGCCGTTGTAAAGTTTCCGCGCACAGCCTGGACATAAAGTAGGCTGACAAACCGATTTGGCCCTTTTTTGGTCCCGTTGCAGTCATATTAACTGGTTTATCACGCTGAGAGATGATTGTGATGTTCCCAAGCATTATAAAGCTCTTATCCTGCTCTTCCATTCAAAGACGGGCCCGTTACTCACGTGGCACACACTGAGGTAATTAGTCTGGGTGACTAAGGAAGATGCTGTGTTTGATGTCACAGGGAGAGGCCTGATAAGAGGAGAACAGGCTTCGGCATCGATAGTCTTCTGCTGCGCGGGTGCACAGTGAGAAATACTGATGACGCAACTGGAATAGTGGTGTACGCAGGTACATTTCATCACATTTCACATACCCTCCACAGAACTGTGTGTTCACATGGGATACACTAAAACACACTACATATACAAACATTTGTGGAGATGCACATTAAACATTTATTGTTTTTAATAAAGTAACAAAGCATGGTAAAGTCATAGTAATGTGGATGTACCACACAAGGATATTTTGATATTAGCCATGGTGCTAAATGTTAACCATGATACTTCTTTTTTTGTGATAGTAAATGTCCATTAAATATTGTTGGTTTAACTTAAAAAAAAAAAATTAAGTTCATTGAAATGGAAAAATTGAGTTAATACAATGAAAGAGATTAATTTAATCACCAGAAACTCAAAATATTATGTTATCTAAACTACATAAATTATCTAAGTTAATTTGACAAAAGAAAAAATGTTAAACATTTTTTTAAAATGTAAAATGTATTGTTTATTCAATTGTTTTTACAGTTTTATTCAGTAAGGATGCGTTAAATTGATCAAAAGTGACATTAAAGACATTCGTAATGTTACATTAAAAAAAAAAAAATTTCTAGAACTTTCTCTTCATCAAATAATCCTGAAAAAAATAATATTATCCCAAAAAATATATGAAGCAGCACAGTTTTCAACATTAATAATATTCAGAAATGTTTCTTGTGCAGCAAATCAAAATGATTTCTGAAGGATCATATGACACAAAAGACTCAAGTAGGAAATGAAAACATTATTCATATTTAAGAATACAAAACAGTCCTTCTAAAATTATAATAATATTACTGTTTTTTTCCTTCAAATAAATGCAGCTTTGCTGAGCATAAGAGACACCCAAAAAAAACAATTGAAAAATATTACCAATCCCAAACTTTAACCACTTTCACATTCTTTTCTTTAGTTTTATCATCTGTCATAAGATTCATATTTCATCTGTAAGCTCTTTTGTTTTTATAAACCACATTGTACATTTCCGTCCATCATCATCCATAACGATAAAACCTAATATACTGTGACTCTAAAATCTAATAGCGCAATAAGCCAGACTCGTTTTTTTTCTCTTAAGTCTTTAACATCCCATTTACACTGGCAGTGACGCAAAAAACCAAAACGTTCTCCCATTATAATCAATGAAGCCGTCTATAGCGCAAACGCGCGTGACGGCTTAGTTGATTGTAATGTGGGTATTATAGTTTGTTCACTCGCAGTGTACTTGTGTCTTGAAAATGGCATTGTCTGTAGCCCACTATTTCTCCCTTGATAAATTATACACACGGTATGGCTTGTAAATGGGTGTTGCTCTTTTACAAATGTTGCTGTTTTTACATCATGAGTTATTCATTACAGGCCAGGAGACCAAATCCATGTTAAACAACAGCGGGCCCAGGTACAAACGCAGCAAGATTGAGAGGAAGATGAATACGGATGTTCTCTTCTGCGTGCTTCTTCTATTTTTCATGTGTCTCATCGGAGCCCTGGGTACAGTACGGGGAACATCCCCCTCGATAATTCAAAACGCACTACACGCACATTACTTCAACATACAAGCTCCGAAATGACACTTTGATTCTGAACTCCAAGACACTTCGGTCCGCGTCTGCTCTTTTCTGATCTCACAACGGTCTACAGAGATAAAGAATAAAGTGCTTTTACAACCTCACACAACCCTTTTCCGTCTGTAAGGCATGAGTCAAAGAAGGACACTACAGATACCCAGAATAGCTCCCTCATACACTGGTCTCTTATGAAAGCAATGATTATCCTCGCTGTCTTTCTCTCTGCTTCAAGTTCAATGATGCTTTATTGGAATATCTGCCTTATTGTAATACAGTACTGTCAAAAGCAATGTCATTAATGAATGTAAATGTCTCTCAGGCCATTCTATCTGGTTGGAAACTTTTAGCACCATGCCCTCATACATCGTCCCTGACAGAAATGGCAATTATACTCCTTCGGTACTTGCGGGATTTTACATGTTCTTCACAATGATCATCTTACTGCAGGTACACAATCTGTCACACATGGGATATGTTAAAGACATTTAGTGAAAGTAACGGCCAGTTGCTACTAGGTTTACATGAATTTATTTACCATAAAAGGCTGAAATGGCTCTGCTATGCATCACTGCGAAAACTCCCTTTATGAACCTTCATTGACTCGGATTTTAACCTCTATTTAGACATCCCACATTGTGTTAATGCTGTTGCAAGAGTTGCCAATCTCATATCAAATAAATATAAATATATTGACATTTTCGGTCTGCTAATAAATTTTCCATTAAGCTTAAGATAGGCATCGCTGGTGTTTATCTGGCTCTTAAAGGTACAATATGCAAGATTGTTTCGCCACCAGGGGTCGCTAACCTCTTAAAATAACAAAGGCGTATATTAATGACGTATATTTCGCATTATGCGGAATTATGGATCTTGTCGTCAAGCTGATGGGTCTTATATGGATGAGTGAATACATTGATGTTTTTAACATGACTGTAGTTTGAAGCAGTGCGCGATTGCTAGACGTATACCAGCGCTACACGCAACGTGAGTCTCGCGGATATAAAGGAATAAGGACATTTCATTCTACCGAACTACACGCTGAATTACTCACACAGGTCAGTTTATTGGAGGAATTAAACTTGAGGTAACTCAACGCTGCTTCACTCGCTCTAACAGTTTCACTATTACACTAACCGGCATTTGAGTGTGTTGAATGTTGTTAGTTAGGTTGTTTGTTGGCTGCTCGAGACTAAGCTAGATTAACATTAGAGACTAACATACAGATCATATTCTAACTTTTCATCATGTTGAACTACATAGCATTGATTAGTTTTATATACATTTATTCGCTCACCTGATTTCTCAAGTAACATGCAACACTCACGTCTCTAAGTCGAAGTTAGTCGCGGACGTGGAGCTCTCGGCATCTGAAAAGATGTTGATCTTAGTTTTAGTCCTCTTTTTGTCTCAAAGTCTGCTCGCTATGGTCCATAATGTTTGAACAAAACCCTGCTAGGGATGCTCACGCTGTTGAGCACGCATAACGGGCATAACCGACCAAGTTGTCAACGTCTGTCGCCGTGGTTACTATTGCGTACAAGGTCAAACCTGGCGGGGATATGACGCCATTGACTGGCGACTCCTCACGCCGTTTCCTTGGTTAAAATCGCAATTTTCTCACGATTTACAAATAGTTGGAAACATTTGGGATGTTGTATTTAATCAACTAAACAAAATATATAACATTGGCCTAGTGATTTTAGGATATTTTATTGCAAAAAATCCTACATATTGTACCTTTAACACTAATGATTCCAGGACTTTCTCTCCAGGTGATGATTCCTGTGTCCTTGTATGTGTCCATTGAGCTGGTGAAGATGGGGCAGATCTTCTTCATCACTCAGGACGTGGAGCTTTACGACGAGGAGCTGGATAGTCGGGTCCAGTGTCGTGCTCTGAACATCACAGAAGACTTGGGACAGATCCAATATGTCTTCTCAGATAAGACAGGGACGCTTACAGAAAACAAGATGGTATTCAGGCGCTGCACCATTGTGGGGACTGAATACTGTCACGAGGAGAACGGTGCGTTTAGAGCTTCTTTTCTTTTTTATATTTTTTTATACGTTTTTATTGCTCTACGGTATTTATCTTTTCTATTTTGATTTTGTTCATGACCATTTTGTTGTTTTTTATGACCATTTTGTGTTTCAGTTCAGTGTTTCAATATGTTTGCTGTTTATTGTTAATATTATCTTGAGGAATAATAAGGACAGGTTTTATTTTTGGCATCCCTCAGCTGCTCGCTTGGCAGTTGTCAGTGGTGCAAATGAAGAGGAGGAAGACACTCTCTACCAACAGACAAAGCTTCCTCCTCTCTTCCCTCTGGAAGAATTACAGGACAGCCACACAGGAGACAAAAATCACGCCAACACTCAAGTCACAGCTGCCAATCGACGCAGATCAAGAGCGGCAGCGGGAGCCCAAAGTGACATGGCCTTCAGCACTCCTCTGGTGAGATCATAGATCAGAAGATGCTGATGATATCTGTGTTTCAGGGTAAAGAATTGGGAATTCAGGATGATTTGTTTTGAAAGAAGCGTCTTTTTCATGCTCTCCTAAAATTAGCTGGATATTTCGATGTGATGGCAATTTAGGGCACGTTTGCACGACAACGATGTTCTAAAAACTGAAACGTTTTTATTTTGTGTTTTTGAGTGTACAGAATGACAAAACTATCCCCGTTCACACTGATCCTCGAAAATGACTGAAAATTCTGTTGTTATTAACGAAAATGTCACTTTGTAACGAAACAAAGCCCCCTATAGACTGAACACGTAATAGGTACGCATACACATGTTTTTGTTGTTTACACAAAGACGTTAACGCTATCGTTTTCAAAAACTTGCACTTTGAATGCCGATTACTAAAGTTCACATTTTCAAGCCCCAAAAACGCAGTTGTTGTGTAAATTAATGGTTGGAGCTTGACATTCTCTCTGGACAGGAGCTTAAAGGCGGGACATGTCAAGTTCGTTGACGCCGTGTCGTCTGACAATGTCAGGCAGTTTTTGAGCATCAGTCAGCTTAGTTTTTTTGGTGTGTTCCACCTTTGGATCTAGGCTGTTTTTTTTCTGGGGGGGGGGGGGCAAGTTGAATCGGCGTCGGGCCGACGGTGTAAGAGAGAACTCTGATTGGCTGTTCAGCTTAGCGAATGAGAAGAGAATAAAAGCCAAAAGTGATGAATGAGGGCAAATGGTACAGACAAAAGCTGTTATAATTTTACGCCATCTTACCTGAGCATTGGAATGCACGAATATTATAATAATGACATGAGCCGACTGGAATGAAGAAAGTGATCAGCGTGATTGATATTGAAAATGGTGAACTCTGCTTTGTTTACGGTTTGTATATCTGCAGTCCTAGTTTCGGTTAAAAATAAAAATAAAAATAGACTATTGATACACTCATAAAAATAACTCTTTGAATGAACATAAAAAAAAATCATGGAAAGTATTTCCACATGATTAACTTGCTTTAATTCAGCATTATGCAATTAAGTTATTCCAATTTATTGTACTTATGTTGGGTCAACTTAATTCATTAAGGTTGATGTAACGTTTTTACTATGTTTGGGCACAAACTAATTTAATGGTGTCAGTGAATTTAAAAAGGCTCCCTGTCCCCTGATATGATTCAGGTATTCAAATTCATATATTCGTACATCCAATGCAATATAATTTATTTTAGTGTCATACTAATCAATTACTATTAGCTACCAATACCACTTTATAGCATCTTAAATGATACGATTTATTCGACTCTAGGGGTCGCTGTTTGACAAAAACAGAATTCCTGCATAGTGTGCCTTTAAAGGTTCAACCACACCCTAACCCTACCCATAATCATATCCCTAAACAAAACTAGGTTAAGCTACACCCGTTAGGGGGAGCTGGATGTCATTTGACGACATTGCAGTGTAAATTAAATTAGGTGGATATAGATATATATATATATTTTTTTTTTAAATATAAAGCATTTTGATTTGTCAAGGCTTATATAATGGACCTTTTCTTTGTACTAGCAAAATCTGGCAACACAAATGAGACTCTAGTCTAGTTTTTCTTATCCATACAAAAAGAGAAACATGCGCATTTAAATAAGCCATTAATTACTAGTCCTAGACATTTTTTTTTACTAAATGCAGTTTGTCACAACCTGAATTTTTCAGAAATTAATTCTGTTGTAGAATGCAGTTTTCACCCCCGTGAACTTCCTCTGAAACTGACAAACCAAATTTCCTCTCAGATACCCAGTCAATAAAATGATCAATTAATGGAAATGACACCATCAATTCCCCACGGTTAAATTATTTGAATAGAGCTGAAGTGTGTAATTTCTGACGTCTCGCCCCTGACCCATCTTCCTTCCATTCCCCTGCATGCTCACGGTCTGCCCCGCAGATGGCCGAGCAGTTTGGTGTCAGTTATGAGCACAGCAATGCTGGCTCTGATCCGCTATGTTTCGATCTGTTGACATATGGGGCTGCTGGGGTGCATTAAACATGGGCTACTGATACTGTACAGATTGTCTCGCGTCCCGCTGCCTCCTCGTATGACGTTGCGTGTTTTGTTGTTGTATGATCGTGTCATTTTCCACCTATGGAAACATACCACATGGTCTCGCTGTGAATGATGTAATCGGATACGCGCCTAACCATTCATATTTCCTCAAACAGGAAACAGTGGTGGTTCCAGACAGGAAGCTGATGCTGGAGGTGGACCGTCAGATGGCGAGCATCCTGAGCGGGCCCTACCTGGACTTTTTTCTGGCTTTGGCCATCTGCAACACCGTCGTGGTTTCCACAGCGACGGCCCAGAGACAGAGGGTGAGAGCGTGCGACGGCACTGACCTTGCTGGAGCCGAGAGGGTTGGGGGCTCTGACTCACAACACAAAAAAAACGGCACTCATGTCAAAACAATAACAATAATAGCCTACCATGTAAATTATGTAAATTAGTACCTGTGGCCGCATACTCGTTGCCCAGAGATTTTTTTTTTTATTGCTGCCCCTGAATGACTTATTTTTCTTTGGCTAGTGCTTCGCACCCCGGTGGTATGTTTTGTAATTACTACATTTTAATTCTCAAGCAAGCGCCAATGGGTCACTCGGTGGAGGCAATTAGATTTTTCATCAGTCGGGCGTCCCCCAAGTCCACCCCACACGTTTGTAATGAGTTGAGTCTGTGAGAGAAGTTTAGCGTAGCTGAGTATCCTTCACTGCTGGTCAGTGCTAATTTCCCAAATTGCACTTGAGGACCCCGAGCAAAGTACTTTGTCCAGGGTAGAAATTATATTTGGCCTCAGACCTGTAGCACTGAGACGTTCAAAGACATTGGGTCAACGTTAATTAAGTTGATTACCAATGGAGCATGATTGTATCACCCTGGGTCCATCACAGCTTAAGAGGCAGTCACAATGTATGCAGATCCACAGTACCTGAAGAACTGGATTATTAGAGCGTTTCAATATTTGCAATGTTTTATCATAATTAGCAGAACACAGTTATACAGAAAATCCGATTTAACTGATTCATTTCCAAATGGATTATACAATAACCGTGACTTATATAGTGCAAATAAATACTACTTCTACAGCTATATTTGCAGAAAATAGATTTGTAATTTTACAAGTAATCAATATGTACACTCCCATTCGTGGTTAGTATTTTTTTTTGGCTGGATTTATTTGATCGGAAGCAGTTAAAAAAAATATTGTGAAATTTTATTTCAATTTAAAATGAAAAACTTGTCTATGTTAATATATTAAATGTTATTTATTTTTGTCATGTTACTTCAGATTAAGTGTTACATGATCTTTAAAGGGATAGTTCACTTTGGGCGGCAGTGGCTCAGTGGTTCATGTGGGTTGTCTACGAACCGAAAGGTTGGTGGTTCAATCCTCGGTTCCACCTGACCAAGTGTCGAGATGTCCATGAGCAAGACACCTAACCCCAGCTGCTCCCGACGAGCTGGATGGCGCCTTGCATGGCTGACACCGCCGTCGGTGTATGAATGAGTGTATGAATGGGTGAATGTGAGGCAAAAAAATGTAAAGCGCTTTGGTGGCCATTAGGTCTATGAAGGCGCTATATAAATGCAGTCCATTTACCATTTACCATTTAAAAAAACTTTTGCTGATAATTTACTCACCTCCATGTCATCCAAGATGTCCATGTCTTTCTTTCTTCAGTCGAAAAGAAATTAAGGTTTTTGATGAAAACATTCCAGGATTTTCTCCATATAATGGACTTCAATGGGAACCAAACGCTTCAAGGTCCAAATGAGAGTTTCAGTACAGCTTCAATGGGCTTTAAACAACACCAGACAATGAATAAGGGTCTCATCTAGTGAAAAGATCAGGCATTTCAAAAATATATAAAAAAGTTTAAGTTTTATAGCACAAATGATCGCCTTGCTCTGTTCTGTGATGAGCGTTCGTGACTCTTCTGTTCGAACTCGTCCATCAAAATGAACAAATCTTTTTTCAAGTCATGACTCGAAGTGTCCTAGATAAGACCCTTTTTCATCGGTTGGTCTCATTTAAAGCCCTTTGAAGCTGCACTGAAACTCTCATTTGGACCTTGAACCGTTTGGTTCCCATTAAAGTCCATTATATGGAGAAAATCCTGGAATGTTTTTAACAAAAACCTTAATTTCTTTTCAACTGAAGAATGACATGGACATCTTGGATGGCAAGGGGGTGAGTAAGTTATCAGCAAAAGTTTTTTTAAAAAAGTGAACCACTCCTTTGAGAAATCATTCGAATACGCAACGCATTCTCACCCCAAGGCGTCACCTTTGACCATGCTTCAATATTTGACGTTTTAGGCGCCCTTTAACGTCACTTACATGACGCGATCCTACGGCGTCATCTAACTGACGCTAAAGGAAAGCGTCTGTTAGAGGACGCGGTTAGGTTTAGGTGTGGGGTGGGGGTAGGGTACACGCGATCCTAGGGCGTCATCTAACTGACGCTAAAGGGCGCCTAAAGCGTCAGATATTGAAGCATGTCCAAATGCTTCCCAAGGCGTCAGTTAGGTGACGCCTTGGGAGTGAGAATGGGCTGGAATACGCTGATGTTATCAATGTTGAAAACTGCTTGATATATTTATGAAAACCTTGATACAGTTTTCAAGGTCAAAAAGTCAAAAGATCATAATTTAATTAAAATAGTAATATTTTGTAACATTACACATTTACTTAATGCCACTTTCGGTCAATTTAATGTAACATTGGTCAATAAAAGTAATACTTTCTTTGTTTTTAAATCATACTGATCACAAACTTTTGAACACTGATCTAATATTTCACTGCACATCCAACACTGCACATGCATTGTTGAGAAAGAATAAGGCTGTGTTCAAAAAGCATGCTATCACACTATGCATGCTATTTCTGTCACACGTATACTAAGCACAGAAAGAGAAATAGCTACTGCATTTGACTAAAAGTGTAGTGTACAATAGATCCCAATGCACACTGCATGGATACTGTATACCACTATGCAATGCATTACATTGGCCATTAGTTTTTTAACTTCTTCCTTGATTCATAATTTAAACAGACTTTGAAAAAGACGTAATTAAGCACACTTGAAATAAAAATAGCCATATTTATTTCAGATGTGATAACTCTACTCACTAAATTGACATGCAACTTGGCCAGGTCTTACTAGGGCAGTGTAATAATGCAGTCAGTAGTATGCTAGTATAAAGAATCTATCACGCAAATAAATGTATGCATTTTTCCAGGTCAAAGGGCTCAGTAACTCTGCAGACTCCAGTGGTTCATTTCATATTATGGGACAGTGGTTCAGAAAGGGTTCCCTGAGGAACGTTTTCAGCTCCATGAAGTTCTTCAAGAGAGGCAGGGAGACACTCGCAGATCCTTTCGCCAAAGATGAAGACGAGCCTGACCTGTTTCACAGCTCTGATGTCTCAGACTCAACCACAGAGCAGAAGGTCATCTCAAGTGGAAGTGAGGTTAAACACAGTCTGTCTAGAACAGAGGAGGTGTGTTATGAGGCCCACAGCCCAGATGAGGCCGCCCTGATACACGCAGCAAAGGCTTATGGGTTCACAATGGTGGAACGCACTCCTTATTACGTGACCGTCAAGCTGCCTGATGACACCCTGCTGAAGTTTGAGGTGTTGGACGTCCTGACCTTTGACTCGACTCGGAGGAGGATGTCCATAATAGTACGACACCCACACACCAATGAAATCATCATGTATAGTAAAGGAGCTGATTCAGCCATCATGGAAAGACTGGGGAACGTTTTTTCAAGTGAGCATGAATCAGAATCACTGAGTCAGAATCATTTAGATAAAAAAAAATTACCAGCATACACTGTAAAAAATATTTTCATGATTTGTTATCACAACATTATTTCTTTTGTCAAATCAACTTAAATAATTTCCGTAGTTCAGATAACATAATATTTAAAGTAAGTTCCTGACGATTAAACCAATCTCCTTCATTGTATTAACTCAATTTTTCCATTTCAGTGAACTTAAATTTTTAAGACAGCCAGGTTACTTCATTTTTTAAGTTAAACCAACAGTTTACATCCTATAAAAGTTTGGGGTCAGTAAGGCTACATTTATAGTGAAATATTGTGAAATATTATTACAATTTAAAAAAGCCCTTATCTATTTGACTATATTTGAAAATGTCATTTATTCCTGATACAAAGCTGAAATTTCACCATCATTAGATTTTCATTTACTTAAACTATTAAAATATATAATTTATTTTTTATTCATGGAAAATGAATGATAATCTCCAAAAACACATGATAATAATGTTCCATATGGCTTGTGCACTTCCAAGTCTCCACACATCATATGATGATATTATGATTTTATTCATGAAAATCCTCCAGCATTGAAATATGTTGTAATTGAAATGTCAATGTGGCAGATTTGAATGTAAGTGTGTCGTTTGTTTTCCACAGATACGTCACAAGTGGATAATGTGGCGAAGCAAATTGCTGTAAAAACTCAAAAAGACCTTGATATGTACGCCAGGGATGGATTACGAACGCTGTGCTTTGCCAAAAAGGTAGAAGTTTTGCAGAATGTACGGCTAAATCTATCTGAAAACAGTTTAACAGTCTTGCTCATGAAAAGCTCTGTGTTTTTCTCTGAAGGTTATCAGTGAAAAGGAGTTCAAGGCCTGGTTTGCTATCAGACAGGAGGCACTGTCAGCCATTGAAGAGAAAGAAGAGCGTCTTATGGACACTGCAACCTACATAGAGAACAACTTAACTCTGCTGGGTACAGTCAAAGACTATTAATGAGTGTCATCCTAAACTTCCAAATAACATTCAATGTCACAGTCTGAAAACATGTTGAAGTAATGAGAGTTTTGTGACGTGAAATAAATTGCCGACGATGAGCTAAGCACATAGGCTAGAATAGATATCTAAAAGCTATCATGATCATTTTGCCAACAATGAACCCTGAATTTTTTAGTTTATAATATGTTTTATTTTTAATTTCAACAAATAAAACGTTATAACATTCAAAACTCGTTGACTTAGACTGCATTTGAAGAAAAATAAACAACAGTTTTATGTTAGCCTTGTGCGAACTTATTCAATAGAATTAGACTTCTACTTTCTTTCAACACTCTCAGAAAAAAAAGTTACAAAAGCTGTCACTGGGGCTGTACCTTTTCAAAAGGTAAACTTTTGTCCATTTTAGGTGCTAATATGTACATTTTAGGCACTAATATGTACATTTTATGTGCTAATATGTACACTTTAGGTACTAATATGTACATTTTAGGTGCTAATATGTCCATTTTAGGTGCTAATATGTCCATTTCATGAGCTAATATGTTCACTTTAGGTACTAATATGTACATTTGAGGTACTAATATGTACATTTTAGGTGTTGATATGTACATTTTAGGTGCTAATATGTACCACTAAGGTTCCAATATGCAGCCTTTGGGTACAAAAGTTTACCTTTTGAAAAGGTACAGCCCCAGTG
The DNA here is from genome assembly GCF_988280905.1 of Pimephales promelas. Taxonomy (NCBI): domain Eukaryota; kingdom Metazoa; phylum Chordata; class Actinopteri; order Cypriniformes; family Leuciscidae; genus Pimephales; species Pimephales promelas. The sequence continues at coordinate 15,412,326 of NC_142777.1, forward strand.
ACAGCTTTTGTACCTTTTTTTTCTGAGAGTGTAAGTGGAAAAAATAATATTTTTAATTCAGTAGCTTTTCTTATCATAGCCTACAAATGTTTTAGGAAACTCCCTTTCCTCTATCTACTGAAGCCTATGTAAAACGCATTTGCAGCTGCACATTGAGCGTCTGGCTCGCTCATAGGCTGTGCTGCGGCAACTGCACATCCAATGGCGCGGGCGCCTCTGACGTTCGACCAATGAGACAACTCTAGGTCATTACACGTCAGAGCCCACCGAGGGGGTGCCAAGTCCCCGAATTTTCCATTATAGCAGGTCTTTGTTCTTTCATAGTCTGACTGATGTTAGAAGCTATGTGTCTGTCATGGATTTGCACTGAATTAATTCTCGAACAAAGTGCGTTCCATATCAGTTTAATACGGAACAAGACATTTATGTGTCAAATACGGAACGATTCCATATTATACGGAAGGGTTGGCAACCCTAAGTTCACCCAAAAATGAAAATTTTGTCATTAATTACTCACCCTCATGTCGTTCCAAACCTGTAAGACTTTCATTCATCTTCGAAACACAAATGTAGATCTTTTTGATGAAATCGGAGCGATTTCTGTCCATTATTAGCAGCTACGCAACTACCACTTTGAAGCTTCAAAAAGTCCATGAAGAGATCGGAAAATGAATCTATATGAATCAGGTTAGTCAAAATTTTTGCGATCGCTTTATCTGATAAACAAATTGAAATTAGGCTTTTATTCAATTATTCAATCATGTTTGCTTGACATGTGAGAATCGGTGAGGTTTATTCTCGTGTTACGCATCACATTTGAGCTTCAGCGAGAGCCAATGAGGTTCATTCTCTTGTTACGCATCACAATTGAGCTTCAGCGAGAGCCAATTAGGTTCATTCTCGTGTTACGCATCACGTTTGAGCTTCAGCGAGACCCAATGAGGTTCATTCTCATGTTACGCATCACATTTGAGCTTCAGCGAGAGCCAATGAGGTTCATTCTCTTGTTACGCATCACAATTGAGCTTCAGCGAGAGCCAATTAGGTTCATTCTCATGTTACGCATCACATTTGAGCTTCGGCGAGAGACAATTAGGTTCACTCTCATGTTACGCATCACGTTTGAGCTTCAGCAAGAACCAATGATGTTCATTCTCGTGTTACGCAGCATGTTTGTGTTTCTGTTCTCGCATGTCAAGCAGGTTTGTTTGAGCTTCAGTTTATGTTCGCTGATATGTGAATTATATGTGAAAAGCCTAAATTAAATCTGTTCATCATATCTGTTCATCTCTCTCTTTTGGGCTAAACTGCTCAAATCAGATAGATTAGTTTTACTATCTCTTTATAAACTTTTTGAAGCGTCAAAGTGGTACTTGCATACCTGTCAATGGAGGGACAGAGATTTCTCAGATTTCATCAAAAACATCTTGATTTGTGTTCTGAAGATGAACGAAACTCATACAGGTTTGGAACGACATGAGGGTGAGTAAATGATGAGAGAATTTTCATTTTTGTGTGAATTATCCCTTTAATCCATTTACTTCTTATGCCCACAGGGGCCACCGGCATTGAGGACCGTCTCCAAGAAAATGTCCCAGAAACCATTCAGGCTCTGAGACGGGCTGGTATGCAGGTGTGGGTGCTGACAGGGGACAAACCTGAGACGGCTATCAACATCGCATACTCCTGCAAGCTGCTAGACCAAGAAGACCTGGTGTTCACCTTCAGCACAAACAGGAAGGTAGTTGATCTGACACTGTGCCATTCGGTGGCGGTGCCAACTAACTAATGATTTTATCACTGAGCAGACCAGACACTCCTTCCAATGATGACCTCCATTAGTCAACCAGCTTCATCAAAAAAAAAATATATATATATATGCTCAACATCGCATTAACATAGAATCTTTTCAACAAGATCAACCATATCTCTATATGAGCATGTTGATGGTTTGGGACTTAAAGGGATAGTTCACTTTGAAATAAATTTTTGATATGTTTTAGCTTACCTCAAGGGCATCCAAGATGTAGGTGTCTTTGTTTCCACAGTATTTTCAATTTTGACATTTTTCAGTCAAACCGTTGTTGTCTATCAGTCATACACTGGAGGCTAAGGGGGTCCACCAAAAAGCATGCACAGAGAAGTCAAAATTAAACATGATTTAATGACTCGTAAATGTAAGTAAACATTGATGGCCTAAGACATGAAACGAGCGGTTTGTGTGAGAAAACGAACAGTATTTATATCGTTTTTACCTCGTGTAATCACAGTGACGTCCAAGTGATCTGAATCAGTTGTGCAATGTCCAACTGAACCGAACTGAATCAGTTCAATGTTACGCCAGAAGTGATCTCCTGCGTGTGACATCACTCAATATTTACACGGAGATTTCGGAAGTTTTACCTTTTACTAAACATATTTAGATATACCGAAATCGTCTTCCATTGCGGTTTCCCGTATATCTAAATATGTTTAGTGAAAGGTAAAACTCCCGAAATCTCTGTATAAACAAAGAGTGACATAGGCGAGCAAGCGATCACTTCCAGCGCATGCGCAGACCGAAGCCTCCGTGCCGTCAGATCATTTTGTCATGGCTATGATTACAAGAGGTAAAAACGATATAAATACTGTTCGTTTTCTCACACAAACCATCAATGTGTACTTACATTTACGAGTCATTAAATCATGTTTAATTTGGACTTCTCTGTGCATGCTCTTTGGTGGACCCCCTTAGCCTCCAGTGTATGACTGATAGACAACAACGGTTTGACCAAAAAATGTCAAAATTGAAAACGCTGTGGAAACAAAGACACCTACATCTTGGATGCCCTTGAGGTAAGCTAAAACATACCAAAAATTAATTTCAAAGTGAACTATCCCTTTAAAACACTGAACCCGCACAAAAGGAAAAGGGTTAATTGGTTTATCTGGGACAACAGAGTCTACAGTGTTGTACAGTTTCATCCCCTCAAGAGTGAAGTTCTACATAGCGTGTTCAAACACATAAATGCGCTTGCAATAATTTGTCAGATATGCTGTTTTTCATTTCATGTCTGCCTGAGTCTGTGTTTAAGAGAGCTGAGAAAAAGTGCATTCACCATTCTGAATGGCTCATATTGGTGCTCTGTAATCCCATTTTCACACTTCTGAGGAGGGCAGGAAACCATTCTAGTTCCATTTCAACATTAAATCCCTTACCGAAGACTTTCACATATTGTTTCACACACATTTTATGAAATCCCCCATCTTATGCATCTAAAACCTTCTATTTCTGTTGTCTAAGTAGTATTTTTTTAAGGTAACACATTTTATTTGCCATCATCTTGTATATTAGTTCATTCCCGGAATAGAAATCTGTGTGAAACATGATATACTCATAAGCCATTTATGTAACAGTGAAATGGGCAGCAACTGAAATTTAATTTTGACATGACTTTAACCTAGATATATGCTCCAACCAGTCATGTTTTGTATAACATATAGCAGTGAAGGATGGGGTGCCTCGTGACATTGTGATGTCACTACTCATGAATATTAATTAGGTCTTGCTGTCATTGCAAGATAATCTCATTTTAGATTTGCAATACTGCCCAACTTGATGTGACATCATGCTAACAACATGTTCCACAATGCACATGTGATAACAAGACAGCTGTAGTTTTCGGAGCCAGATGCTGCAGTTGATCTTCACGGCAAACTGAAGCCATGATGGAAAATGAATCATCACAGCTTGAAACTCATTGGCTTAGAAAATCCGTCATATTTTTGGCTTGTCTAAAATTGAATTTCATTTAAACTAAAAATGGATGTAAAAAGAATACAATATAGTAGTTAAAAGACCTTACCATTCAAACATTTGGGGTCAGTGTGATTTTAATATTAATATTAATATTAAGGTGTTTTGGCTTAATATTTTTATTTACTATTGATTAAAATGGACAGTAAAAAAATGTATAATGTTACAAGAGATTTTCATTTCAAATACATTTTGTTCTTTTGAACTTTTTATTCAATAAAGAATCTTGGAGAAAAAAAATGGTTTTCACTAAAGATGAAGCATATGAACTCAACATTGATAATAACGAGAAATATTTCTTGAGAAGCAAATCAGTATATCAGAATGATTTCTGAAGGATCGGCTGGAGAAATGATGCTGAAAATTCACTGGAATAAATGAGCCAGACCGATATATCGGCAGGCCGATATTATGCATTTTCCAAACTATCGGTATCGTCAGTTATAATGGCTGATAAATGAATATGTCAAAAATAAAATAAAAACGCATGAAACACGCTTGAACCATGTCATGAGTGTTGGAGTTGTATAGTTTGTCCACCAGAGGGCACCGTCAACTGGCAACACTCATTGAGTTGGTCACGAGACATACATTGCATGAATAACAATTAAAAGAACATCTCCATCAGTTCTCTTAACTCAAATAAGCATGACAAAATTTGTGACTATCATGTCCAGTTTTGCTGCTGTTAAATAAGTCGAGAGTGAAGCGGAATTAGCTAGTAATAGTTACGTTATGTTGTTACAGTGTAGTTGACTGACTTTCCTAGAGATGTATCATCTCTCCTTGGCCTGTTTTATTGAAAATGTATGTTTTAAAATTTACAGTATGATGTTAGCCATTGCTAAATTATGGCTCATCATAGACTAGCTAACCACAAAGCTAGCTAATACCACTGTCATCAGTCTGTTCTGTTGTGACAATAAAAGAAACAAGTTTCTTTTTAAAATGCATTATCATATTATTTTAGTTAAAACTCATAAATAACTACTTATAACTAATGTTAGGGAAATCTATTAATGTTTTGTTGCGCGTTTCTGGAAAAAAAAAATATCGGCCGATATATCGGAATATCGGATTTTAAAACCAACAAATATTTTTATCGGTATCTGCCTCAAAATCCTTTATCGGTCGGGCTCTTAAAATATATTAAAACAGAAAACTATGGAAGCTTGTTTCCTCTACGGAGTAAAACAATTTAAAATATAATTGTGACTTTTTTTCTCAGAATTGCGAGATTTAGACCCAATCTTGAAATTGTGAGTTATAAAGTCAGAATTGTGAGATATAAACCTTTTTTTCTCGCAGTTGCAAGTTAATTCTGACTTTTAGTTCTCACATCTTTTCTCATAATTTTGATTAAAAAAAAACACAATTGCAAGTCATAAAGTCTTGAATTCAATTCTGAAGGCGGAAAAATACTTTTTTCTTATCTCACAATTCCGACTCTTACAATTATAACTCGCAATCTTGCAACTCAAAATTTCAGGTTTATATAAATCAAATCTTACTTAATCAAAAAAAGTTACCTTTTTATTTTATTTTATTTATTTATTATTCTTTGGCAGAAACAAAAAGCTTCCATTGAAAACAATTATTTTAAATTGCAATACTGTTTCACACCGATCACACGGTTATTGTTTACAGTATTTTTTGAGCCTTGGTGAGCATAAAAAACGGTATTGTACACTGAATTACCTGTTCATCATTGACATTATATTGCAAACGTATGAATTTTCCACTGCAATAAATAATGTGGATATATGTTTTTGAAGTTCAAATACTAACACAATTCTTGTTTTATATTGCAGTCTTTGTGTAAAATGAGGTTAGAGGACACACTGGGAGAGGTGCGACGGAGTTCCCTGTCACCCGCAGGAGATGTCCAGTTCAAGGGTAATAACTCTGCGTTTACGATGACGGAGCACAGCATCGGGCTGGTGATAGATGGGCCGACTCTGAGCATGGCCATGTCAGACGACCTGGTGGAGCAGTTTGTGGAGCTTTGCAAACACTGCCGTGCGGTGCTTTGCTGTCGAGTGACGCCGCTGCAGAAGAGCAGTGTGGTCAAACTCATACGGCAGAAACTGAGGGTCATGACCCTCGCTATAGGTAATGAAACCTTTGAATTGAGGTGGATGGGTTTATGAAATCATTTATAAGATTACTTTTGTGCAGGTTTGTGAAGTACACTGGTTTTCTGTTGTGCTACATTATGATTTGTGTCGATTTAGGTGACGGCGCCAATGATGTGAACATGATTCAAGCTGCAGATGTTGGCATTGGGGTTTCTGGACAAGAGGGAATGCAGGTTTGTGTTTTTTGTGTTTTGTAACCAAATCGTTGGTGAAGTAAGGCACTGAAATGTATCAATCAATAAGACATTCATTTTTAAAGAGGGATTTTCTGTTTGACTGGATCAGGTGTGTTTTAAGTGTGTCTCCATTGTGAACGATGTTTCTTTCATATTGTGATGCATATCTGAGTGAAACAGCTTCCTGAATGAGAAAAAAAATGAGGGAGGGGCACGTTAATATTTTGAAAGCTGCCATATTATGCTATTCTAAAGGTTCCTAATTTTGGTCTCCTACAACAGGTTTACGTGCATCAAAAGTAAAAAAACAAAACAAAAAACACTTACATTTTTTTCGTAATATACATTGGACATCACCACATTTTCCAGTGATTCTCAAATGATGCATTGGATGATTCGTCTCTAAATCCCTCATTTCCATAAGCTTACACTGTTCTGATTGGCCAGATTGCCCAGTCTGTTGTGATTGGTCTACTGCTTACAGCGTGTTTCAGAAGCAAATCGCTCATTACCATAACTGAACTTCAGCTCCAGAGGCTTCCTCAGTCCTCAGAGATTGTACACACGGTACAGTCAGTCAAGTCAAGTAAAGTCAAGTTAAGTCGCAGCTCTAGAAGAAAGTCATTGTCCATTTTAAGTAAGTTTTTGATTGATTCATTGCCATTGTAAAAATTCTTAGGTATTAACTTAGGGGCCGCTTACACGACACCGCCTTGAAACTGAAGGCGTCCCGGCCGTTCATTTACACAACAATGGTGTTTGGTGGCCTGAGAACGCACACTTTGAAGTTTTTTAAAATACCTTTGAAACAAGTTGAAGTCGATACCGTTATCATCTCAAAAATGTGAATCTGTGAAAACCGTGATGCCATGCACACGCATACTACGTGTTTAGTCAATAGGTATGCGCGTTTGAATGCTTATTTGCATAGGTGCACAGTCTTTCTTTACAAAGTGACATCACCAAATTACAAGTTTACGCAGATCTATGTTATCGGGAATCCCCCTGACAACAGTTTTCATCTGGACAGAGGGATCTGGACAGAGAGATAGCTTTTACCATATCAATGCGAGTACGAGTCCGATGATGAAACATTGGAAGAACTAGTTATTCAACCCGAACTTCCATCGCAAGGACGACTTGAGGATATTTCTCAGTGATGAACTACTCAGTTTGTCGTCTATTATGAGATTAACAAGTTTATATCCATCAACAAACCGATGTGTATATTTCAAATTTATTGCGGGAACTGTGTCATTAACTACATCAATAACAGCTCATACATTAGCCGAGCACTAACGTGAATGACTAAATTTAAAGTTTAAAAAGTCTCAAATCTTGCTCCATCCTTCATCATTTCTAAAATTAAAGATACATTTTTGATAGACCTTTTACTGTCTAATTATTTTTTTCAGTGTGCGGGCAACTTCAATTTCATAAAACCCACATAGAAGTGTTAATAAAAAAAAATGCACTATTAGAATAAAACAGGTTAGTTATGACAAAACAGGGTTTTGTTGTTCTTTCTTTTGATATATTGCATGTTCAGATATTTGGGCCTTTAGATATTAGATATTCATAAAGTTTTATGAAAATGATTAAAAATATTGGTGGTGGCTGTCATTTTATTTATTTTTTTCTTTCAAAAAACACTAGTGGGAAAGAGTTAAAAATAATACTATAATGATGTGAACAAATAAATCATTTACAATAAACATTCCATAAGAAAAGAACTGTCAGTTTAGAATTCATGGTGACTTTAAGTGCTGTGTTTGTCTTGCAGGCCGTCATGGCCAGTGATTTTGCCATCACTCGATTTAAACACCTGCAAAGACTGCTGCTGGTTCACGGACACTGGTGCTACTCAAGACTGGCCAACATGGTCATCTATTTCTTCTACAAGAATGTGGTAATTATCAACATGACAACCAATTTTGTTGCAATTGTATAGGAAACGAGTGAAAAACTTTTGCTGATAATTTACTCACCCCCATGTCATCCAAGATGTCCATGTCATTCTTTCTTCAGTCGAAAAGGATTCAGTCAGGATTTTTCTCCATGTAATGGACTTCACTGGGAATCAAACGGTTCAAGGTCCAAAAGACAGTTTCAGTGCAAACTGTTCAAAGGGCTTTAAACGAATTCAGACGATGAATAAGGGTCTTATCAAGCGAAACAATTGATCATTAAAAAAGTTTTATAAGCTCAAATGCTCGTGACTCTCCTGTTCGAACTCGTTCATCAAAATGAACAAATCTTTTTTTGTGTCCTTTGGATCATTCAACAAACGAAATGAACGAGTTGACTCTGGAAAAGATTTGTTCATTTTGATGAACAAGTTTGAACAGGAGAGTCACGAACGCGCAATCACAGAACAGAGCAAGGCGAGCATTTGAGCTTATAAAACTTAAACTTTGTTGTTTTTTTAAATGAGCGATCGTTTCGCTTGATAAGACCCTTATTCATCGTCTGGAATCGTTAAAAGCCCTTTGAACAGTTTGCACTGAAACTGTCTTTTGGACCTTGAACCGTTTGGTTCCCACTGAAGTCCATTGTATGCAGAAAATACTGGAATGTTTTCATCAAAAACCTTAATTTCTTTTCGACTGAAGAAAGAATGACATGGACATCTTGGATGACATGGGGGTGAGTAAATTATCAGCAAAAGTTTTTTTTTTAAAAGTGAGCAACTCCTTTAAGACTTTATTTCCTTTTTTAACATCTTAAGACAGTGTTCACAATTAATATTAGCAGTTGTTTTGCATGTTTTGCTGAAGAAAAGTAAGATTAAAATATGCCTACTTTCTACAAAGTCAGAATGTGTTCAGCACTAAAGATACATACAACTCACAAAACCAGCACAGAAAATGTTTGAACCAAGTCACATGATCCACATACTCCAAACAGACTCAACTATGATAATGATAACATAATTGGACGACAAATTATCTCCGATGCCTCCTGCAATTGATTAAAGAGTATGTGTTGCACATTGCATGTTTAAGGGTCAAAAACACTTATGAAATATAAGTAATTAGTATTTACACTTGTTTAACTAACTAGTGTTATCTCACGCAGGCGTATGTGAATCTGCTGTTCTGGTATCAGTTCTACTGTGGCTTCTCTGCAACAGCCATGATCGACTACTGGCTCATGATATTTTTCAACCTGCTCTTCACCTCGGCTCCTCCCATCATGTTTGGGATAATGGACAAAGAGGTGTCAGACTCCACTTTACTGAGCCTGCCCGAGCTCTATAAGAGAGGACAGCACTCAGAGGTGAGAATTCGCACTGACAATCCATCATTACTATACCACTATCTTTACTCATGTCTGGGGTAACGGGGTTAAAAAGATATTTCTATTAGAAAACTCAGTAACACTTTATTTCTATGCTCTCCCAAAAAACATTCTGCTGACTATAACTACATGTCAGCTAACCCGAACCCTATGCCTGACCATAACTACAGTCACTTACTACTAATAACTACTACAGTCTACTAATACTCTAAAGAGAGTTAGTTGACATGTAGTTACACATTTACTTGTAGTTATCAGAATGTCTAAAGTGGACCATTGAAATAAAGTGTAACTGAAAATTCATTTTAGAAATTAAAGGAGTAGTTCACTTTAAAAAAAAAAAACGTTTGCTGATAATTTGCTCACCCCCATGCCATCCAAGATGTCCACGTCTTTCTTTCTTCAGTCGAAAAGAAATTAAGGTTTTTGATGACAACATTCCAGGATTTTCTCCACATAATGGACTTCATTGGGAACCAAACGGTTCAAGGTCCAAATGAGAGTTTCAGTGCAAACTGTTCAAAGGGCTTTAAACGATTCCAGACGATGAATAAGGGTCTTATCAAGCGAAACGATCCGTCATTTAAAAAATAAATAAAAAAGTTTAAGTTTTATAAGCTCAAATGGTCGCCTTGCTCTGTTCTGTGATGCGCGTTCGTGACTCTCCTGTTCGAACTCGTTCATCAAAATGAACAAATCATGACTCGAAGGGTCCTAGATAAGACCCTTATTCATCGTCAGGTGTCGTTTAAAGCCCTTTGAACAGTTTGCACTGAAACTCTCATTTGGACCTTGAACCGTTTGGTTCCCATTGAAGTCCATTATATGGAGAAAATCCTGGAATGTTTTCATCAATAACCTTAATTTCTTTCCGACTGAAGAAAGAATGACGTGGATATCTTGGATGAGGGGTGAGTAAATTATCAGAAAAAGTTTTTTTAAAAAGTGAACTAATCCTTTAAATACATTGTTAGAGAATAAATCTAAATCAACCAAGGCAGTTGTAGTTATATTTTCTAAATGCATTCAACTATTATTTTAATAACAAATACCATAGCAAGTTACGAGTACCTAACCACGGTGAAGCATTGCATGTCTTGTAACACATTGAAACGTTTGATACAGGGCTACAGGCGTTCAACGTTTTGGATTGCAATTCTAGATGCTTTCTATCAGAGTCTAGTGTGCTTTTTTATTCCATACTGGGTAAGAACATCTGTTCAGTCTCTTGTCAGTTTCTGAATCATGTGTTTGGAGTAACTTGTTATCTGATCACTGCTTGTACTTTCTCAAGACGTACAACGGTTCAGACATCGGCATATTCTCGTTCGGCACTCCCATGAACACGGTCTCTCTGTTCACCATCATCCTGCATCTGGCCATTGAGATCAAGAGCTGGGTGAGTTTACGCTCCACTTCATCACTGCAGAACACAATCACACGGCATCTATCATCTCACATTCACTTCGTAGAGAGTGTGGTCAGGGTACCGCCGTATTTACTGTTTGACAGGAATGAAAACGAGGCTGTGAGGGATAGAAATCATAGAATACAGTGTGTTTAGTGGATTATAATAACAATCAGCAGATGAAATGTCTTTCAGAAAAAAAAAAACTTTCGGTATATGAGAACTCATTTGAAGGGGTCATGAACTGGCTTTCTAAATTTTATTATATTGTTGTCTGAGGTAAATTTAAGATGTTCGCTTGGTTTTTGCATTCAAAAACATCAAAATTAGTGTAGTAATAGGCTATTTTCCACCCTAGTTTATGAGCCCAGCTCAAAAACGCTCGTTTTTTTTGGCGTCTCGCACTGAAGACTTGGAAGTAAATGCCCACTGCTGTGAGTGGATAACAGTTTTGCATATTATAATGAGTTTCACTCTCGACCCGGTTTGTCATCACGAGGTAGGCATCTATGTTAGCTATGCATGTAATGCGTGAATCGGTGGGCGGGACTAAACAGGCCGTGTTGAAGTAGGCGTTGATCTTCTACTGCGGGGGTGGTGTTTTATCCTCTTTGACATCATAGTTCCCCACTTTGAAAAACGTTTGCAGAGCCTGGTGTCAATAAAAGCTTTAATTGGACTAACAAGGACATTTTCAGTTCTGAAACTTACAGGATATTCTTATAATATGATGACACCTTAGATGTCAAAAGCTCAAGGAAAATTTGATTTCTCAGTTCATCACCCCTTTAAAACAGTTTGTTGTGAGTAGTAAAAATGATGTGATCTTCAAATTCTATAAATGAAAATAAAAAAGAATGGCTTCTAACCTTGCTAAGGTCTATTGGTGCAACATTTTCTTTACTGATTATAATTTTAATTAAAGAATGATGACACTCACGGATGAATCATGTTTTTAAAAGGCTCAGTTATTTGATCACTTTTGTTTTGTTCCCTGGTGCCAAATTATAATGTTAGTCAAGGTCTCTGGGATTGTTTTTGCTACTGTACCTTTAAGACAGGGTAAACAGTTATTGTTAGCTATAAACGGCCATTCAAAAGATTTAAGATTGGGGTCAATAAAATTTATTTAAAAAGACTTTAATTATGTACGCATTAAACTGATCAAAAGCGACAGTATTAACATTTATACAATTAAATGCTGTTCTTTTGAACTTTCTATTCATCAAAAAAAAAAATCCTGATAATCATGGTTTCTATGAAAATATGAAGCAGCACAACTATTTTCAACATCGATAAAAATAAGAAATGTTTCTTGAGTTATCAAATCATCATTTTAGAATGATTTGTGAAGGATCATGTGACACTGAAGGCTGGAGTAGTGAAAATGGCGCTAATAAATTACGTTTTAATACAAATATTCAAATGGAAAACAGAATTGTGAATTGTAATAATATTTCGCAATATTAGTATTTTTACTGTATTTTTTTTATTAAATAAATGCAGTCTTACAGTCAGACCCCATACAAATGATAGTGTATACAACCAGAATAAAAGTATGTTCTTTCGACTAGAATAATAATACAATTGGTTGATTGTGCGTTAATATTTGAATAGTCAATATTTTGTGCAGCTTATTTTCGATTAATGTTTTTTTTTTAAACACTTTAGAGGTTTTTAAGGTTATAGCAAGCATGTCTTAATTATTCTTTATGTAAAAACATGCATGAAAAAAACATTTTTAATGAAATGACCTCTTTTTGTTTGACTTGCAGACGGTGGTGCACTGGGTGATCATGATCGGCAGTGTGCTGGTGTACTTCATCGTGACTCTGGCCTACAGCGCCATCTGTACCAGCTGCAACCCTCCCTCCAACCCCTACTGGACCATGCACAAACAAATGGCCGATCCCATGTTTTACCTCGTCTGCATTTTAACAACTGTTGTTGCTTTACTGCCAAGGTAACCAAAGTTTAGCATTACCATTATGTGTATAATAGCATCATATTAGTGTTGTTGTTATACATGAATAAGGTGACCATCTGGTTAATGCTCAGTTGCAGGACAATATGTGATTTTGTGTGTGAGATAAATTTACTACTATGTAAATAGTGATTTACATTAGTTGGAAAGCCTATTTGCCATCAAGTTGGATAATAACGTTTTAAATCCTCAATAAGCTTTGTTAATTGTGACCGGCTCTGTGACTGGCACTCAATGTGCCCAGGTTCGAGTGATGTGGGATGGTGATGGCGCAGTGGATAAGACACATGCCTTTGGTGTGAGAAACCTGGGTTCGAATCCAATAGCTGGGTTTCAGTCACGTGATTATGATGACGCGCGAAATTCAGATGGAGGGCAGGGAGTGAAGAGCGCAATGGACGAGATGGAGGAAAGTACGCACAGTACTACGTTACACGCAAGAGAAAGATATAAACAAAAAATCAAACAAATGTTGGACGTGATCCTTACGTTATGAAGAGGAGCGATTTTTCAACTGAACTGAAAGATTTTCCGGCCATCGAGGCGGTAGATATCAGCAACTACCTCATCTTGCAGACATACTTTGACTTTACAAAGTTCGGAAACATTACACGTTACACAAACATTGCCACTTCAGTTGTATTAACCAACCCGATCTCACAACCAAGTCGTACGAATTCGACGAATGATTAAAAAGTGGCTAATTCGTAACAATTCATACGATCTCACTCGCTAAATCATACATATTTTACGAATTGGCCAATTCGTATGAATTCGTACGAATGACCTACCCCTTACCCCGCCCCTAAACCTAACCATCACGTGGGTTTAGACAAATCGTACGAATTAGTACGAGTGAGGTCGTATGAATTAGTACAAATTAGCCACTTTTTAATCATGCGTCGAATTCGTACGAATTGGTCGTGAGATAGTGTTGTATTAACTCACCTTTGACGAAGTGATCACTGCACACATGGGCATTTTCCTATTCGGCATTCGACGTAGGTTTGCAAGCCGTTTTCCCGGAGTTTTTCAGTCAATTTCTAGCATTTTCCCCCCTTATGAACAACCACTTTTGGTACACGATAAAAACTCCTAGTGATGTGATTGATTTAATTAACGATAAACGACGCAAAACCTAGGCATTTTGAGTTTGTTATAGACCTTATGCACCATAGAAACGTGAGCGCCGTCATCTTTAGAATATTGTCTTTGAACTTCCGGTTCTGTATATTTCTATGGCATCGCTGTCGAGGAGTAATTAGCTGGTGAAGTGGATTTACTTATTCTAGAGTTAACAAAAGTCATCATGAGCATTGTAATGTTTATAATAAGCATTGTAAAGCAGATGTCTTAACAAATGTTGAACGGGAATTTTTTTAAGAGCAGTTCATTCATATATGCAAGATCGCTGTGGAAATACAGACCAGAAGTCAAAAGACAACGAGCGCAACGCTGAAAAGGGGTGGGGCTACATAAGGTCTATAGTTCTTTCTAAATACACCAAATCACTTCCTGCCCTCCATTTGCATTTCGCGCCATGGCAACGCAGTGGCGTGACGTCATATTAAAACAAGCTATTTGAGACACCAATATGTCCCTGAAGGCCAATTTATACTTCTGCGTAGGGTGCGCGCAGTAGCTACGACGTAGCATACGCACAGACGTGGACCATACCCTTCGCCTTAGCCTGACGCGCACCTCCTCAAAAAATTTAACTACATGACGTAAAGACGCGGACCGCAAGATCTGTGATTGGTCGGCTTGGTAGCATCGCATTTCCTCCTACGCATTTCCGCACATACCATCTCCTTCGACGTCTTCTCTCGTTTCTGCCTTTTAGTTTTAGTAATTTCACTAAAATGAATTGTTTTTCCACCTCAATAAGCTCCAACTCCAACATGATCCGGTCTCTTTCAGTCACCATTGCTTGTAGTAACCTAGCCGCGAGGAATCTAAACACAGTGGAACATTAAAACCCTCCGCCGCCAACTAGTGTTTCGGAGCAGTACTGCAGAGCAAGCAAGACCTGAACGCAGAAGTATAAATGCTAACGACGGCGTAGCCTACGTGCGTAGCCAACGCCGTACACTACGGCATGCCCTCGACGCAGAAGTATAAATTGGCCTTGAGCAAGACACTTAACCCCTAGTTGCTCCAGAGGCGTGCGACCTCCGACATATATAGCAATTGTAAGTCACTTTGGATAAAAGCGTCAGCTAAATTAATAATGTAAATGATGTAATTTAATTTGCTGGACCTATTCAGTCTACTAAATATAATGACCTGAATAACAGTATAGGTAAAAATCATAAATAGCGATGTTTATTTTCACTTTATTAGACTACAGGACAAAGCTCCCAATTTCAGGACTTGGTTTCACGTTAGCGTCACTGAACCGCCACAGCGCACCGAGCGGACCATATATCGGCGCAGACCAGAGAACGTTTTTGGGATCGGACCCATTTGAATTCTGCACAGTATATTTTAAAGTTTGATTAGTTTGAAACTGCGGCTTTACTGAGTTCAACAGCTCTGGCCGAGATGTGCTCTAAACTAAAAGCTATTGGCTATTTAAAAAAATTTAAAAAACAATTTCTCTCAACATGGCCCTATTTTTTATTTTTTTTCTAGGTACACCTTTCATGTCCTAAAGGGAACTCTGGCACCCTCCCCTCACCTCCGCGCACGGCAGCTCGAGCGGCTCCCCCCCTCCCATCGGGAGCAGCGGATCAGAGAGTGGCGTGGTCTCCGAGACACGTGCATTTCTCTCAGATCCCAGGAACACAGCTCCTCTCCCTGCCCCAGTGCGTAAAGTACACACACTCCACAGTCCGGCACACTCCACTTCCATTTCCTCAAGCACAGAGAATGACAATGCCGCAAAATTCTTCAATACAACACACAAGTGCCAAAAGCCAAAACGGAAAGTTTATTTATTTTTTGAGGGAACTTCCCGCGCTGGTTTCGCTGTGCTCATTCACTTCAAGGAATGAAGCTGTGCTTTTCAATTTTGAATGTGCTCTTTGCTCTCACAAACCATTTGCATGATCTTCACTTGGTTCTGTGCGGCTCAGTCCACACAAGATCAATGTATGCATATCATTTCTCAGCGGCGTGAAAGTAATCTGTTCGGTGGATGCAGCTGAGTCTTTTCCCTTCAGCGAAACCAACTTCTTGTTGTCATGTGGACCACATTTGTATGCATTTGCGCTTTGAGCTGCTCATGTAATAATTGAGGTTTGCAGATGCTACATAATATCTTGGTTCATCAGAGCTTGTTGTGCACGCTGACAGAAATACAAGCACAAGTGAGATGAAAGGAGGCTGGATCTTCTTTTTCTTCTTCTTTATAGGCCTACCTAAATTGATTGTCACATAAGGCTTGTTGATGATGCCTGTGGGTGTATGCGTGTAATGAGGCAGATCACACAGTCCTTCGCTCTCATTTGAATATTTAATTGCACTGCTGACGTCTGGCTGACGTCCTTCACTCATGACGGGGTCAGTGATGACCTCACGCTCAGACAGATCATAGCCGAGCGAGCGTGTCTCTTTTCCCCATCCTTCCAGCATGTGTGTGACATACACCTCAGTCAGGGGAAAAAAGAGTCAGTCGCTGCTTCTATTTGCAGAACCCAGGGCGGGTTTATGTAATGATGACAGACATGTTTCTGACGGGCCGCTTCTGCTCTCTGGTGGCAGTTTGACGAAATGCAAATACTAGCATCCATTTATTAAAGCCACGTGACAGTGTTTCATGTCACTTACTGAAGGATTTCCTTAAAGGCGGGAACTACGGGTGATTTGATTAAAATTTAACTTAATAAAACATTTTTGATGTGATTTTTAAACTTTTAATATACAAACGAATGTCACTTTCTCTGTGTGTGAAAAGGGTAATTTAAAATATGATTTGATAAAAAAACAAATGTAAACTTATGTTTGTGTGATGCAATATTATGTATGTTTATTTTAATGTAATTTAAGAAGCAATGTTTAGAAGTAAGCTTTTCTTTCTGTTACGATAATTACATAATGATTAATATTTGTAATAATGAACAAAATAGGAAAATGACATTTATTTGATTCTGTAATGGGTGAATGGAATATAAAAGTATGAAAATGATTTTTTATTCATTTCAATTGTGGATGTTTTTTAATTGTTTGATCTATTGTGGAAAGCCAAAGTTGTTAATTATCAACCCTATCTGACAAAGAGACCACAAATAAATTCAAAAGAAATACAAACAAAACAACAACAAATGAAATAGTTTGTAATCTTGACCTTCATTTGAAATGTACACTAATATTGAGTATTCTACATACTATGAAAAATATGTTTTTAAAAAGGCAGTAACGCTAAAGCTTGTTTTGTGAATTACAGTAAATGACATAGTCTCTTATCAGAGTCTCCACCAAATCCTGGACATGCAAAGTCTCATGAGAAGAGATACTTTACACAGTATCATTTCAATGATCAGAGTAACACACAAGGACAGTGTAAATGCATATTTTACTTTGAATGTTTATAAGCCTAATCTAATAAACAACAGCAGATAATATGACAGGTACACTAATATGCATTAATACATGATTAATTACGTCATTGTTAGTGCAAATTCATGTGCAAATTACTACAATTACTAAATGTTAATAATGATGTGCCCCAACAAGTAAAGTCATAACATAATGATACCTTTGCAAATCATTAGCTAACGATTAATTAAAGCAGACAACTGGAAGTTTAAGTGCATAGCTTTGACTCATTGTGGTAATTAACACTATTAGTTAATAAAATATGTTATTAAGGAATTAATACACAATGACACATTGAATTAGCAATTCATGTATTACTTAATCTATTAATCATATAGACTGTTTAGTTGCTGATGCAGTAATCATTAATTAATGGTTTAGTTCTTTTTGAGTTATACATTAACTCATAATTATCTGTGCATTAGTTAAGCATGAATTAATGCATATTAGTGCACCCGCATTGTAAAGTGTTACCACAACGATTGATAACTAAGATTAGGAAATGGAGTCGAAATATTGATTATTGTTCATGTTAACTAATCTAGTGGACTATGTTAACAAATAAAACCTTAAGTTACTTGTTAGAAATTTGTCATTTTTCTAAACTATAAAGAAAAGTCTTCCTTTTTTCCCCCTACAACTAGCTTAAAGTATTCTGGCTAGGCAATATAAGAAAGGTTAGGCCATAAAACACAAGCTATTTAACAAGTCCCAGAGGGCCAATGAATTTTACAAAAAGTGGTTCATGTGTGTGTGTGCACTTGTTTGGAACTGTAAACACTTTGTATTCAAATCCCATCTCAGAGCTGCAACCACAAATCATGTTTTTACTACAGCACTAATGATCCAGATGTGTAGTCAGATGTTCCGTTTCCCATGCTAAATTTTAATTACCCAGTTCTGTCTAATGGCTGCCAAATGCAGACTGCTTGTTTGCAAGGTAGACAAGAGATATCTAAATGCTTTAATGCATCTAACATGTGGGAAACCAAAAATGTTAGGAGACCTCGCTGTGGATTTGCTTAATGTTGAAACTAAGTTCATATTCAGTCTAAATCCTAACCTATTAGTTTTGACATGACTCAGACGGTGACGCACTGACCTGCAGGAGATACAAGAGGACAGCTACTCATCTTCAGCAGCTTGAGCATGTCACTGTTGTTGGTGACCAGTAGTACCTTCAGGGAAGGGTCATCATCAACCAGTGTGTCATCCATTTGTGGATAGAGACTTGGAATTCAAAAAACCCCACCGTCCTGATGTCTTGGGACGTCTTTTGACCATACGTCAACATCCGCCTTTTTAGGGTACCCTTAAACATCGGTTAGATGACGTTATCGGATCCTAACCCAACCCCAAACCTAACCCGTTAAAGGTAAAGCGTCAGTTGTATGACGGCCCGGGATCGTATAACCGACGTTTAAGGGTACCCTAAAAAGGCGGATGTTGACGTATGGTCAAAAGACGTCCCAAGACGTCAGTTATATGATTTCTTGGGATGAGACTGTGTTACAGCATCAGGGCTGAGAGACAAAGTGTGACTAAGAACAGACCAGACAAGACAGGCAAAATCAGTGCCTCTGGCTTCTCCTACCCTTTACATGAAGCATTATTTCATTATTTCACGAGGCCACCCCGCTATGGCGCTAGTTGTTTTGGCATGCTGGTTAATTTTTTAAACATGTCATAAACTATTAGCCTAATATAAAACTACAAACTTATATTCTTTAAATACACTCACCGGCCACTTTATTAGGTACCCCATGCTAGTAACGGGTTGGACCCCCTTTTGCCTTCAGAACTGCCTCAATTCTTCGTGGCATAGATTCAACAAGGTGCTGGAAGCATTCCTCAGGGAGTTTGGTCCATATTGACATGATGGCATCACACAGTTGCCGCAGATTTGTCGGCTGCACATCCATGATGCGAATCTCCCGTTCCACCACATCCCAAAGATGCTCTATTGGATTGAGATCTGGTGACTGTGGAGGCCATTTGAGTACAGCGAACTCATTGTCATGTTCAAGAAACCAGTCTGAGATGATTCCAGCTTTATGACATGGCGCATTATCCTGCTGAAAGTAGCCATCAGAAGTTGGGTACATTGTGGTCATAAAGGGATGGACATGGTCAGCAACAATACTCAGGTAGGCTGTGGCGTTGCAACGATGCTCAATTGGTACCAAGGGGCCCAAAGAGTGCCAAGAAAATATTCCCCACACCATGACACCACCACCACCAGCCTGAACCGTTGATACAAGGCAGGATGGATCCATGCTTTCATGTTGTAGACGCCAAATTCTGACCCTACCATCCGAATGTCGCAGCAGAAATCGAGACTCATCAGACCAGGCAACGTTTTTCCAATCTTCTATTGTCCAATTTCGATGAGCTTGTGCAAATTGTAGCCTCAGTTTCCTGTTCTTAGCTGAAAGGAGTGGCACCCGGTGTGGTCTTCTGCTGCTGTAGCCCATCTGCCTCAAAGTTCGACGTACTGTGCGTTCAGAGATGCTCTTCTGCCCACCTTGGTTGTAACGGGTGGTTATTTGAGTCACTGTTGCCCTTCTATCAGCTCGAACCAGTCTGGCCATTCTCCTCTGACCTCTGGCATCAACAAGGCATTTCCGCCCACAGAACTGCCGCTCACTGGATGTTTTTTCTTTTTTGGACCATTCTCTGTAAACCCTAGAGATGGTTGTGCGTGAAAATCCCAGTAGATTAGCAGTTTCTGAAATACTCAGACCAGCCCTTCTGGCACCAACAATCATGCCACGTTCAAAGTCACTCAAATCACCTTTCTTCCCCATACTGATGCTCGGTTTGAACTGCAGGAGATTGTCTTGACCATGTCTACATGCCTAAATGCACTGAGTTGCCGCCATGTGATTGGCTGCTTAGAAATTAAGTGTTAACGAGCAGTTGGACAGGTGTACCTAATAAAGTGGCCGGTGAGTGTATAATACATAACGATGCTGTTTATTAAAACAATTTAAAACGTTTGTTTATGAAAACATTTTTACATTGCTTCAAAAATAATAAATACAACACAGTATACAGTGAAAATAATGTTTCATGCATTGTTGATTTTGTTATTTTTCTAGTTATCTATCATCAAATCCTCAGTAAGCTTAGAGCGTTTACATTTTACATTTACATTTATTCATTTAGCTGACGTTTTTATCCAAAGCGACTTATATGTCGCACGCCTCTGGGGCAACTTGCTCAGGGACACATTGGTGTCTCACAATGGATTCGAACCTGGGTCTCTCACACCAAAGGCATGTGTCTTACCAACTGTGCCATCACCACCACTTTTAAAGGGATAGTTCACCCAAAAATCATTTACACACCCTCAGTCTAAGTTGTTCCAAACCTGAACACAAAAGAAGATTATTTTGATGAATGTTGGTAACCAAACAGTTTCTAGTCCCATTGACTTCCATAGTATTTTTTTCCCATACTAAAATCAATGGGGTCCATCAACTGTTGGTTAGCCATATCCTCAAAATATCTTCTTTTGTTTTCAACCGAAGAAAGAAACCCATGCAGGTTTAAAACAACTTGATGGTATAGGCTAAGTAAATGATGTCAGAATATTCATTTTTGGGTGAACTAACTACTTAAGTGGCCTTTCCTTTAGAGCTCTTTTGGCACAATTTGCCGCAACTATCTGACTGGTGGAGTGTTCTGTACAGCATCATGGGTAATGTAGTTATCTCACCACAAATTCAGACACAACTAAGTTGAAAAAAAAAATGCAAACAGATGGCTTTAACAGAAGCAAATAACATTGATTTACAACCTCAGAACTCACATCTGTTTTTGTATAGATTATTTTCATTGTTTTGAAAAGCACCTCACTCCTGGCCTCCATAGAGAAAATGGCCCTGACCTCAACTGAGAGCACTAGACAAGAGTGAAATGACACTTGAAGGATAATTCGGCATCCAGGTGAGGGCACTGACTCATCCAGATCTTTCTGGATGTTGTGTGACGACATTACACAGAAATAAGGACACAAACAACAGAGCCATCTGGAAGCCATCACACTGATCTGTGATTAGTCCTGTGAATCTCCTTCATCAAGTCGGTACCTTTTGAGTGCCGTACAGTTAAATAAAGAAGCACAGCTTTCTTTGTTTTAAAATCTTTTGTGACTAAGCAAGCCACAACGTCGAGCTTCAACTTGTCACTTTCAATAGTAGTTATACAGCAGTGTTTCAAACTGTCAGGATTTTGTGGAGGGTGAAATTACATGGTGAAGTTTGACAGCTGAGACATTCTAGTATAGTTATTTGATGTAATATTCAGCTGGTAGATGTCGTACGGAAAGGGTGAACAA
Organism: Pimephales promelas; assembly: GCF_988280905.1. Lineage (NCBI taxonomy): Eukaryota > Metazoa > Chordata > Actinopteri > Cypriniformes > Leuciscidae > Pimephales > Pimephales promelas. The sequence continues at coordinate 15,434,009 of NC_142777.1, forward strand.
GTTTTGGTCATGCTGTGGAAATCAGACCCAGTGTATTACCAGTGCAGTTCACCAGCTGTGAGAGAATGCAGGCTGCTTCTATACAGAATCTGTGCAGCTGTTAAAGGGATACTCCACTTTTTTTTTGGAAATAGGCTCATTTTACCACTCCCCCAGAGTTAAACTGTTGAGTTTTACCGTTTTCGAATCCATTCAGCCGATCTTCTGATATTTAGAAGAATATCAGTAACCAGACAGTTTCTGGTCTCATTGACTTCCATAGTCAAATCCATAGGTAAAAAAAAAAATATACTATGGAAGTCAGTGAGACCAGAAACTGTCTGGTTACTGATGCACTTTAACTGTCTGCACTTTCATCGTAGAAAGTTATGAGGTTATTGAACAGAAACAACATCACAGAGGACAAGAGGTCAAGGTTTCTTGTGGATATCCTGCCAATAGCCATCATTTTCAATACAAAAACCCACAAAAACACACTGCACGTACTAAAGCATTGTGACTGTATAACAATACGCAATATGCACAAAGATTAAAGATGTTAAACACATGTAAATTATATCTGGCATTAAAAATCACTTGGTAACACTTTACAATAAGGTTCATTAGTTAACATTAGTTAACTACATTAGTTAACATGTAGTAAGAATGAACAATACTTCTTCAGCATTTATTAATCTTAGTTAATATTAATTCCAAACATTTACTAATACGTTATTAAAATCAAAGGTTCTATTAGTTAACATTAGTTAATGCACTGTGAACTAACATGAACACACAATGAACAGCTGGATTTATATTAACTAACATTAACAAAGATTAATAAACACTGTACTAATGCATTACTCATTGTTAGTTCATGTTAGTTGATGCATTTACTAATGTTAACTAATGAACCTTATTGTAAAGTGTTACCATCACTCTGTCTTCACAGAAAACAAATGTAGCCTGTCATTATATTATTGAAGTAAAATCTTCAGCAGCTTGAATCTTCATCAGGTGAATCTGAGGCACATGC